>NC_057400.1:65218559-65563216 GCF_019320065.1 Cervus canadensis
CTTCTTTTCCTATCTGGATTCCTTTTACTTCTTTTTCTGCTCTGATTGCTGTGGCCAAACTTCCAACACTATGTTGAATAGTAGTGGTGAGAGTGGGCACCCTTGTCTTGTTCCTGATTTCAGGGAAAATGCTTTCAATTTTTCACCATTGAGGGTGATGCTTGCTGTGGGTTTGTCATATATAGCTTTTATTATGTTGAGGTATGTTCCTTCTATTCCTGCTTTTGGAGAGTTTTAATCATAAATGAGTGTTGAATTTTGTCAAAGGCTTTCTCTGCATCTATTGAGATAATCATATGGTTTTTATCTTTCAATTTGTTAATGTGGTGTATTACATTGATTGATTTGCGGATATTAAAGAATCCTTGCATTCCTGGGATAAAGCCACTTGGTCATGGTGTATGATTTTTTTAATATGTTGTTGGATTCTGTTTGCTAGAATTTTGTTAAGGATTTTTGCATCTATGTTCATCAGTGATATTGGCCTGTAGTTTTCTTTTTTTGTGGCATCTTTGTCAGGTTTTGGAATTAGGGTGATGGTGGCCTCATAGAATGAGTTTGGAAGTTTACCTTCCTCTGCAATTTTCTGGAAGAGTTTGAGTAGGTTAGGTGTTAGCTCTTCTCTGAATTTTTGGTAGAATTCAGCTGTGAAACAGTCTGGTCCTGGGCTTTTGTTTGCTGGAAGGTTTCTGATTACAGTTTCGATTTCCTGTGCCTGTGATGGGTCTGGTAAATCTTCTATTCTCCTGGTTCCAGTTTTGGAAATTATACTTTTTCTAAGAATTTGTCCCATTTCATCCAAGTTGTCCAATTTATTGGCATAGAGCTGCTGGTAGTAGTCTCTTATGATCCTTTGTATTTCAGTGTTGTCTGTTGTGATCTCTCCATTTTCATTTCTAATTTTGTTAATTTGGTTCTTCTCTCTTTGTTTCTTAATGAGTCTTGCTAATGGTTTGTCAATTTTGTTTATTTTTTCAAAAAAACCAGCTTTTAGCTTTGTTGATTTTTGCTATGGTCTCTTTAGTTTCTTTTGCATTTATTTCTGCCCTGATTTTTTAGATTTCTTTCCTTCTGCTAACTCTGGGGTTCTTCATTTCTTCCTTCTCTAATTGCTTTAGGTGTAGAGTTAGGTTATTTATTTGGTTTTTTTCTTGTTTCTTGATGTAAGCCTGTAATGCTATGAACCTTCCCCTTAGCACTGCTTTACCAGTTCCATATTTTGGGTTGTTGTGTATTCACATTCATTCTATAATATTTGATTTCTTTTTATCTTCTATTATTTGTTTGGTTATTCAGAGCGTACTGTTATTGACCTCCAGGTGTTTGAATTTTTAACAATTGTTTTTCCTGTAATTGAGATCTAATCTTACTGCACTGTTGGTCAGAAAAGATGACTGGAATGATTTCAATTTTTTTGAATTTTCCGAAGACCAGATTTATTGCCCAGGATGTGATCTATTCTGGAGAAGGTTCGTGTGCACTTGAGAAAAAGGTGAAGTTGATTGTTTTGGTGAAATGTCCTATAGATATCAATTAGGTCTTAGCTGGTCCATATGTGTCGTTTTAAAGTTTTGTTTCCTTCGTTAATTTTCTGTTTAGCTTGATCATCCATAGTTGTGATGGTTAAGTTCTACCCACCTATTATTGTGTTACTATTAATCCTCTTTCATACTCTTAGTGTTTTGCCGTACATATTGCGGTGCTCCTATGTTGGGTGCATATATATTTATAATTGTTATATCTTCTTCTTGGATTGATCCTTTGATCATTATGTAGTGTCCTCCTTTGTCTCTTTTCACAGCTTTTATTTGAAAGTCTATTTTATCTGATATGAGTATTGCAACTCCTGCTTTATTTTGGTCTCCATTTGCATGAAATATTTTTTTCCAGCCCTTCACTTTTAGTCTGTATGTGTCTCTTGTTTTGAGGTGGGTCTCTTGTAGACAGCATATATGGGGGTCTTGTTTTTGTATCCATTCAGCCAATCTTTGTCTTTTGGTTGGGGCATTCAACCCATTTACATTTAAGGTAATTATTGATAGGTGTGGTCCCGTTGCCATTTACTTTGTTGTTTTGGGTTCACGTTTATACAACCTTTCTGCATTTCCTGTCTAGAGAAGATCCTTTAGCATTTGTTGAAGAGCTGGTTTGGTGGTGCTGAATTCTCTCAGCTTTTGCTTATCTGTAAAGCTTTTGATTTCTCCTTCATATCTGAATGAGATCCTTGCTGGATACAGTAATCTAGGTTGTAGGTTATTCTCTTTCATTACTTTCAGGACGTCCTGCCATTCCCTTCTGGCCTGGAGGGTTTCTACTGATAGGTCAGCTGTTATCCTTATGGGAATCCCTTTATGTGTTATTTGTTGTTTTTCCCTTGCTGCTTTTAATATTTGTTCTTTGTGTTTGATCTTTGTTAGTTTGATTAATATGTGTCTTGGGGTGTTTCGCCTTGGGTTTATCCTGTTTGGAACTCTCTGGGTTTCTTGGACTTGAGTGGCTATTTCCTTCCCCATTTTAGGGAAGTTTTCAGCTATTATCTCCTCAAGTATTTTCTCATGGCCTTTCTTTTTGTCTTCTTCTTCTGGAACTCCTATGATTCGAATGTTGGGGCGTTTCACATTGTCCCAGAGGTCCCTGAGGCTGTCCTCATTTCTTTTGATCCTTTTTTCTTTTTTCCTCTCTGCTTCATTTATTTCCACCATTTTATCTTCTACCTCACTTATCCTATCTTCTGCCTCCGTTATTCTACTCTTGGTTCCCTCCAAAGTGTTTTTGATCTCATTCATTGCATTGTTCATTTTTAATTGACTCTTTTTTATTTCTTCTAGGTCTTTATTAAACAATTCTTGTATCTTTTCAATCTTTGTCTCCAGGCTATTTATCTGTAACTCCATTTTGTTTTCAAGATTTTGGATCATTTTTATTATCATTATTCTAAATTCTTTTTCAGGTAGATTCCCTATCTCCTCCTCTTTTGTTTGACTTGGTGGGCATTTTTCATGTTCCTTTACCTGTTGGGTATTTCTTTGCCTTTTCATCTTGTTTAGATTGCTGTGTCTGGAGTGAACTTTCTGTATTCTGGAGGTCTGTGGTTCCTTTTTATTGTGGAGGATTTACCCAGTGGGTGGGGTTAGACGATTGGCTTGTCAAGGTTTCCCGGTTAGGGAAGCTTGCGTCAGTGTACTGGTGCGTGGAACTTGATTTCTTCTTTTTGGAGAGCAATGGATTGCCCAGTAATGAGTTTTGAGATGGGTCTATGTGTTAGGTGTCACCTTGGGCAGCCTGTATGTTGACATTCGGGGCTATGTTCCTGTGTTGCTGGAGACATGCCGTGGTATGTCTTGCCTCTAAAAGCTTATTAGGCTCTTGGTGGGGTTGGTTCAGTAGGTTGGAGGCTTTTGAACGTACTTTACTTAACCAATGTATCAGGAGTTTTCTGGTGTTCTCAGGTTTTGGGCTTAAGTGTTCCCTGCCTCTGATTCAGTTATTCCCTTAGTCTCAAGGACTTCTCCAACTATACAGCCACTGATAAATAAAACTTCTAGGTTAATGGCGAAAAGATTCTCCCCCGTTGGGGACACCCAGAGAGGTTCACAGAGTTACATGAACAGGAGAAAAGGGAGGAGGGAGATAGAGATGAGCAGGAGGAGAAAAAGGGGGACTCAAGAGGAGAGAGACAGATCTACGCAGCTGTCTGTTCCCAGAGTGTTCTCCGTATCTCAGACACCTACAAGGATTCAAAGAATTGGATTGGGAAGAGAAGGGGAAAGGAGGAAATAGAGGTGTTCTGAGGTAGAAAACAGAGAGTCAAGATTGGGAGAGAATAATCTTCGGTTTAAAGATAGGGCTTCTCTTTTTTTTTTTTTTTTTGTAAGGTTATAGTGTAGTGAAAATGAAAATGAAGAGTAGTAGAGGAGTACTAGAGGACTTTAAAAGAAATAAGAGAAAAAGCAAAATAGAAAATAAAAGAGAAAACGGAAAGGAAAAAAAAGAAGAAAAAAGGAAAAAAAGAAAAAGAAAAAAAGAAAAAAAAGAAAGAAAGAAAGAAAAAAAAAAATTTTTTTCCCCCTAATTAAAAAAATCGTAAAAATCTATGTAAATGAAAGTTAAGGAGTAATGGGGGAGTAATAGGGAATTTTAAAGGAAAATAAAAGAGAAAAAATAAAAAAGAAAAAATATAAAAAGAAAAAAAAATTTTTTTTTTCCTTACTTAGAAAAAAAAAGTAAAAATATATCTAAGAGTTTCTCTGGAGCTGTTGCGGTCAGTGTGGGTTCGGCTCAGTTTCAGATAGCTCCTCGTTCCAGCTTACACTTCTCGATATCTACAGGGCCCTTCCGGTGAAGTCGGTGTTTTCTAGAGGGATTTTAGTCTGTTGCACCAGTCCCTTCTGAAGCGGTTCCCTTTGTTTATTTGGCTTCTGTTTGCCGGTCTCTTCAGAGCCTCATTTCCGCCCTGATACCCGCGGGCGGAGGTGGACTCTTATTCATGTAGCTAGTTCCGTTGCGCTGCTGGGAGGGGCTGACGCTGCGGGGATGGGCTGGCGCTGCGGGGCGGGGCTGACGCTGCGGTGAGGGGCTGGCCCTGCGGGGGCGGGCTGGCGCTGCCGGGAGGGGCTGACGCTGCTTTCTCCGTCTGCGCTGCTCAGGCTCCCGGCTGTTCTATATGGAGCGTGCCCCGCGCTGCGCTAGGTTCCAGCCCTCGGGTGTTACACAAAAGCGCGGAAGGAAAAGCTGCGCCTGCTCTCTGTGCCTTCCCCGTCAGAGCGGTCCAGGCAGCGAGGGGCTTGATGGGCGCACTATCCCCAGGTGTGGCGCACTCACTCCCTTCCGCGGACCCAGTCTCAGTTTCCGCTGACGCCAGTCGGGTGCGCGCGCCTTCCGCCCTCTGCGTCCCCAGCCCCAGTCCCCCCCGCGCGCGGTCGGGTGCCTGCGCCCTGTGTCTCGCCGCGACCTTCCCCTCCCCCCTGCCTCCTGCCTCCGGCGGGGCTGGGCGGGTCCGCAGCCTGCGACCTCTTCTTGGGACTTTCTCCGTCCCTTTGTTCTGCAAACGGCCGGCAGTGTGTTCCGGCCGGTTAATTTTCTCTCTTTTGGTCTCCCACAGTTCAAGTTGGCACCTCACAGAAGCTCCCTCCGATTGTCCTCAGGGCACTCAGGCCCGGACCCTAGCCCAAGCAAGGCCGCCTAAGACTCCCTTCCCGGGACGGGTCTCCGTCCTTAGCTCTTTTGTCTCACTTTTTATCTTTTATATTTTGTCCTACCTCCTTTCGAAGACAGTGGTCTGCTTTTCTGGGCGCCTGATGACCTCAGCTAGCGATCAGAAGTTGTTTTGTGAAGTTTGCTCTGCATTCAGTTATTCTTTTGATGAATTTGTAGGAGAGAAAGGGGTCTCTCCATCCTACTCCTCCGCCATCTTGGCTCCTCCCTCATCTCTTTTTTCCACAGTTTTTTGTGATCCATACCATCAAAGACTTTAAACAATGAAGCAGGAGTAGATTTTTTTTGAAACATCTTTATATAAAAATTATATATATATATGTAAATTAAATCTTTTTTTTATCCATTCATCTGTTGTTGGAGGGCTTCCCTGATGGATTGGTGGGTAAAAGATCCGCCTACAATGCAGGAGACCTGTGTTTGATCCCTGGATCTGGAAGATCCCCTGACTTCCCCTGTGGTTCAGCTGGTAAGGAAACCGCCTGCAATGTGGGAGATCTGTGTTTGATCCCTGGGTTTGGAAGATCCCTTGGAGAAGGGAAAGGCTACCCACTCCAGTATTCTGGCCTGGAGAATTCCATGGACTGTATAGTCCATGTGGTTGCAAAGAGTCGGACATGACTGAACGACTTTTACACATCTGTTTTTGGGCATTTAGGTTGCTTCCAAGTCTTGACTATTGTCAATAATGCTGCAATGAACATCAGTTCAGTTCAGTTCAGTTGCTTAGTCATGTCCGACTCTTTATGAGTCCATGGACTGCTTCACTCTAGGCTTCCCTGTCCATCACCAACTCCAGAGCTTGCTCAAACTCATGTCCATCAAGTTGGTGGTGCCATCCAACCATCTCATCCTCTGTCGTCCCCTTCTCCTCCTGCCCTCAATCTTTCCCAGCATCAGGGTCTTTTCAATGAGTCAGTTCTTCGCAACATGGGGGTGCAGAAATTTTTTGTTTTAGTGTTTTTGTATTCTTTGAGAATACAGAAATGAATTGCTGGATTATATTGCTGGATTTCTATTTTTAAGAAACCTCTGCTGCTTTCTGTAGTGACTGCACCAATTTACATTCTCACCAACAGTGGGCAAGGGTTCTCTTTTCTTAGACTACTCTGATGATTAGCAATGTTGAATATCTTTTCATGAACTTATTGGCCATCTGTGCCTCTTTAGAAAAGTATCTATTCAAATCTTCTGTCCATTCTCATACTGAAATATTTAGCAGTAATAAAGCATCAAGTCTGCAACTTATGCCTCAGTGGTTTATAAAAATGGTATAGGTATAATCTATAAAAATAATAAGTAATATATAATTGTATACCATTTTATATTATAATAAGCATATAAAAGATGGGCAGGGAGAGAGAAAAATCAAGTATTTTATATGTTGATGATTGGGGGATTGTGTGATTGTAAACGGGAATTCTTTGGGCTACTGCAATATTTCTGTAAATTTACAATCATTTTAAAATAATTTAAAAAGCAAATCTCTTTAATATGACATTTTAAAGACGTTTCAAAATGAGATTTAAAGACATTTAAAGACATTTCAATCTCATTTTAAAGACATAGATATATAATAATTTGAAAACTGAGATTTAAAACAACAAATAAGAGGTTAGATTTGATTTGTCTGTACAGCACATAAGCTGGTGCCTTATTAATTTTTTAGTGAACCTCAAAACAGATCAGAATTCCATTTTGCTATAGGAAAACAAGAGTATAGGATTTGGATTTTGTTCACAATATTATTTTGGGTTCTGTGTTTCTAATTCACATGCAGTTTCATAAATTCACCATGATACATAGTTTTTTGTTCATGTTTCCCAATTTATGAGACTAAGTTTATAAAATCCGAGAAGTCAGAATTCATGAAGCGGAGCCAAATTTGTTTACTGATTTCTTTATTTTACTAAGCCAAATTTAATATTTAGGACTGCTAAGTTTCTTTAAGTAGAAATTAATCATAAATTGAGGGGATGTAAGTGACTTGGATAGAAATTGTCTAAAGAATTTTTGTGAACAAAACTACCTGCTCAATTAAATAGTACATTTTAAAACAGCAAATATGAAGAACCAAAATAGTGACCATCTGCAGATCCTAATTGATTCTGATTATGTCAAATCAACTATATAGCAATACCTTAAAGAGAAATACCTAAAATGAGTAAATTAATCCTACCATTTAGCCAAATACATCTGAAAAGTTATTCACGTAATATTTCAACCTCCAAACAGGAAACATATCATGTATATCTAAGTCTGTAATTTTTTGGAGACTTACTACTCTACAAACATCTATGGGAACCTTTTCCACAAGGTGCTCCTTCTTATTATTGGCAAAGACTCTCATAGTTATCTTCCTCCTCCCCTCCTTCCCTCTCCCATTCCCCTTCCCTTCTTTCCCCTTTGTTTATTCTTCTCTTTCTTCCTTTAAGAATAATCTTATTTTCACAACAACAGCTAGGTCTTGATGAAAGTTATAGGATTAGCATAATTACCAGATTTATTTCTTTTATTGGATAAATCCAATATGGATTTGGAAATGGAAATTTCCAAATGGAATGGAATGGAAATGGAAGACTCTTGTTGAGGATGGCTATAAATTCTCTTGATCTAAATTTCTAGTAAACTCTATGAAAAAAGATGAATACTTTGTAAGATTTGCATTAGTCTGCCTTTTCCAAAACCATGTAAGTACAGAATAGAACATTTACTTGGTTTATTAGATCAATAGGGACAAAGTTTTTCCACAAAATTATATGAAAGGAAAATGAAAGTCACTCAGTCATGTCTGACTCCTCTTTGTGAGCCCATGGACTATACAGTCCATGGAATTCTCTAGGCCAGAATACTGGAATGGGTAGCCTTTCCCTTCTCCAGAGGATCTTCCCAACCCAGGGATTGAACCCAGGTCTCCCGCATTGCAGGCAGATTCTTTACCAGCTGAGCCACAAGGGAAGTCCAATCTTGGCTAAATTACATGGATATTTCTATCAATTATTCCTAAATTTTTCATTGTGCAGATATGGAACCTAAAAGAGTAGAAAATTTAGCATGGAGCCTCATTGTGCATGTGTAGGGGTGTGAGGTAGAGGTGCAGCTGATAACCATACTGCAAAAGTTGATGAATAAGGTATCTGAAGAGCAGTGTCAAGGATGTTTGGCTGGAAACCAAGATTCATTAAAATGAAGTTTACAGTAAGGCTAAAGAAAAGTGACAACAAGTATATTAGTTTTGGGTCAAAAGAGACTAGGTTTTTAATTTATTTTCAATAGCAAATATGATATGTTAATGAAAATGAAAGTCAAACAGGAGTCAGGGAAGATTTAAGGAGAAGAGGAAGTAGGGAGATAGGAGTCAAAAACACATTCCTCCAATAATTACTTATAAACATTGATTAGTTTTTTTTCTTTAGGATTTTATCAAACAGTGCTTATCTATGAACCTTAGTTACTTACTCATATTATTCTGAATCAAATTACTCTCCTTCTGTGGTCCAGTGCTATAAAAGAGTTAAACATAAATTGTGTACATCACCCTAGTAAACATAATTTAAAGTGTGCACTAAAGGAATGTCTTTCTCTTTTTAGCTTTTCAAGTGAGTCTCTGTTAGGGGAAAAAATCAGTGAGAATGTAATCCATATGAAAAATGTGCCTGAGAAAACAATTGTGCAGTAACTATGTTCAAAAAGTTGTGTGTCTCATCCTAACATTTTGAGCAGCTTTGATTTATCGGGGAGTTGACCAGTAAATCATGACAATGGTAGGAAGTACGCTGGGATCAGAGGCTCCTCCAGTGTTACTGTAATTCCTACAAAGTGTTTCCTCTTTGATACTATTTGTTTGTGATAGATAGTTTAAGACTATTCCCTTGCTTCAGGCATAGCAATGGAGTGCCCCCATTTCTTTTCCAATACCTTAAAAGAAAATTTCTTAATAATCTCTGATTGTTCAGTAAATGTTAGTTCATGTGACAAAGTCTGGTTTATTCATAAAATACTTTAGCCTCTATTTATGTGTTAGTTTAAGCTTTACTGAAGTTTTATGTTTTAGTGATCTACTTATTTCTGCTTTCATTCTTAACCAAATTCTATCTTTCGGTTACCTTTATTTCTTCTTTTTAGATTTTCTACAAGTAAAGAAAAACTTGGCATTTTTAATCCTCTTTTAAATGGCAAAATTCTGGGGGTTACACACTGGTAATAAACCCATTTGGGAAATGAAACTGATTGTGAAAACCTGCCACGAATTTGTTTCAGGTTAATGCCTTTTAAATAATTCAAAGTGAGAACTTTAAAACTGAATCCTGTGGATCCATTGTTATGGGAAGGTAAAATAATCTGATTCTGTGAGCTAGATACTATGTAACCCTAGTCACTTATACACTCTGGTCCTCACTTGACTCACCAAGTGAGAAAATTAGACTACCTGATCCCATGGGCTCTGTCGCTCTGTGATTCTATAATTTGCTTCTTACAGCTTCATGAGCATGATTCTAATATGTTTAGGCAAAAACATATCAAAGGTATAAATTCATGTCTAGGACATTGTGAGATACTGGTATTAATAAATAACTGAATAAATCTGTGTAGAGTACTTTGAAAGGGAATCCGTATAAACTTAAGCCTGTGTCTTTGAGCTTGTTTTTCTCTCTGCTTGGAATTCATTTCCCCTGTTCTTTACACGGCAGATTCATTGCAGTTCAAATATCACTTTGCTCTATGTTACCTTTTCTGGCCACCTGTCCCAGGTAAATTGTGAAAAATACTTTATAAAGGTTTAGTTATCCCCTGAGAAATACATTTGTAAAACTTCTCCAGAAGGTTTATTTTAGGAAAGTTATTTAATGGTTCTTATATCTATAAACAGTACTTCCCTAGTGGCTCAGATGGTAAAAGCATCTGCCTACAATGGGGGAGACCCAGATTCGATTCCTGGGTGGGGAAGATCCCCTGGAGAAGGAAATCGCAACCCACTCCAGTACTCTTGCCTGGAAAATCCCATTGATGGAGGAGCCTGGTAGGCTATAGTCTGAGGTGTCGCAAAGAGTCGGACACGACTGAGTGAATTTCTACAAACATATTACTTGGATATAATGAGTAAAATAGTGTACTAGAAGAAACTGAACATTCTAATGTAATGAGTTTAATTGATAAAAGAGTGTTCTTTTGGGATTAAACAGTTATTGCAGATGTTGAGTTCACTGCTTGAAAATGTGTGTCTATTCAAGGGACTTAAATGTTGAAAGCATTTGATTGATTGATAAACATTGTCTTAGAATTGGGATTCAATTCATTTTTGTTTGGTCCAGCACATAACATCTATGAAAAATGATGAATACATTAATAACATATTTAAGTAGTAATTTTATACTTATAATGTTGAGGGAGTAACTGTGATAAGAGTTGGAATCTTCTAGACTGTGAATTTCCTAGGTTTTTTTTTTATAAACTTGCAGTTTTGAGGAGTGCTGGTCAGGAATTTTGTAGAATATCTCTCAACTTGAGTTTATCTGATGTTTTTCTCTTAATTAGACTATGGCTATTAGTCTTGGGGAGAATGACCAAAGAAATGAAATGCCATTTTCACATAATAAAGGTTGTATTCTGTTCATCCTGATAAGGCATCATTCTATATAATTATGATATTATATATATGGACTACATACTATTTATAGAAAATATTTTGTTTATAAATTTGTTATCTGCCTCCAATAAAACAGAATGTCAGATCCACGAAAACAACCATTTGACTATCTTGCTCATCACTTTATACCTAGAGTCTTGAAGAGTGTGTTTTATCTAATAGGAGTGTGATAAACATTTGTTGAATGAGTGAATAAATGAATGCATGTATCTAATGCATAGATAGCTGAATTTCATCTCAATTCCAGTCGTATTCTGCGGCTACTATACAGAATAACATACTATGACAAAGTCTCTGTATTTTGGGTATAATGTCAAGAAGAAGTAACACTTTGAGCTTTAAAACAAATTAATATATAGTAAAAGAAAGACTTGTCTGGTGGTCCAGTGGCTAAGACCCCATACTCCCAATGCAGAGGGCCTGGATTTGATCCCTCATCAGGGAACTAGATCACACACATCACAACTAAAAGTTCATGTGCTGCAACTAAAGATTCTGCATGCCACAACTAAGACCCAAAACAGTCAAATACACACACACACACACACACACACACATACACACACATAGTAGCAGAGTTTAGTCATCTATAGAGTACCCTAATCTAAGAGGTGGTTTTAGATTGGCATATTTTTCCCTAAATGAAATCAGGAATGTCAGGGTTTCCTCAAATTTAGTCAGAGAGAACAATGAGTATACTTTGGGAGGTGTATCAAGTTAGTATCCAATAAGAACAATGAAAATGGAAGTAACTTAATACTAGAAATTGGCTACTAAGATGTTAGAAGTTTGAAAGGTAAACAAAAAGAGGTGAAAATTAGGAACATCTGGATAATGTTATTCCATGAAGCTGGAGAAGCAACAGGGACCACTTTATTATCCGTAGCTCATGATCTCTACGCCAGTGAGACTGTTGTTCCCGGAGGTGAACAGTCTGTGCGGGAGTCTGGGATACGCACTGTATTTTCCTGCTATTGCTGTTTTTGCTTCCGCTGCTAGAGGCACTGCCAGAGCTGGAAAAACGGCTTCTGCCTTCTTCCTACCTTTCCATCTTCTGTCAGTGCCTCTGTAGACAAGTGACTGACAGGTAGTCATATCTGGCAAGGGGTCTAGGCAATGTATTTACGGGCTTTCTGTGATGAGAAAACAAAGAAGGCTTAGGTGAGAGGCGCCAATCACCATGTACACTGGAGGAATGACTGAATCGAGATCTTATAAAGTCAACAAGGTAATTAAACTACTGAACAAAGATGAAAAAGGTACACAAAATGTAAACAAGATGGCATGCTTAAAGTTTGGGAAACCCCCAAATTTATAAGATTTATAAGGCCAGGCTCATAAATATATAAGATAAAAGCCCTGGCTGCTATTGGAACCACTGTAGCAGGAACAGACACATTCATAATTAAAAATATGCAAGGCAGAGAGTAACAGATAGTCTACTTGGAATGTAAAAAAAGTAGTAAATGACAAAAAAGAAAATCATTAGCTGGGGAAACATTGTTAAAAGGGTGGAACTATGTAATCTAATTGTATTGGTTCAAATTCTGATTCTGCTGTTTCCTTTCTATATGACTGTAGGCAAGATTTTCAACCTATTTATGCTTCACTTTCCTCCTCTGTAAAATAAGAATAATAATGAAAAAAATAGTACTAATTTTCAAAAGATTATGAGAATAAAATGTGGACATCCATATAAAGCGGAAAATAAAGTACAATAACAGTCCTGGGACCAGATAAAGGTCCATAAATATTTATTAGCTTCATGTAAATGTTTTGATTATGAGTTTAGAAAAGAACAAAGAAAAGGAAATGGATATTTTCCAATGATCTGTGTGCTTCCCATATGACCCGGGGACACACTGTTTTGATTGTTAAATGCAAGTATTCTGGATTCCTAGGCATAGTGGAAAATCCAAATTTACAAATCAAAAATCCAAATTTGACATAGACAATTTATCTTTAGATCTGTGATTTTATTTTTGCACAATATCTTAAGTATATTGAAAATCTAACTCTGGTTTCTTCCAGTATATTTAATATTGAAGATATCCTGTTGTATTTCTTAAAGGTTGAATAAAACAGCTGCTAAGTATTGGGTGTTCATTGGAAGGACTGATGCTGATGCTGAAACTCCAATACTTTGGCCACCTCATGCGAAGAGTTGACTCACTGGAAAAGACCCTGATGCTGGGAGGGATTGGGGGCAGGAGGAGAAGGGGACGACAGAGGATGAGATGGCTGGATGGCATCACCGACTCGATGGGCATGAGTTTGAGTAAACTCCAGGAGTTTGTGATGGACAGGGAGGCCTGGCGTGCTGCGATTCATGGGTTTGCAAAGAGTCGGACACAACTGAGCGACTGAACTGAATTGAACTGAAGTATATTGTATATTGTGAAAATTGTATATTTTGGGTAAAATTGTGTAAATTGTATATTTGTATCTTGTGAAATCATGGAATTATAGATATACACAAACTTCTAAAGATTATTTTCCAATTTTACTCTGCTGCGAAAGCTCAGAAAAGTGAAGAAGCATGCCCAGTAGCTAACAGCTCTTTAGCTAGGCATTGGCAAAGCTCAGAGTAGATGGAAGTGTAAAAGTGTCACTTGCTTAGTCGTGTCCGACTCTTTGCGACCCCATGGACTATAGCCCACCAGGCTCCTCTGTCCATGGGATTCTCCAGATAAGAATACTGGACTGGGTTGCCATTTCTTCCTGTAGGGATCAAACCTGGGTCTCCTGCCTTGCAGGCAGATTCTTTACCATCTGAGCCACCAAGGAAGATCCAGCATAGATGAGGTCTCCCATTTTCTGTAACTGTGGGTCTTCCACTTTTTAACCTTCTCACCACTTGTATTTCTTTCTTTCTAGACTGGAAATGTTTCCTTTAATGATCCTCTGACTATGAGGCTTAAGTCTTTTTATTAGTAATTTTTCACAACTCTGATTTATAGGAATTATTTTGCCTTCCCCTTGTTGAAGTGAGGGGCTATACTTCTCAAGAGATAGAATGCCCATTCAGAAGTCAAGCAATTCTAGCACATGCTTACTGTCTTTTCTAGAATACTGTGCATATGGCAGGATGCCAATTAATTTTCTACTTATACTTAAACATAATTACAATGATGAAAGTTGTAAAAATTTCCCACATCTCGCGTAAATTGTATCTTAAGTCTTAAACTCAAAAGTCAGTCATAGAGGTTAAATGCATTATTGGAAATGTAAATTGACACATAAATCCATTCCATAAAGGCATGTTAATTTTTCAAAAGGAATAATTTTGAATATCATTCATTTTATTGGTATTCAGTAAGGACAGCTTTCAGTGACTTGGGACAGCTGTAAAAACCAAGAATGTTTGGCCTTTTTAAATATGAAGAATAAGTGAAGAAACAATGTCACTTAGGAATAATTTTAATAAAATAATGAAGGCTTTATATGTGTTCAAATAAAGTGTTGGCGAAGCACAGTGAAGTAATGTTTTTTGAAGGGAATGGCAAATAAGCTAAAACATTTGTGAACAAGGTTGGCTAATAATTCAAACATGACTCCCTTTCTCCACCTCCATAAAAACTTTCTTCACTGACTTTCCCATAAAGAATAAATCTTTATTCCTTGTGACACTATCCTAGTTTTGAATTACCTCCAATGTACCACTTACCACATTTATTTTATTTCCTCCCTCTACCTTTCTCATAGGTGGGGAGGACACTAGGGACAGATAATGTCTTTCATTCATTCAACTATTCATTAATACATCCATCCATTCAGACATTCATCCATTTCTTCTTGTATTCAGAAGATATTTTTTGAGGAAATTGGGCAGACCAGTTGAGGCTCATTAGGAACACTTGGAGTTTGAAGTCTATAACTTACAAAATAGGACCCAGGAAATAAAAATGGAGCACACATTTCAGGTAGCTGCCGTGGTTCACTGCACATTATTTATGTGTCCCACTGGTTCAAATCTCAGGAAAAACAAAACAGTGAACTCCATGTGCTCTGAGATGTTCATATGCTAAGCTTCTGCTTTTTGTGACAAGCACTATCATACTAAAAAATGAGAGAAGCTATTCAAATCCAGAAATACTCTGGACACTTAGAATCCAGAATGTGTACCCTGGCTGTGGAAGGCTTCTTGATATTAGAAACCAAAGGAATTTTCTATATAGTAAACTTGAATTATGCCCTGCATAATTATCATATATGTCTATTTGCTTTCAGTGCCAGAGGCTAGAGAATTTATTGCTATAGATCAAACTGCACTGAGCATTTTTAAATTAATTCCTCTCTTCCTGCTGAATCTTATCTTTTTCACTATTGACCTAATTCAGAGTGAACGTGACATTTTCTCTTGCTTGCTCTTTCTATGATATCTTTGCATGAATTATAGTGCCCCTTGGAACTCTAGGTGCCTAAAACCTCATTCAGGTACAGTGAATGGATACAGCTTTTCAGACATTCTTGTGTCAATTTGAACGTTCTGTAATGCCCTTTAATCTGTGTGATGTCTTGGCTATATGTCAAAGTTTCAACCTCTGAATTGAGGACTGCTAGTAAATCTAGGATATATCTTGATGTTTCTCCTCACAGAGAAGAAGTGGTTATTTTTGTCTCACAAATAATCACTTACCTTGTTGGTCATGAGAGTCAATAGTAATTTGATTTCTGGCCCAACACTGTACCATTAAAGGCACAGAGGTGGCATCCTCTGTACATCTTTATATAGCTGACATAACTATTTCTTACTAGACAAAAAAATCTGTTAGACATGAAACCTCTGGAATAGAAAATATTCAGTGGTTTCAGAATGTGTTTATGTTTCATTGGTCTCCTCTTACTACTACTTTTCGACTACAAAACAGACTAACGTGCTTTCACAATAAATGTAGAAATTTAATGTACCTTGGCTATGCAAGAATTCAAAATCATATCCCAAATTCCACTTTATATCATAAAAACATTTATACAAAACAACGAAACTTGATTTATAAAAAAGAGACCTATGTATCAGACACTGTTCTTCAACAAAGTAAAATGCTCCATTTTGTGAAAGAAATTAATTAGATATCAAGAGTACTTTTGAAGCATGGAGCCATTACTTTAAAAATGTGAATCCATGACAGTGAAATCTGGAAAATAAAATTTAGGACATTTCAGATAGACTCAAAAGTTCAGAAACCCTGGAGGATATTGAGCAGGAAGTGGTGTGAACTGACATGCTTTTGTTGGGTAAATTGTAAGGGCAAAGGAAATTTATGGAGGCTATTATAAAATTATTAAAATAATCCAGATCAGAGATGTGAAAAGTGGTTGGATCCTAGGTTTGTTTTGAAGGTAAAGCAGACAGGATTTACTGATGGATTGGATGTAAGTGAAAGGGAAATGGAGAAGTCAAGAATTACCACAATCTCTAATGGCTTAAGCAACTGAAAGATAGAGGCTGCCATATTTTACATGCAGAACATGGTAGAAACAAAAGTTCTTAAGGATAGCTTAGGATTTCAATTTTGGACTTGTTGAGTTTGTTATACCTATTAAACATGTAAGTGAAGGTGTCAAGTGGGCATCTGAATGTGGGAGTCAAGTTCAGAGCCATGATCTGGACCAGATGTACACATGTGATAACTGCTAGGGTATAGCTGGTATTTAAATCCATATAACCAAAAAAGGTTACCTAGGGAGTGAAAGCAGATGACATCATCCTTGTGGCAGAAAGTGAAGAAGAACTAAAGAGCCTCTTGATGAAAGTGAAAAAGGAGAGTGAAAAAGTTGGTTTAAAAATCAACATTCAGAAAACTAAGATCATGGCATCCAGTGCCATCACGTCATGACAAATAGATGGGGAAACAATGGAAACAGTGACAGACTTTATTCTGGAGAGCTCCAAAATCACTTCAGATGGTGACTGCAGCCATTAAATTAAAAGATGCTTGCTCCTTAGAAGAAAAGTTATGACCAACCTAGACAACATATTAAAAAGCAGAGACATTACTTTGCTGACAACGTCCATCTAGTAAAGGCTATGGTTTTTCTAGTAGTCATGTATGGATGTGAGAGTTGGACTATAAAGAAAGCTGAGTGCCAAAGAATTGATGCTTTTGAACTGTGGTATTGGAGAAAACTCTTGAGAGTCCCTTGGACTGCAGGAAGATCCATCCAGTTCATCCTGAAGGAAATCAATCCTGAATATTCATTGGAAGTACTGATGCTGAGGCTGAAACTCCAATATTTTGTCCACCTGATGCAAAGAACTGACTCATTGGAAAACACCCTGATGCTGGGAAAGATTGAAGGCAGGAGGAGAAGGGGCTGACAGAGGATGAGATGGTTGGATGGCATCACTGACTCAATGGGCATGAGTCTGAGTAAACTTTGGGAGTTGGTGATGGACAGGGAGGCCTGGCGTGCTGCAGTCCATGGGGTTGCAAAGAGTCGGACATGACTGAGCAACTGAACTGAACTGAGGGAGTGAAAGTGGATAGGAAAGTTTAGAGGATGAGAAGTGAAGCCCTTTGCAACTTACAGGTTAGAGAAATGAGGAAAAATCAGCAAATTGGATTGAGGAGAAACCTGTAAACTATGTGGACAACTAAGAGAGTGGGGTGTCTTAGGATCCAACAACACAGTCCAAGGAGAAAGGAATGATCAATTGTACCAAACTGCTGCTACTTTAGGTTTAGTGAAGAGAGAGAATTGATCATGAAATCCAAGTTTTAGCTGTATAGTTTAGAACATTATAAATTTTAAACTACAAGTATCTGTGGACAGCTTTTTTCATAGAATTGGCTATGATCTCAACAAATCCTTTTGTTGTTTTCCAATGTTCTGAGTAACAGAATCTCTTCAAGTATTGTTATGGTCAATATCTAGACTGAACTTAACCTATTACAATTAAGATTTTGGTGTCAAAGAACAAGCCCTGTGTCTTAGAGAAAGCTGCATTATCATGGCTTGTTTCTATTTGGTTAGATTATGGATTTCAGTAACATGAAGAAGAAACTTTTTTTTCCATAAAATGACTCCCACCCCACATTTGCTTGAAGGCTTACTACTGCCTTTTAAAATTTGATGTAAGAAAATTTTCTCTTTTAACTAATTACCCTAGGAACTTTAAGTTTCAGATAGTCCAAATTATTTATATTCAGTATTTCTTTGGCAACTGTAATACATAGAATTAGATGTATATATTTTTCTAACAAATGGTCCTGAGTTATATATAAAATCTCATTTATATAAATGCAACTGTGATGAAATCCTTAAGCATGACATAAATGGCATATTTAAAAATAGAGATGATATATTGAATATTCACCACTATTAAACAGTTAAAATATGGTATAAAATAGGTAGATATTCACACAATTAGAAGTTTAGGGCAAATCTCATATTTTAAATTTAGTTTTAATGCCCATTTTATTTCTTATTATTAGTTTGTCAAGACTATATTTATTTGTTCAGTCACATTAGTAATGAAATACCCAAATTTGCTTGTTTTTATTTTCTTCTTTGGGAGACTTGGCTACAAATGGAGAAATGAGTCACTTAAATATTTTATGCAAGAATAAATTTTGTAGATGCAACTAGAGATTATCATAGTAAGTGAAATAAGTCAGAAAGAGAAAACAAATACCATATGAAGTCACTTAAATGTGGAATGTAAAATATGACACAAATGAACCTATCTGTGAAACAGGAATAGAGACATAGAGAATAGGCTGGTGGTTGCCAAGGGAAAGTGGGGTGGAAAAAAGTTGGATTGGGATTTGGGACTAGCAGATGAAAACTGGTTTGTATAGAATGGATAAACAAGGTCCAACTGTATCGCACAGGAACAATATTTAATATCCTGGATTAGCAGATGCAAACTGGTATGTATAGAAGGGGTAAGCAACAAGGTCCTGCTGTATAGCACAGGGAACTATAGTCAATATACTGAGATAATACATAATGGAAAAGAATGTGTAACTGAGTCAATTTTCTGTAAAGCATTAATTCACACAACGTTGTCATTGAACTATACTTCAATTAAAAATGAATTTAAAAAACAATACATTTTGTAACCTCAAACAATGTTAAAGTATGCTTTACTTTTATCTGTTGTTGCCAATTTGTGTAACTAGGGCATGGAGACACAGGCAGAGAACTGCATATATTTAAATAATTAATTACAACATGGAGACCTAATGTATTTCTACGGGCAGCATTTTATAACATTCCAGTTGACATCTGACCTTAGGTTCCTCCACTGAGGAATCAATATAGAAAGGTAAGGCCTTATTTCAGGGCTCCACCCAAAGCTGCTGCTGATTCCATTTTCAAAAGATTTCCTCTGCAGATTTTCCACTGCCTTCACAGGAGCTCTGAAGCACTTAGGATGAGACACAGTTTCCTTTATTTACGGGAAGTGTTGCTAAGTTGGGGCCTCTATACTTACCATGACATTTTGCTTCAGAAAGATAGCAGAAAGAAAAATAACCAAAACTTTTGGCAGATGATTTCTGCATGATTATACAGCAGAATTACCTGAAAAGTGATGTGTCCTCGGAGAATAGCAAGAGTAGAAACAGGATAGTTACAAGGTAATAATTGTTTCTAGATAGTTTAGGCAATTTTTAATAGAGAAATTTTTAACTTTATTTTAAATACTATTGTTATAATACTTTAAATAAATTGCCACACAAATATGAGGTAGTATTAAATTATGGTTTCCTATGAATAAGGCACTGATTCATTAAGTCAACTGATTCCTGTTGATGTCAGCTACATCTGAGAAATGACACAAGAGGCCATTCAAGAGACCAAAATCAACATAGCAAAAAAATTAAATTTCTTCCCATTTGAATCTTCTGTTTGCTCTAAAAATGCATAGAAACATTTCATTGCTTAAGGAAGAATTCTACACAGATATTTGCAAAACCCAAGGATAATTCTTCCTTTGTGTTGTTGTGCATGTTTTGCTACATGTCAGTACTACTTAGCTCACATTATTCTGCCCTGGAGGACATTTGGGTTTAATTTTGGGATTTCCAAAGAAATTATTAGCAACAAAAAATAAATTGTGAAAATGACAGTCTCTTTTTTTCATAAAGAATTAATAAAAATGAAGATGACATTTAAAATTTCTATTTAAAAGAAATTCAACTCATATATTTTATTTTTATAGTAACATGAAGTAACACTTATTTTTACCATAATTATTAAAATACAAAAAAAAAGTGCTAAAAGGATAAAATTGTGTATTTAAATAGACTCTTCATCTGTCATTTACTTAACTCTAGATCTAGAAAAAGAGTTCATACTACATAGTGGAAAAGAAGAAAAAGGAATTTGATCTACGTAGTGATAAGACCAGATTTGCTTGAACACAACTGAGAGTGATTATACTAACATAGTTCAGTTCAGTTCAGTTAGTGACTCAGTCATGTCGGACTCTTTGCAACCCCATGGACTGCAGCACGCCAGACCTCCCTGTCCATCACCAACTCCTGGAGTTTACTCAGACTCACGTCCATTGAGTTGGTGATGCCATCCAATCATCTCATCCTCTGTCATCCCCTCCTCCTCCCACCTTCAATCTTTCCCAGCATCAGAGTCTTTTCAAATGAGTCAGTTCTTCACATCAGGTGGACAAATTATTGGAGTTTCAGCGTCAGCAACAGTACTTCCAATGAATATTCAGGACTGTTTTCCTTTTGGATGGACTGGTTGGATCTCCTTGCAGTCCAAGGGACTCGCAAGAGTCTTCTCCAGCACCACAGTTCAAAAGCATCAATTTTTTGGCACTCAGCTTTCTTTATAGTCCAACTCTCACATGCATACACGACTACCGGAAAAACCATAGCTTTGACTAGACAGATCTTTGTCAGCAAAGTAATGTCTCTGCTTTTTAACATGCTGTCTAGATTGGTCATAACTTTTCTTCCAAGGAGCAAGCATCTTTTAATTTCATGGCTGCAGTGATTTTGTGATCACCATTTGCAGTGATTTTGAAGCCCCCCAAAATAAAGTCTGACACTGTTTCTACTGTTTCCCCATCTATTTGCCATGAAGTGATTGGACCAGATGCCATGATCCTAGTTTTCTGAATGTTGAGTTTTAAGCCAACTTTTTCTCTCTCCTCTTTCACTTTCATCAAGAGGCTGTTTAGTTCCTCTTCGCTTTCTGCCATAAGGGTGGTGTCATCTGCATATCTGAGGTTATTGATATTACTAACATAAGTACTTACAAAAACCTAAATGACTAGAAAATATATAAAGACAAAAATTAAAATTACTTACTGGAGAGACTACCAAATGTACTCAAAATAGATTTATCTAACCTCTCCTACATTATGTTATTATACAGAAAGGGTAAAATAAAACTTAAATCACATTAGCACTGAGAGAAAATTGAAGAACCAATGGAAACTTATCAGTCACTGGTGTGATGAATGACACATTTCACTGGAGATGAATTGCCTAACGAACATTTTTGAAGTTACTAAAAAATATCAAAATTATATGTGATAGTGCAGAAATAACACATACAAATAAGAACACAAAATTATTCGGTGACCCAAATCCACCTGTAAAGTTATCTTTTTTCCTAGAAAAATATGTGAATAAATTAATCCTAGTTTCCTTGAAACACAAAAATGTTTAAAAGCACTGAATGGAGTGGAGAGAAGGAAGAGCAGATTAAAGAGAAAAAAGAATTACAATGAGAGGAGAAAGTTACACATAGCAAGAGAGAAGACTAAAAGGAGACAGAAAATGAGGTGGAAAACTCTCAAGTGTGCCAGATACAGAGTTCCAAGTGAGAGTCAGGAGAGTACCAGAATTTAGGAGGAAAACACAGAGGAAATCTAAGTAGTTTCAAGATCAGTTTAAAATTAGTCAGCGTTGTTTATTTGGACTCTGCACTTTTGAGAGCAGTTTATCTCTGACTGCATAATTGATAAGCACTGTTTATGATAATAAAGATGGTGATGATGAGTGCTAACCTTTCAAAACATTTACTGTCTAAGGAGCTGCACTGAGTACTTTACATGTATTGTCTCTTAGAGTATTTACAATAATTGTACAAGAGTCGACAGATGAATAAACTAATGTGCAAAGAGATTAGGAAATTTGTTCTTGGCCACAAGGCTAGTAAGAGTTTGTAAAGAGAGACTACACAAAACCTGGGTCATTATTGCTTTTGTTCTATCTCTCCAAAGATTCTTCAAAGGAAAAGAGCCTGTCCTAAAAGAAATAATGAATTTAACCCATGGATTTTTCTTTTTTTTTTTTTTTCCTTTTGGGATGGTGAAGCACTCATGCCTCTAGCTTTGGTTTACAAGAGAATTACAGATCAGAGGTAAATGTTTGCACACCTCTTTTAAAGTATCCCTGAGGTTTACACCTGAAAGGATGTTTGTAAACAGGAGGGGAGGCAGGGCAAATAGACACTCAGCTTTGCAAAATGATGATAGCAAGAAAGGAAAAGGAGGGAAGAGAGAGGGAGAAGAGGACAAAAAGAAGAAAAACAAGGCAGTGAAGCAAAAGTTAAAAAAAAGATATTGAAAATTATTGGAATGGTAGAGATATTCTCTAATAGGAATAGGCTTGCATAACTGAAGTTTGATACCAACAGTGCATAGTGATGTGAGATGCAGAATGTCTATGAAATAATAACAAATACCTAATACTCACATAAATTAGACTCTCCTAACTTTTAGAGTATTAATCAGTTTAAAGGGAATAAATACTAAAAACTAGGTCCTACTATGATTCCTACTTAACAGAGGAGGAAACAGGACCTCAGAAAGACAGCCATCGAAGAGGCAAAGCTGGGATATGAAAACTGGGTTGGCTTCAGAGCTCATGGTCTAAAAGGGCTCTATAAAATATAAACATGCAAATATTAATTAGTGCCAATGAATCTCTTTATTCCCTCCACTCAAGTATAGTCGGTTTGAGTGGGGCTAGGACAATTCTTTTGAAATATTAATATGTATGTAAGTCACTTACAGACCTTGGTATAATCCAGATTCTGATTGATAAATCTCGAGTGGGGCCTAGGATACTGCATGTCTAATAAGCTCTGTTAAAAATAATTAAAGAAGACATTTTAGGTGATACAAACAATCTTTAACACTTCATGAAACAGATTGTCCTTTGGGAAAATGGCAAAACAGGGCAGAAGGCAGAAAGCTTTTATAGGATAAAGAATAAAGAACAAGAAAGAGATAATAGAAAATATCTGATTGCCTGGGGGCCAGAGATCAACTTTGTTTAGAGTGAGAAGGAACAGGGAAATAAGTATAAAGCCCAGACCTGGCCTGGTGTTTGGGGATTGGCTGGCTGGATATACTGCACTTCTGGTCAAGTGGGACGCTTATAAAGGCCTGAAAGTTATTTAAGTTTCAGTTTGCTGTTGTGGCAGCCCCTGACAGGAGCAGCTCCATCTTGGTTCTAGAGAGTTTTATTCAACAGTTCCTATTTGATTCTCATGCTGTTGGTTCCCATACCAACACTATGTCAGGAAATTTAAAACTCTCC
Source organism: Cervus canadensis (assembly GCF_019320065.1). Taxonomy (NCBI): domain Eukaryota; kingdom Metazoa; phylum Chordata; class Mammalia; order Artiodactyla; family Cervidae; genus Cervus; species Cervus canadensis. The sequence continues at coordinate 65,241,951 of NC_057400.1, forward strand.
TGTAGGCTCCTTAAAGGGATGGGGTGAAGGCAATGTGAAATGACAGAGAAAATGGTAAGGAAGGATTCAAGCACCAAGATGCAATTAAAACACATGATAATTCATAGATCTTTAGAGATGAGGCTATCACATTGAGTAATTTATTGTAAGAATAGAGTCATGCTTGAAGGGACCTCATTGGTTAACACAGCAAGTTCCTCAGCCTTTCTCTGTTTATTTTGCTGCAGCAATTCTGAAAGATGTCACTCTCATGGTATAACTTAACAATTAAGGAGGATTAATCGTGCCTACTTTTTAAAAAAAGGATTTGAGAACCTTGTCTTTTAACCTTCATTAAAATATATTTCTGATTTGAAGAAATGTGGTCGTAAAGGAAAGGAAAGGGTGTTGTATTAGAGTTCTTCAGAGAAACAGATGCCTCCCCCCACCCCACAACACAGACATCTATGTATACACATGCTCACATACAAAGAAATTTATTTTAAGGAAATGGTTTCGGCAATCGTAGAAGCTGAGAAAGTTCCAAGATCTGCAGTGGACAAGTTGGAGACCCAGGATTGAGATGGCTTAAATTCCAGTGCAAAAGCAAGCAGATTTGAGACCCAAGAAGAACTGCTGTTTCAGCTTGAGTTTAAAGTCCGAAAGCAACACATGTTGCAGCTCTAAGCAGTCAATCAGGTGGGAGGAGTTTGCTCTTATTCTGGAGAGGGTCAGACTTTCCCTTCTATTCATGCCTTCAACTAACTGAATGAGAACTACCCACACTGCAGAGGGCAATCTGCTTTACTTAGTCTCCTGATTCAAATGTTAATTTCATCTAAAAACAAAACAAAACAAAAAAAATGTTACGGACACACTCAGCATAACCTTTGATCTGAGTACCTCGTGGCCCAGTCAAATTGACACTGAAATCATCACAGGCTTTGAAAATTTGGCTTAATATATCAGAGACAGTTTACGTGGAAATTTGTCAGTTTTGTAGACATACTTAAGTCTTGAATAAAGGTTATAAACATCCTGACAAACCATACCTGGTCTAATTTCATAACTTGTGAGCCGTCAGCCCTGGGAACAGTATTCTTATTCTTCAGGTGCCCAACAGGTGGTGCTATGCATTAATTTACTGTTATGAGTGCTAGGGCGGGATGGGGATGGGGATGACGGTGATGAGTATGCTGGTGATGAGGATTTAGTTGCCTCTTTCTGTGAAGAAAAATAAATATAGTAACCTTAGTTTAGCAATAAGTTGAAAAACAAATTATTCATAATTCAGTAGCTAGTTAAGTCTCAGTTTTCCTACCTCAAAGCTCTTTGACTTTAGGAAATTTACCTCACCTCTGAAATTGCAGTTTATGCCTCTTATAATATGGAAGATTAATAGAACCTTTACCTTGTGATAATTAACTGATACAGTACATAAGAAGGCCCCATCCCAGTATTTAGTAAATGCCACCAATTGCTGCTATCATTTCTAATTTTTTTCTAAAATAAAGTACTCTTCTCATATTTAGCATATATGGCATATGCTTCCTTTAATATGTGCTTCACATTTGAATAAAGTCCTCAAATAACTTATACCTGAAGAAAACATATTAAGTTGTTATATTCACTAGTAAGACAGATCTTTTTGAATAAATTTCTAATGTGTTATATAGTATTTTACATGGATATTTTATAATCAGCTCTTTAATAAAATCTCATTTGTTAGTATGTACTTTGCATTTAACAAACTTATACTTGTGTGTAGATTCTTTTATCCCTTACTCTTGCCATTAGTGATTTAATTCTGTTCATTCTGCTTCTGAAGGGAAAATCATAATGATAAACTTGAAATGAATAAGAATATGCGATTTAGGATAACTTTGTGTTTGGCATTATTTAACCATGACTATTCTTGCTAAAGAACTTTGAGGATGAAGACTGCCAATTTGTTGAAAAGAATAATTATGTTAAATTCCACATGAAATATCCTATAGATTATAATTAAAATGTTTAGCTAATAACATATTATATTTCTGCTTGTCTATTAAATTTATCAGTTAATAGCACAAAAGATATTTACTGATAAGAACTGATTTACTTTGGCATCTTAACAATATTCCAATGTGGCACTGAGTTTTTGTCAGAAATGCCCTAGAACTCTAAATATTTGACAGTAACTATTATTTTATCAGAGCTTCCCTTGTGGCTCAGATGGTAAAGAACTTGCCTGCAATATAGGAGATGTGGGTTCAGTCCCTGGGTTGGGAAGATCTCCTGGAGGAGGAAATGGCAACCCCCTCCAGCTTTCTTGCCTGGAGAATTCCATGGACAGAGGAACCTGGCGGACTACAGTCTATAGGGTCGCAAAGAGTTACTGAGCCGCTTTCACATCTCATTATTCTATCAATGACTTTTAATTATAAAGGAAGTCTGTATCTACTCATTTGGCATTTAACAAAAGACATCGCTACATTGTAACTGAGTCCTGTATTCTTGCCTGGCAAATCCCATGGACAGAGGAGCCTGTCAGGGCTACAGTGCATGGGGTCACAAAGACTTGGACACGACTTAGCAACTGAACAACGGCAACAACTGATCCTTCAAGGAAAGAGCAGAGTGAGATATATATCTGAAAGCAGTCCTATGGTCGAGGACTGAAAAGTGGATGAGGAGCTAGGGGTTTCATATTCCAGTTGGCCTAGGCAACTCTCTTACATTTTGACCTTGAATAAAAACTTCATCATGGGCCTAAATGTCCTCCATTTTAAAGAGATAGATCATTATCAACAACATACACTGGGAATGTAAACCTACCTTCCTACCTACCGAAGTCCCTTGATTTAAAAAGAAAACATATGTATTTTACGAAGAATAAATTCCTAGTGAGTTCGCAAGAAAGAGCACAAATGTTGAAACCATTTGAAAATAGTCATATATGGATTGATGAAAGAAATCATGGCCCTATTCATAAATGAATGTCTACTTAGGAGGATTTCTGTGGCTTTAGGTGCAGTTCATTCATGTCTCAAGGGCAGTGATATTAGAAGAAAGAGGATAGTCCTAGGACAAGGATATTGAACTGTATATATTAACGTGGAGAGCACAAATAAGATCCTTCCCATACCCAGGCTCCAATCGTTGTGATGAACTGTTTTCTCATGAGCTGAAACACGGAGTTTGAGCATTTGGATGGCATTGCCCAAGACAGTCAGTGTCCCAGGAGGAAGAGATCTCCAAAACAGAAGATAAGCTATTGTCTCAATTTTCTAATAGAATATTCAGCTTGTCTACATTGTCACAAGGGACATGGTACTGTAAACAAAATCAGTATTCACAAAAAGGGGAAATGCGTATTCTCAAAATGATATGGAAGAAGTCAGTGTCATGAACTATTTGAAGAAAGCAGTGAAAGAGAGAACACCTAGGGCTGTTCCCAAGACAGTCCACTGAGTGGAAGATGTTAAAATTGCATGTCTACAAGGAAAGAACAGTTAGAGATCCTAGAGATAAAAAATAAGATCATTAAGAATAGGATTTGAAAGAAGAGCTAGAAGGAATGGTTATAGATGTCAAGTAAATTGTTAATTGAAAACTGAGCTCTAGGCTCCACCCAGAACAAGTTAAAAGAAGTTGGCAGTGTGGCCTGAAAGTTAAGAGAAGTGGAGGAAATCTCTAAAAGTTTCAACATACCTCTAGGAGGAGTTTCAGAAGGGAGTAACAGAGAAAAATGGTAGAGAAGAAACAAATAAATCATGAAAGACATTTCCCAGAACTGAAGAAAGATTAAAAGGGATCAACTTTTGAAAAAGGAGGTTGAACATTGTCCTGAGCAAGTGAGAAGTATTAGGCCACAGCAAACAAAAAGAGATATTCCTAATAATTTTCAGAAAGAAAGGAAAATCAGGTTACCTACAAAAAATAAAAATCAGTTTTGGCATCAGATGTCTGATCATTAAGACTAGGTGTTAGGACACAATGAGGCTATATCATCAAAGCACTAACAAGAAATCACATGGGACCTCATTTCTCATGCCCAGGAAATCAGTAGCATTCGGGTGAAATGGAAAAATAGATATGTTTCCAGAGTTCACCCACTCTCAGGCCTTCCTTGATATAATCACATAAGTATGCACACCAATAAATGAAAACTGAATTAAAGGCTGAGGATGATGTGTTCTTGGAAGTGCGGTGAACAGCAGCAACAGCAGATGAACTGTAAAATCAGTCTGTGGTTATGTCTAAGTTACTGTTGATGCATAACATTAAGACAACACAAGGCAATGATGAACAACTAAAATCTTGGTAGATTCAGCACAGGAGTACGTGTATATGCCTAAATGTGTACAGGTGTGCATGTGGGGTGGGGGATTTAAAGGCCCAAGAAGACACTGATCTTGTTTAATGTGAAGTCAAAGGCTGATTAAAGGTAGATTTTGATAGAAAATATAACATTAAATGGGTGTGAAAAGTTTAGCATAACCCCTAATCAAGATTGAAATAGAGTATTTCCAAACTATTGAGGAGCAAAAGCCAAAATACTTCAAACTGATGAGAAGAAACCACACAAAAAATATTCTATAGGACACACATAAAATAGGATGGCTAGAACTAATGGAAATAAGTTGGCATTCACAAGAAAAAAGTGGGCTGCTTAATTCCCACAAGTCAATAAACCTTACTTGGTTATTAATAGGCAGAGTTAGTTCAGGAAAATCTAATTTACACCTGGTACTATATTTTCTTCATAAAAGTTCTGTACTTTGGGGAGGTATTAAACAGCTTATAGAAAGAGAGGAAAGTTTCGATATTTGCACATTAGCAAGGTCATTCTGGCAATATATGCAGGAAAGATTGAAGAAAAGGGACAGTTAAAATACTCTGGAAGTTCTGAAGTTATTGTTTCACTCAAAATTCAACTAAGACCGTATTTTGAATAACAGTAATACTGAGTTCCATGAAAACAGTTCTGAAATTCTATGGTAGAAAAGTATCCTATGTGGCTATGTGCTGTGCTGTTCTTAGTCACTCAGTCATGACCGATTCTTTGCAACCCCATGGACTGTTGCCCGCTAGGCTCCTCTCTCCATGGGAATTCTCCAGGCAAGAATACTGGAGTGGGGTGCCATGCCCTCCTCCAGAGGATCTTCCCAACCCAGGGATTGAATCCAGTTCTCCTGCATTGCGGGTAGATTCTTTATCATCTGAGCCATGAGGGAAGCCCAAGAATACTGGAGTGGATAGCCTATCCTTTCTCCAGGCTATGATATATAAAGAGGAGCTATAATGACCTGTAGGTAAAGACAATTTCCCAGAGAATATAACTTTAGATTGCTTCCTACATAATTCACAAGCATTAGCTGGGGGACATGGTGGGTTGAAGGAGAAAGCAGAGTGCCTCAGAAAAGGGACTAGAACATGGAAAGAAACATCATTCTGGAACAGAAAAATTACCACTGTAATGGTAGGAGAAATAAGCAGAGCTTCAGTTAAGGATTGTTTTACCTTAAATTTTATTGAAGCATAGTTGATTTACAATGTTGTGTTTCTTCTGTGCAGCAAAGTGAATTAGTTATGCATATCAGTTATTAGATTCCTTTCCAATATAAGTCATTATAAAGTAGAGTTCCCTGCGCTATATAGAAGGTCATTATTAGTTATCTACTTTATGTATATTGTGCATATTTGTCAATTCCAATTTCTCAATTTATCCCCACCCTTCTTTTCCCCTTGGTAATGATAACTTTAGCAATGCCAAAGAATGGTCAAACTACTGCACAATTGCACTCATCTCACATGCTAGCAAAGTAATGCTCAAAATTCTCCAAGCCAGGCCTCAACAGTAAGTGAGCCATGAACTTTCAGATGTTGAGGCTGGTTTTAGAAAAGGCAGAGGAACCAGACATCAAATTGCCAACATCCCCTGGATCATAGAAAAAGCAAAAGAGTTTCAGAAAAACTTCTATTTCTGCTTTATTGACTATGCCAAAGCCTTTGACTGTGGGGATCATGACAAACTGTGGAAAATTCTGAAAGAGATGGGAATACCAGGCCACCTGACCTGCCTCCTCAGAAATCTGTATGCAGGTCGGGAAGCAACAGTTAGAACTGGACACGGAACAACAGATTGGCTCCAAATAGGAAAAGGAGTACGTCAAGTCTGTATATTGTCACCCTGCTTATTTAACTTATATGCAGAGTACATCATGAGAAACGCTGGGCTGGAAGAAGCACAAGCTGGAATCAAGATTGCCGGGAGAAATATCAATAACCTCAGATACGCCATGACACCACCTTTATGACAGAAAGTGAAGAAGGACTAAAGAGCATTTTGAAGAAAATGAAAGATGAGAGTGAAAAAGTTGGCTTAAAGCTCAACATTCAGAAAACTGAGATCATGGCATCTGGTCCCATCACTTCATGGCAAATAGAAGGGGAAATAGTGGAAACAGTGACAGACTTTTTTGTTGGGGGGGGGGGGCGGGGCTCCAAAATCACTGCAGATGGTGACTACAGCCATGAAATTAAAAGACGCTTACTCCTTGGAAGAAAAGTTACAATCAACCTAGACAGCATATTAAAAAACAGAGACATTATTTTGCCAACAAAGGTCCCTCTAGTCAAGGCTATGGTTTTTCCAGTGGTCACATGTGGATGTGAGAGTTGAACTATAAAGAAAGCTGAGCCCTGAAGAATTGATGCTTTTGAACTGTGGTGTTGGAGAAGACTCTTGAGAGTCCCTTGGACTGCAAGGATATCCAACCAGTCCATCCTAAAGGAGATCAGTCCTGGGTGTTCATTGGAAGGACTGATGCTGAAGATGAAACTCCAATACTTTGGCCACCTGATGCTAAGGGCTGACTCTTTTGAAATGACCGTGATGCTGGGAAAGATTGAAGGCAGGAGGAGAAGGGGACAACAAAGGATGAGATGGTTGGATGGCACCACAGACTCAATGGACATGAGTTTGGGCAAACTCCGGGAGTTGGTGATGGTAGGGAAGCCTGGTGTGCTGCAGTCCATGGGATCGCAAAACATAGGACATGACTGAGCGACTGAACTGAACTGACTAATGATAGCTTATGGTGAATGATGTCAGAGTCATCATTTAGATGAGTAAAGAAGATTTAGCTTTGGGACCAGGGACCAGGCTTGATAACTCAAGAGCTTTTGTGTAGCAGAGTTTTATTAAAGTAAGAAAAGGGACTGAGAAAACTTCTGACATAGACATTCGAAGGGGGATGGAGAGTGTCCCCCTCGCTAGTCTAAGCAGAGGTGGTGGTTGGTGGTTTAGTCATTAAGTCGTGTCCAACTCTTGCGATTCAATAGACTGGGAACTACCAGGCTCCTCTGTCCATGGGACTCTCCAGGCAAGAATACTGAAGTGGGTTGCCATTTTTTCACTCTTTTCATTAGTTATTACAATAAATCAAAAGAATGTTTCAAGGTTGTAAAAATTTTGTCAGACCCACTCCCACAATTTACATTTTAAGATGACAGGATTGGAACTAACAATCTAAAGATCTTGCCAGACCCACACCACCCACTCCACCCACTCCATAATATACTTTTTAAGACAGCAGGATTAGTCATAAAGTTTTCAGGAAGGAGAAACTGTCCTCAAGCAGGATACATTGTTGTTATATAATCCTTAGTACAGAGTTTAAACTGAGTTGTTTTTTGTGTAATCATCAGTTCCGGGCTTAAAGAAAAAAACGTTTTCTGTGACTAAGACTAAGGAATGTAGAGAGAGAAAAAAAAAAAAAAGGCATTTCTCCTTTCCTCCTTGAGAATCCCAGACCCCTATCTCCTCTTCGAGAGCCCCAGACCTTCTCTCCTTCTTCGGAAGCCCAGATTTCTTATCAAAGTGTTAGTTGCTCAGTTGTGCCAGACTGTTTGCAGCCCCATGGACTGCAGCCCACCAGGCTCTTCTATCCATGGGATTTTCCAGGCAAGGATACTGGAGTGGGTTGCCATTTCCTTCTCCAGGGGATTTTCCTGACCCAGGGATTGAACCCAGGTCTCCTGCACTGCAGGCAGATTCTTTACCGACTGAGCTACAAGGGAAGCCCTAAGGAACTGAGAGAGGAATTGACTCTCTGAGTAACCATAAGTTTATTTTCTACATCTGTTGAAAAAATTGTGCTTCAAGAGTAATGAGAAGTAAGTGTAGGTTTTAAAGCAGAGGAGGTTTGATAATAATAGAATTATGTCTTTAAAAATGACCCCCTAGTTTCTATGTAAAGAATAGACAGTTCAGAGGATATGTCAGCAGAAAATCTGAAGTCTAGGTGAGAAATGATGGTGACTTAGATTAGGATGGTGGTTAATGAGATGGAAAGTAGACAAATGTGTAAGTACAAGAATAGAATCAACAGGAACTGGTAGTGTTGGGGTTCTATTTCATAACAAATTACCGATTTAACAACCTAATACCCATTTGCTCGCTCACAGTTCTGTGGGTCAAAAGTCCAGCATGTTGTGGCTGGAAATTTTATTTAGGGATCACAAGGCTGAAATCAGGGATTTCTTAGTTCTTATTTGGAGTTTCTAGGGAAAATGCACTTCCAAGATCACTCAAGTTGTTGGCAAAACAACTTTTCTCAGGGTTCTAAAATTGAGTCCCATATTTTACTGCCTGTCAGCTGGGGACTGTTCTTAGCAACCAGAAGGTGCTTGAATTCCTTGCCAGGTAACAACTGCATTTTGAAACCTACAGTACAGAATCTCCCTCCCGTGGAGTGTCTCTCTCCATTTCAGATCACTTTGGCACAAAGTTCCTATCCTCATAAAGTACTCATTTGATTAGATCTGGCTCAGTGAGGATGGTCTCCCTTTCTCACAGTCAACTGTGCCACACAATGTATCATAATCATCCAACTAATATCTCATTATACTAACTGGTTCTTCCACAGTCTCAGGAAGGAGATTTTAAAAGGGCCTGGGTCATCTGGGACATTTTAGAATTCTACCTGCCACAGTGAGATTTAGGGACACATCAAGGATAACATCAAACAGCTGGCCTTGGCTCATTGATTAAATGATGGTGACATCTTCTGGGATATCATTTGATAGTATGAGTCAGTGTGGAACACTTTTGAATGTGAGAACACTTGTCTAAAGAAGCATTCAGGTGGTCATATTGGTATGAATATGTGAATCAAATGCTCAGAGTGCTAATGTGCACTATGAATGTTCAAGTATATACAACCTTTTCCACACACATTTGATTAAAGAAAATTGATTTCACAGAGCTTTGCTTTCAAAGCAAAGCTGTATGTGCTGTATGGGGAAAATCACCTTGAGGTATAATTAAGAAGAGTGAATATAAGGAAAGTCATCACTCACAGGGAGACTAAAGATTATATTTATTGTCTATAAAGGAAATGAAGCAGAGATGCTATGCTCTATCACAGGAAGTTTGCAAGGATACTGTATAATTTAGAAAAGAAGTATGCTCTCAAGAAGTTTATTGTCCTTTGCACTATCTTGGTTTATAAAGTAAGTATAGTTCCAGAGTTTATTTCACTGGATGAGTTTGAATACCATAAAATTTTCTGAGATTTTAGAAAGAAAGAAACTTTTGGGTTTTTTTTCTTTCCCTTTTAGGAAGCTAATATTTGTTATTTAGTATGGCCTTTTATATATAATTGCTGACAATTAATGGGAATATGATGAAGTGAAATCAGAAAAAAAAATCCTGAAGGAAACGTCTTGTTAATTAAGAGAAATATGTAATGAATGATACGGAACAAAAGAAACCAAGTAAAAAGAAACAGGAGTTCAGGGATCTGTTTTACTCCCCTTAAGTCAGTAAATTTCATGTAGGAAAGATAAAGAATACGCATAGATAAAGGAGAGGATGTTCCAACAGTACTTGAAATGATGCTGGCTTTTATGAATATGAGTCATGAAAGTCCATGGGGATGTAAATTGTATGATTTATATCCTTAACACAGCTGACTACAAATAATAGGCAATATCAGGGACAATGCACCCTTGCTAGGAATATAATGCAGGAAGTAAAAATGAACAATCTCTCAATCCCCCAAACAACGAGATGTTTTCTTCAATTAAAATTAGCTAAAGTCAGTTCACATTCAAAAATTGTAAATCCCATGACTGTGTTCAATGTAACTCTTCTGTACTTTATGAGCAAAACATTTTAAAATTACCAATATATACATATGGTCATAGTTTTTCCTCTGCCATATCATGGATGTTGTTGGCTCAGATGGTAAAGAATCTGCCTGCAATGCAGGAGAAGACCTGGATTTGATCCCTGGGTTGGTAAGATATTCTGAAGAATGAAATGGCTACCCATTCCAATATTCTTGCCTGGAGAATTCCATGGGCAGAGGAACCTGATGGGCTACAGTCCATGGGGTCAAAACTGAGCTACTAACACCTATACTTTTCACTTTCATCATGGATGCTAAGCAAACAAGTAATACAAAATCATGTGATTTGTATCTCTAGTCACTGAGTCATGTCCAATTATTTGTGACCCCATGAAGTGTAGCCCACCAGGCTCCTCTGTCCATGGGATTTCCCAAGCAAGAATACTGGAGTGGGTTGCCATTTCCTTCCCTAGGGGATTTTCCCAACCCAGGGATTGAACTTGTGTCTCCTATGTTGGCTGGTGGATTCTTTACCACTGAGCCACCAAAGAAGCCCAGTTTATAGCTCTATTATTCTTAAAAGCCAATGAACTGAGAAACGTTGAAAATTAGTTTATATTAGATAGCCACACTTTTGTTATAAAACTGGAAAAAGGTATGTGAATTCACAAAGCTATTTTTCACAGTTCTGGGATTTTATGTCTGTAGATGACTACATATTTCACTAATGTATCATTCATAAGTAGAATTGGTAATGACTTTGTTGAATGAGTAGTCTATGTCTGTTTGCCTAAGCACCATTGGTAGGTGCTACCTGTATTAAGGGAGGTGATGTTGTTGATTCAGTTTCATTTTATTGAATCAAGTAATCAAAAATCCTGCCAGCAGTTTTAACTCCTGTGTTAATGTGTCCCCAACTTTTTCCTTCTTAACAGAAGACTAGTATTTCTGTGTCTTAATGAATTGTGACCAATTAGATTAACTGAGACTCTTTCTCCCTCTTCAACAATTGAATAATTCAATAATAATTTAGGCCTTAGTGTTTCTATAACTATATTGACCTGGACAAGGAAAGAACAAAACATGGAAAATATGTCAAAGATTTTGAGACAGCAGAATATATTGAATTACTCATGTGAATCATCCTGTAGGCAGGTCTCTACCTTACAGCCTAGAAAGAGGCTTTAAGCAGGAAGGTCAATGCTTTGATATTCATGTTCTTGTGGGTGTGTAGACCTTATAGAAACAGTAGTTTTATCAATGTTATCTTCTTTGAACAGGTGCTATTCAGTGTAGGTAGAAAAAGATTGTGGCCTCAGAGAACTATAACTTGTGCTTGAATTGTGGAAGCTGCATTTACAGTTTGTCTAAATATATGCAATATTCTTAGTCTTTAAGGCCTAGGTTTCTTTGCACTGAATTTGGAGCTCAAAGGTTGCTATAGGAAATAAACAAAAAGTAGAGGAGAGCCAGGAATATAGTTATGTACAATAGTGATCATTATTATAGACCAGTTTTCTAACTTCAACATACCATGCTTCTCATTCCACAGTTTTCCTGAGTAATTATGTATAAATCTAAACCATGCCTATTTTTATAATATTCAAATTTATATCTCTGACCCAGATTGCTAAGATTCAGACTATTATTTGCAGTTTATAAATTTTCATTTCTTTATAAACATGTCATTTCTTTTTCTAAAAGAATTAATAGTAACAATGTTTTTTTGTTGTTGTTGTTGCTATTTATTTGTTTGTCTATTTTGGTTAGAGGAAAGGCCCAGTCCATCTTATGAACAGTATCCAAAGTTTTCTAGAATGTTCATTGAGATATCCCACTCGGGGTAACAGAACTGCATCTTCATGCCCACATATTGCTTTTTTTATATTCTCTCTCGATATTTTCTTTTATACTAGAAAACCTGGATCTCTCCTGATTTCCTTAAGTCCTCCACCATTGTACTCAGTCACTGTCATTTGTTCAGAGATGCACCTGTGGGTTTTTTTTTTTTTTTTTAATATATATAACCAAAGAAAATCTCAAGAGTTTTGTGAAATTTAGGTATAAAAATGAAGCCCCTGTTTTATATAGGTTTAGAATTGCAAGATTATGAGACTGGAGCTGTGTCACTATATTGCTGTTGTTCAAAGACTAAGTCGTATCTGACACTTTGCTACCCCATGGACTACATCATGCCAGGCTTCCCTGTCCTTCACTATCTCCCAGAGTTTGCTCAAACCCACATCCATTGAGTCAGTGATGCCATCCAACCATCTCATCCTCTGTCACCCCCTTCTCCTCCTGCCCTCAATCTTTCCAAGCATCAGGGTGTTTTCTAATGAAGTCAGCTCTTCACATCAGTTGGCCAAAGTATTGGAGTTTTAGCTTCAGCATCAGTCCTTCCAATGAATATTCAGAGTTGATTTCCTTTAGGATTGACTGGTTGCATCTCCTTAAAGTCCAAGGGACTCTCAAGAGTCTTCTCCAGCACCACAGTTCAAAAGCATCACTTCTTCAGCACTCAGCCTTCTTTATGGTTCAACTCTCACATCCATACATGACTACTGGAAAAACCATAGCTTTGACTCTATGGACCTTTATTGACAAAGTTATGTCTCTGCTTTTTAATATGTTGACTAGGCTTGTCATAGTTTTACTTCCAAGGAGCAAGCCTCTTTTAATTTAATGGCTACACTCACCATCCACAGTGATTTTGGAGCCTATGAGAGAGAAAAAAATATGCCTGAAGATACAGCTAAGTTGGGGGAAGCATATTTGGGATTTGGAGCCAAAGTAATGCATGATGGGGGCATCATTAGTTCCCCTTATCAATTTGTGCTATACTCAGGCTTTTTGTTCCTGTTTTGCTTATGCATTTTGGATTAGGCTCTCTGGCACTTGAAACAGTAATTCCTGGCTCATTTGCATGATTCTCCATTTCCATCATTTTTGCTTTAGCTCAGGATTTCATCACCTCTTCCATGGATTGCTCTAAAGCCTCCCTTTTGATCTACCCTGTTATCATACTTCTTATCAGCTCTGTACTCCACATGGGTCTCAGAATGACTTACCTAGACCACAGCCATGATTGGGTCATGTACCTGCTTAAAGCATCTTTTCTGGTTATAGAATAATGACCAATATGTTTAACCTTGTGTGTGAGCCTCTGGAAGATGAAGCCCCCCACCTAACTATGACCTAATTTATTATCTTATTTCCCTTCTCAATATTTGGGTGTCAGCAGCACTGAACAGCTAGTACATTTCCCTTATATACACATTGAGTGTTTTTCAGTGATTTCACCGTATTCAAGTTCTTCTTTTATCTAGAATACTTTTTCATTTTGCCTGTTGCAGATTCTACAATTTATTCCCATGTTAAGAATCAGATTACTTATGAAAATTCTCCTAACTCAACTTGTATTCCTCCAAACCTGGGCGAGATGCTCTTAATCTGAGGTCTCAGAGCCTAAATGTTACTTTTACTATTGAATTCACTATATTATATTGTAAGAATCTGCTCATCTCTATTAAACCCCCTTCCTCCAACCATCATTTAACACACATATATGACCAAATCCTATTTTTCTTTGAATCCTTATACCTTTTTAAGTTCCTGGCAATTTAGCCCAATAAATAATTACTGACTAAATGAACATGTAAGAGAAAAGCACCAGCTTGCTACTTGGATCCTACACTAAAAGACTTTGTAGATGAGCAGAGACCATAGAAATATATTTCCAAAGAAAACAATATTAAGAGACCCAGATAATCATGATAGTGTGATCACTCACCTAGAGTCAGACATCCTGGAGTGTGAAGTCAAATGGGCCTTAGGAAGCATCACTATGAGCAAAGCTAGTGGGAGTGATGGAATTCCAGTTGAGCTATTTCAAATCCTAAAAGATGATGCTGTGAAAGTGCTACACTCAATATGCCAGCAAATTTGGAAAACTCAGCAGTGGCCACAGGACTGGAAAAGGTCAGTTTTCATTCCAATCCCAAAGAAAAACAATGCCAAAAAATGTTCAAACTACTACACAATTGCACTCATCTCACACACTGGTAAAGTAATGCTCAGAATTCTTCAAGCCAGGCTTCAACAATACGTGAACCGTGAACTTCTAGATGTTCAAGCTGGTTTTAGAAAAGGCAGAGGAACAAGAGATCAAATTGCCAACATCCCCTGGATCATAGAAAAAGCAAGAGAGTTCCAGAAAAACATCTATTTCTGCTTTATTGACTATGCCAAAGCCTCTGACTGTGTGTATCACAATAAACTGTGGAAAATTCTGAAAGAGATGGGAATACTGGACCACCTGACCTGCCTCTTGAGAAACCTGTATGCAGGTCAGGAAGCAACAGTTAGAACTGGACATGGGACAACAGACTGTTTCCAAATAGGAAAAGGAGTATGTCAAGGTTGTATATTGACACGGTGCTGATTTAACTTATATGCAGAGTACATCATGAGAAAAGCTGAGCTGGATGAAGCACAAGCTGAAGTCAAGATTGCCAGGAGAAATATCAATAACCTCAGATATGCAGATGATACCACCCTTATGGAAGAAACCAAAGAGGAACTAGAGAGTCTCTTGAAAATGAAAGAGGAGAGTGAAAAATTTGACTTAAAACTAAACATTCAGAAAATTAAGATCATGGCATCTGTTCGCATGATTTCATGGCAAATAGATGGGTAAACAGTGGAAACAGTGGCAGACTTTATTTTTTGGGCTACAATGTCACTGCAGATGGTGACTGCAGCCATGAAATTAAAAGATGCTTACTCCTTGGAAAAAAAGTTATGACCAACTTAGAGAGCATATTAAAAAGCAAAGACATTAGTTTGCCAATAAAAGTCCATCTAGTCAAGGCTATGGTTTTTTCCAGTAGTCATGTATGGATGTGAGAGTTGGACTATAAAGAAAGCTGAGTGACAAAGAATTGATGCTTTTGAACTGTGGCGTTGGAGAAGACTCTTGAGAGTTCCTTGGACTGCAAGGAGATCCAACCAATCAATCCTAAAGGAAATCAGTCCTGAATATTCATTGGAAGGAGTGATGTTGTAGCTGAAACTCCAACACTTTGGCCACCTGATGTGAAGAACTGACTCATTTAAAAACATCCTGATGCTTGGAAAGATTGAGGGTGAGAGGTGAAGGGGATGACAGAGGATGAGATGGTTGGATAGCATCACAGACTCAGTAGATATGATTTTGAGTAAACTCCGGGAGTTGGTGATGGACACGGAGGCCTGGCGTTCTGCAGTCCATGGGGTTGCAAAGAGTTGGACACAACAGAGTGACTGAACTGAACTGAACCTCAGTATACAAAATATAGGATCAAAAGTATTTTTTTCTGGCCCTAACAATCTCAGAAACTGCCATATATAATTCTGCAGAAGAAGAGCATTAAATATGCTGGCCCAGTTTAACAGAGGTTGAATTTGTATATCAACTTAAAAATAAAGTTTACACTGATATTCCTTTGTAGATGAATATATATTCAATATTCATCTATTAAAGTCAAATTGACACTTCTGTTTTCAATTGAGCTAATGTATTGTATTAAAATTTCCTAACCTTATTATAGCTTACTGGCAGCCTAATGAGTATAGTATATTCAATTTTCTAAGAACAGAAAGTACAGGAGGCTCTTCAAAATTTTATTTAATATACCTCTTTCCATATGGCCACAAGAACTACATTTTCCCTTGTTCCAGTTGGGAATATTTTTCCTCTTCCTTTTTAGTTCCTCCTTTCATTTACAACAAAAGCAACTGCTACCCTCTCTCTGGTTCTCCCAAATTTCCACCCTTAATACATTCAATCCTTATTCTTCACTTGATCTCAGAGTTATTTCAGCACACTGGATTATAATTTCAGATATTGGATTAGGATCCAATGTCAAAGGACTAGCAGGATTTCTGGGTGAGGAAAATGTGGAATAAACTGTATGTGGTGCTTGATCCTTGTACTAATCTTTCCTCCAATACTGCCCCAATCGGACTCCAGTGCTAGAGTCACTGGCATCGTACAAAACACCACTCTATCTCTTTGTATTTTTATTCTTAGACGACTGTAGATAGACAAATAGAACTCTTAAGCTAAAATCAAATGAGATCAAAACATTTCCCCCCTCTCTTTCCCCAAATTATTATTGCAAGCTAGATATTTATTCCAGATTCTTTGAACTTTAGAAAAAGAAATTTCTTTCATCTCTGTGTCTTTCTCTGTTGCTGCTCTTTTATCTCCTTCTCATTCCAGTCAAAAGCCTTGAAAACATAGACTCATACCTCTTCTCTTTTTTCTTTCATGCATCATTTTATCATTAATTTTATTGTGAGATATGGACTACAGAAAAAGAGTGTAGAAAACATATATGTTCATTTGAAGGACAATCATAAAGAAAACACCCTGTCATCACCATCCTGGTCAACATGACAATGCCCAGCATGCTAGAAGCTTAAAGGTGCCTCTCTGCAATCACAAAGCCCTATTCCATCTAACAGTTATCCACTAATATGATTTTCATAACAATTTTTTACTTTTTTCATAGATTTACTACACTGTATATATAAATATAGTTATTTTATCTTTTATTCCAATGTAGTCATAGGATATATATGCATTTTTCACACCATATAATGTTTCTGACATTCATCAATTAGCCCTATATTGCTATATTTGTTCATTTTTACTTCTGCACATCTTACTAATGATGGAAAAGATAAATATCTTGAATATATATTCTGTTTCACGTACGAAAGTTTCTTTTGATTATACACCTAGAACAGAATTGCTGCCTTTTTCCAAAATGTCATGTAGTTGGAATCAAATATAGCCTTTCAGACTAGTTTTCTTAGCAATAGACATAGGTTATAGCAATAGGCACAAGTTTCGTCTATATTTTTAAGGCTTGATAGCTCATTTCTTTACAGAGGTGAATAATTTCACATTGTCTAACTGTGCCGCAGTTTGTTTATCCATTCACTTGTTGGCGGTGGTATCTTGGTTGCTTCCGGTTTGTGACAATTTTGAAAAAAGCTGCTATAAAAAACACAAGTGCAGATTTTGAGTGGGCATAATTTTCAACTCAACTGGGTAAATACATGGTAGTGCAATTGCTGGATCCTTTGGTAAGACACAGGTAGCTTTGTAGTTCAGTTCAGTTCAGTTCAGTTCAGTCATTCAGTCATATCCAACTCTTTGCGACTCCATGAACTGCAACACACCAGGCTTCCCTGTCCATCACCAACTCCTGGAGCCCACCCAAACCCATGTCCATCTAGTCGGTGATGCCATCCAGCCATCTCATCCTCTGTCGTCCCTCCTCCTCCTTGCCTTCAATCTTTCCCAGCATCACGGTCTTTTCAAAAGAGTCAACTCTTCGCATCAGGTGGCCAAAGTATTGGAGTTTTATCTTCAACATCAGTCCTTCCAATGAACACCCAGGACTGATCTCCTTTAGGATGGATTTGTTGGACCTCCTTGCAGTCCAAGGGACTCACAAGAGTCTTCTCCAACACCACAGTTTAAAAGCATCAATTCTTCGACACTCAGCTTTCTTTATAGTCCAACTCTCACAGCCATATCTGACTACTGGAAAAACCACAGCCTTGACTAGATGGACCTTTGTTGACAAAGTAACGTCTCTGCTTTTTTTTTTTTTTTTTTTTCATGTATTTTTATTAGTTGGAGGCTAATTACTTTACAATATTGGAGTGGTTTTTGCCATACATTGACATGACTCAGCCATGGATTTACATGTATTCCCCATCCCGATCCCCACTCCCAAGTCCCTCTCCACCCGATTCCTCTGGGTCTTCCCAATGCACCAGCCCCGAGCACTTGTCTCATGCATCCAACCTGAGCTGGTGATCTGTTTCACCCTTGATAATATACATGTTTCGATGCTGTTCTTTCTAAACAGCCCACCCTCGCCTTCTCCCACAGAGTCCAAAAGTCTGTTCTGTACATCTGTGTCTCTTTTTCTGTTTTGCATATATGGTTATCATTATCATCTTTCTAAATTCCATATATATGCATTAGTATGCTGTAATGTTCTTTATCTTTCTGGCTTTCTTCACTCTGTATAATGGGTTTCATCCATCTCATTAGAACTGATTCAAATGAATTCTTTTTAATGGCTGAGTAATATTCCATGGTGTATATGTACCACAGCTTTCTTATCCATTTGTCTGCTGATGGACATATAGGTTGCTTCCATGTCCTGGCTATTATAAACAGTGCTGTGATGAACACTGGGGTACGCGTGTCTCTTTCAGATCTGGTTTCTTCAGTGTGTATGCCCAGAAGTGGGATTGCTGGGTCATATGAGAGTTCTATTTCCAATTTTTTAAGGAATCTCCACAATGTTCTCCATAGCGGCTGTACTAGTTTACATTCCCACCAACAGTGTAAGAGGGTTCCCTTTTCTCCACACCCTCTCCAGCATTTATTGCTTGTAGACTTTTGGATAGCAGCCATCCTGACTGGCATGTAATGGTACCTCATTGTGGTTTTGATTTGCATTTCTCTGATAATGAGTGATGTTGAGCATCTTTTCATGTGTTTGTTAGCCATCTGTATGTCTTCTTTGGAGAAATGTCTGTTTAGATTTTTGGCCCATTTTTTGATTGGGTCATTTATTTTTCTGGAATTGAGCTGCAGGAGTTGCTTGTATATTTTTGAGATTAATCCTTTGTCTGTTGCTTGGTTTACTATTATTTTATCCCAATCCGAGGGCTGTCTTTTCACCTTACTTATAGTTTCCTTTGTTGTGCAAAAGCTTTTAAGTTTCATTAGGTCCCATTTGTTTATTTTTGCTTTTATTTCCAATATTCTGGGAGGTGGGTCATAGAGGATCCTGCTGTGGTTTATGTCAGAGAGTGTTTTACCTATGTTCTCCTAGGAGTTTTATAGTTTCTGGTCTTACATTTAGATCTTTAATCCATTTTGAGTTTATTTTTGTGTATGGTGTTAGAAAGTGTTCTAGTTTCATTGTTTTACAAGTGGCTGACCAGTTTTCCCAGCACCACTTGTTAAAGTGGTTGTCTTTTCTCCATTGTATATTTTTGCCTCCTCTGTCAAAGATAAGGTGTCCATAAGTTTGTGGATTTATATCTGGGCTTTCTATTCTGTTCTATTGATCTATATTTCTGTCCTTGTGCCAGTACCATACTGTCTTGATGACTGTGGCTTTGTAGTAGAGTCTGAAGTCAGGCAGGTTGATTCCTCCAGTTCCATTCTTCTTTCTCAAGATTACTTTGGCTATTCGAGGTTTTTTGTATTTCCAAACAAATTGTGAAATTATTTGTTCTAGTTCTCTGAAAAATACCATTGGTAGCTTGATAGGGATTGCATTGAATCTATAGATTGCTTTGGGTAGAATAGCCATTTTGACAATACTGATTCTTTTAATCCATGAACACGGTATATTTCTCCATCTGTTTTGTCCTCTTTGATTTCTTTCATCAGTGTTTTATAGTTTTCTATGTATAGGTCTTTTGTTTCTTTAGGTAGATATACTCCTAAGTATTTTATTCTTTTTGTTGCAATGGTGAATGGCATTGTTTCCTTAATTTCTCTTTCTGTTTTTTCATTGTTAGTATATAGGAATGCAAGGGATTTTTGTGTGTTAATTTTATATCCTGCAACTTTACTATATTCATTGATTAGTTCTAGTAATTTTCTGGTAGAGTCTTTAGGGTTTTCTATGTAGAGGATCATGTCATCTGCAAACAGTGAGAGTTTCACTTCTTCTTTTCCTATCTGGATTCCTTTTACTTCTTTTTCTGCTCTGATTGCTGTGGCCAAAACTTCCAACACTATGTTGAACAGTAGTGGTGAGAGTGGGCACCCTTGTCTTGTTCCTGATTTCAGGGGAAATGCTTTCAATTTTTCACCATTGAGGGTGATGCTTGCTGTGGGTTTTTCATATATAGCTTTTATTATGTTGAGGTATGTTCCTTATATTCCTGCTTTCTGGAGAGTTATGTCTCTGCTTTTTAATATGCTGTCTAGGTTGGTCATAACTTTTCTTCCAAAGAGTAAATGTCTTTAAATTTCATGGCTGCAATCACCATCTGCAGTGATTTTGGAGGCCCCCCAAAATAAAGTCAGCCACTTAGCTTTGTAAGAAATTGCCAAAATATCTTCCAGAATGGTTATACCATTTTACATTTCTCCCAGAAATAAGTGAGTGTTCCTGTTGCTCTATATTTTCACCATTATTTGGTTTTGTCAGTTTTATGGATTTTGGCCATTCTCATGGTCTTCCCAGGTTGCTCAGTGGTAAAGAATTTGCTTATAATGCAGAATGTCTGGGTTTGATCCTTGTGTCAAGAAGATGCCCTGGAGAAGGAAATGGCAACCCATTCCAATATTCTTACCTGGGAAATCCTATGGACAGAGGAACCTGGTGAGCAACAGTCCATGGGGTTGCAAAAGGGTTGAATGTGACTGAGCACACACACACACACCTGATTCACTTTGCTGCACAGCAGAAACTTACACATTATGAAGTGTAACCTGTAGTATAAACTATACTCCAATAAAGCCTTTGATTGTGTGGATCACAACAAATGTGGAAAACTCTTAAAGAGATGGGAGTACCAGAGCACCTTTCCTGTCTTCTGAGAAACCCATGTGCAGGACAAGAAGCAACAGAACTGAATATGGAACAGCAGACTGGTTCAAAATTGGGAAAGAAGTATGTCAGGCTGTATACTGTCAACCTGGTTGTTCAACTGATATATTGAGCACATCATGCAAAATGCCAGACTGGATGACTCACAAGCTGAAATCAAGATTTCTGGGAGAATTATCAACAACCTCAGATATACAGATGATACCACTCTAATGGCAGAAAGAGAAGAGGAACTCAAGAATCTCTTAGCAGGGGTTAAAGAGGAGAATGAAAAAGCTGACTTGAAACTCAGCATTCAAAAAAAGAAGTTCATAGCATCTGGTCCCATCATTTCATGGCAAATAGATGTGAAAAAGGTGGAAACAGTGATAGATTTTATTTTATTGGGCTCCAAAATCACTGCATACAGTGACTGCAACCACGAAATTAAAAGAGCCTGTTGATGAAAGTGAAAGAGCAGAGTGAAAAAATTGGCTTAAACCTCAACATTCAGAAAACTAAGATCATGGCATCTGGTCCCATCACTTCATGGCAAATAGATGGGGAAACAGTGGAAACAGTGACAGACTTTATTTTCTTGGGCTCCAAAAACACTGCAGGTGGTGACTGTAGCCATGAAATTCAAAGATGCTTGTGAAGAGGAAGAGGAAGAAGGAGAAGGAGAAGAAGGAGGAGAAGGAGAAGAAGAAGGAGGAGGAGTAGGAGGAGAAGAAGGAAGAGGAGAAGAAGGTGGAGGAGGAGAAGAAGAAGGAGGAGGAGGAGAAGAAGGAGAAGAAGAAGAAAGAAGAAGGAGAAGAAAAAGAAATGAAAATGCTGTAAATTGAAATTAGAATGATAGTAAGACATGTCATCTCTACCCTCTGCAAATAAAATTAAGACCATAGTTCATACTTAATATCTCTGTTTTGCTCACTATCTAATGGAGTAACTATTTAATATTTCATCATGAACTCTGTAGGTTTTTAATAGGTAGATAGTTTTTAGTTTAGTAAATAGTGTTAGTAGACTTTACCAAACTAAGGAAGTTCCATCCTATTCTCAGTTTGTTTCTTTAGTCACTATTGAGCATTGAATTTTATCATTATTCATTTTGTATCAAATGAAATAATCATACCTTTTTTCCTTTTACTCTGTTAATGGGTGAATCCAAGTAACTGATGTTCAAATGCTGAACAAACCTTGGATTGGTGAGATAAGTTCACTATTTATGAACTTATCTTTCTAGGGTCTGTAGATTCAATTTGCTATTTTTAAGAAATATTTGCATCTATATAAAAAGCATATAGATAAGCAAACTTATTTTTGTTATATTGTTTTAACATTTGGTATCAGAATTTTACTGGACTTCTCAGTTCAGTTCAATTCAGTTGTGTCCAACTCTTTGTGATCCCATGGACTGCAGCACACCAGGCTTTACCTGTCCATCACCAACTCCTGGACCTTGCTCAAACTCATGTCCATTGAGTTGGTGATGCCACCCAACCTCCTCATTCTCTGTCGTCCCCTTCTCCTCCCGCCTTCAATCTTTCCCAGCATCAGGGTCTTTTCCAAGGAGTCAGTTCTTCACATCAGGTGGCCAAAGTATTGGAGTTTCAGCTTCAATATCATCCCTTCCAATTAATACTCAGGACTGATTTCCTTTAGGATTGACTGGTTGGATCTCCTTGCAGTCCAAGGGATTCTCAAGAGTCTTCTCCAACACCACAGTTCAAAAGCATCAATTTTTTGGCTCTCACCTTCCTTTACAGTCCAACTCTCACATCCATACATGACTACTGGAAAAAACATAGCCTTGATTAGATGGACCTTTGCTGGCAAAGTAATGTCTCTGCTTTTTATTTTTTTCCTTTGGTATTAACTTGGTAGGTTGTTATTTTATTTATTTATTTTTTCCGTTTATTTTTATTAGTTGGAGGCTAATTACGTTACAATATTGTAGTGGTTTTGATCATACATTGACATGACTCAGCCATGGATTTACATGTATTCCCCATCCCGATCCCCCCTCCCACCTCCCTCTCCACCCGATTCCTCTGGGTCTTCCCAGTGCATCAAGTTGGAGCGCTTGTCTCATGCATCCAGCCTGGGCTGGTGATCTGTTTCACCCTAGATAATATACATGTTTCGATGCTGTTCTCTCAAAACATCCCACCCTTGCCTTCTCCCACAGAGTCCAAAAGTCTGTTCTGTACATCTGTGTCTCTTTTTCTGTTTTATATACTGTCTAGGTTTGTCATAGCTTTTATTCCAAGGAGCAAGTATCTTTTAATTTCATGGCTATAGTCACCATCTCCAGTGATTTTGGAGCCCAAGAAAATAAAATCTGTCACTGTTTGCATTCTTTCGCCACCTATTTGCCATGAAATCATGGGACTAGATGTCATGAACATTCAAAACTGGACTTCTACAGAGTTTTAAAAAATTGGAAGTGAATAGTTCACCACAAATACAGCTTGCACTGGATTTTTATATTTGGGAAGTTTGTAAATTACAGAATTAATTTACTTATATTAATATTAAGACTACTTATATTTTAAATTTCTTCTTTTGTCAATATTCAATGTAAATTTGCTCAATAGTTTATTCTTCTTAAACTTTTTATTGTTTATTAGAGTATGGCTGATTAACAATGTGGTGATAGTTTCAGGTGGACTGCAAAGGCACTCAGCCATACATAGACCTATATCCATTCTGAATAAAGTTTAGTAATAAATGAAATTTGTTATCTTTATTATTTCTAGTTTAATTCTACTGTGATTAGAGAATATAGTTTGTATGATTTCATTTCTTTGAGAAATTTTGAGGCTTGCTTTATTTGCCAGAATATCGTCTATTTTAGTAGCTATTTGGTATATACTAGGAAGGAAGAAAATATTGCTTTGCTGTTATTAAGTGTTGTATGCTATATATGTCAACTAAGTAAAGTTGGTAAATCATAATGAACAAACTTTTATCCTAGCTAAGTTTTGTCTGCTTATTCTGGAAATTGCTGAGAGAAGTGGGATAAAATTCCCAATGATGTTTACTATACATTCTTTGCTTTTAATTACATTAAAATTTGCATTAAAATTTTTGAGATATATTAAATTTTCTTTTATCTTTAGTATTTTGTATAGCTTTAAAGAAGAACACAATGCAATGATAAACATAAACTTTTCTAGTTCCTACTTCATTCCAGTCATTTGTTATTTTCATATATTAGCACATTTAATATTTACAACAACCCTATGAGATAACTCTTTTCAATATTTCAGTTCTACAGATAAGTTAACTGAGGCCCAGAACAACTTGAAATTTCATGTAAGTCGTGGGTAGTGGTGCTGACATTTGAACCCAACTAGTAGTGGGCTGCTGTCTATGGGATCACACAGGGTCGGACACGACTGAAGCGACTTAGCAGCAGCAGCAGCAACAGTCTAGATCCAAATGCTTTTAATGGCTCTAGAACACTGACTTAAATTTTCATGTCACGTTAAAAAAAAAAAAATACTCTAAAATCAGATTCTGGCAAACTGTTTTTGTTGTTATTAAGGGCCAAAAAATAAATACTTTAGGTTTTTGTGGCACATGCAACCTTTTTTAAAAACAACGCTTTAAAAACATAAAAAGCATTCTTAGCCCACAGACCAGATGAAAATAAATTGTTTGCTAGGTATATTAATATTATTAACTACTTTTTATTGGAGGGAACAGACAAACTACCATCTACCCCGTATGCTGCTGCTCCTGCTAATTCACTTCAGTCGTGTCCGACTCTGTGCGACCCCATAGACAGCAGCCCACCAGGCTCCCCTCTCCCTGGGATTCTCCAGGAAAGAACACTGGAGTGGGTTGCCATTTCCTTCTCCAATGCATGAAGATGAAAAGTGAAAGTGAAATCGCTCAGTCATGTCTGACCCTTAGTGACCCCATGGACTGCAGCCTACCAGGCTTCTCCGTCCATGGGAATTTCCAGGCAAGAGTACTGGAGTGGAGTGCCATTGCCTTCTCCACCTACCCCATATACATATATAGCAACCCAAACTGTGGGATAGCCAGAGAGAGAAAAAAAAGAGAGAGAAAGAACTTTCTTGCGAAAAGCTTTAACCTAAGGCAATGCCGGGCGCTCACAGAAAGGGAGAAAAGGACTGAACGAATACCAGAGGAGAGCTAGCCAGCTGCAGACTGGCCCATCCCCCGCCAGAGGCAGAGAGGCAGGTGGGCAACAGCCAGAGCCAGAAGGCAAGGAGCAATCTCGGCCCCAGAGACAGCATCCTCTACGAAACTGCAAGCAGTCTCCCAGTTGCTAACCAAGTCTTCCTGGGATCCTGGACATTTGACATCCACCAGGAGGGCCGCAGCCAGAGATCAACTCTCCAGAGGAGACACAGGGCACACCTGAGATGGCGCTCCCGCTGCGCACCCAGGAAACTGAGCGGCTGGGACCTGGGAGATGATAGGACGTACCACACAACTGGGGAGAGTGCACCTGGTCACCTGAGCTGCTCGGACCTGGGAAGGGCACAAAACTCAGGCCCAGTTGAATCTGTGCCTTTGTGGAGTACCCGAAAACCTGAACCTGAGCAGCTTAGACCTTGGAAGTGCATGCAACCCAGGGCCTGCTTTAGAGTCCCCCTGCGGAGCAACCTGGAGCCTGAGCAGTGTAGACCAGGAAACACACACACCGTGAGCGGGGGCAAGCCCAGTGTGGCTGAGACACTGCGAGCGCTCCTCACACACGCCAGTGATATTTGTTTGCAGTGTTCTCTCCTCACAGCACGACTGAACAAGCGAGCCTAAATAAGTGACCACCTTCGCCCCCTTGTGTCAGGGTGGAAATTAGACACCGAAGAGACTTGTAAACAGAGGAAGACAAAATGAACAGAGGAAACAGCTTTGGAAGTGACAGGTGCAACAGATTAAAACCTGTAGTTAGCACTGACTAACACTGGAAGTGGCCTGTAGACCTTGAGAAGAAGTATAAGCTGGAACAAGGAACTATGTGAAAATGAACTGACCCCACATTGCCCTCAACAGCTCCAGAGAAATTCCTAGATATATTTTACTATTTTTTAAAATTAAAAATTGTTTTTATTTTTGAGTTATTTATTACTCCTTTAATTTTCATTTTTATAGCCTACTGTTACTTTGCAAAAAAAAAAAAAGACCCTATTTTTAAAGCAAATTTCATATATATACTTTATAATTTTTGGATTTTTTTTAATATTATATTTTTGAGAGCTTAACCTCTACTCTTGATTTTTAATCTTTGCTATTTGTTATAAATTTTGTACCTTTAAGAATCCAATCTTCAGTACCCATTTTTACTTAGGAGTGTGATTACTGACTTGACTGCCCTCTGCCCCTTTTGAGTCTCCTTTTGCTCCCCCAGGTCACCTCTATCTCCTCCCTCCCCCTTCTCTTCTCTATCCAACTCTGAATCTCTTTTGGTATTCCAGGCTGTGGAGAATACTTAGGGAACTGATTACTGGTTAGATCTGTCTCTCTCCTTTTGATTCCCCCTCTTCTCCTCCTGGTCACCTCTATCTCGTTCCTCCCTCCTCTCTTCTCTATGTAACTCTGTGAACCTCTATTGGTGTTCCAGACTGTGGAGAGCACATAGGGAATTGATTACTGGCTAGATTGCACTCTCCCCTTTTGATTCCCCCTTTTCTCCTCCTGTTCACCTCTATCTCCCTCCTCCCTCTTCTGTTCTCCATGTAACTCTGTGAACCTCTCTGGTTGTCCCTCACTGTGGAGAATCTTTTCTCCATTAACCTAGATGTTTTTATCATCAGTGCAGTATGGATGGAGAAATCTTGAGGCTACTCTAATAATAAGACTAAAAGCTAGAGGCAGGAGGCTTAAATCCAAAACTTGAGAACACCAGAAAACTCCTGACTCCAGGGAACGTTAATTGACAAAAGCTCATCCAAAAGCCTCCATACTGACACAGAAACCAAGCTCCACCCAAGAGCCAACAAGTTTCAGAGCAAGACATACCAAGCTAATTCTCCAGCAACGCAGGAACATAACCCTAAGCATTAAAATACAGGTGGTCAAAAGTCGCACCAAACCCATAGACACCTCAAAACTCACTGCTGGACACTTCACTGCCCTCCAAGAGAAGAGATCCAGCTCCACCCACCAAAACACTGACACGAGCTTCCCTAACCAGGAAACCTTGGCTAGCCACCCATCCAACCCCGCCCACAAGAAGGAACCTCCACAACAAAGAAGAATCACAAACTTCCAGCATACAGAAAGGCCACCCCAAATATAGCAATCTAAACATGATGAAAAGGCAGAGAGATATTCAGCAGATAAAGGAAAATGATAAATGCCCACAAAACCAAACAAAAGAGGAGGATATAGGGAATCTACCTGAAAAAAAAAAATTCAGAATAGTGATAGTAAAAATGATCCAAAATCTTGAAAACAAAATGAAGTTACAGATAAAGAGTCTGGAGACAAGGATTGAGAAGATGCAAGAAATGTTTAACAAGGACCTAGGAGAAATAAAAAAGAGTCAATTAATAATGAATAATGCAACAACTGAGGTCAAAAACACCCTGGAGGGAACCAACAGTAAAATAACTGAGGCAGAAGATAGGATAAGTGAGGTGGAAGATAGGATGGTGGAAATAAATGAAGCAGAGAGGAAAAAAGAAAAGAGAATTAAAAGAAATGAGGACAATCTCAGAGACCTCTGGGACAATGTCAAACACCCCAACATTCGAATCATAGAAGTGCCAGAAGAAGAAGACAAAAAGAAAGGCCATGAGAAAATACTTGAGGAGATAACAGTTGAAAACTTCCTTAATATGGGGAAGGAAATAGTCACCCATGTCCAAGAAACCCAGAGAGACCCAAGCAGGATAAACACATGGCAAAACACCCCAAGACACATATTAATCAAATTAACAAAGATCAAACACAAAGAACAAATATTAAAAGCAGCAAGAGAAAAACAACAAATAACACACAAGGGGATTCCCATAAGGATAACAGCTGATCTTTCAATAGAAACTCTTCAGGTCAGAAGGGAATGGCAGAACTGACTTACAGTGATGAAAGAGAAAAACTTACAACCCAGATTACTGTACCCAGAAAGGATCTCATTCAAATATGAAGGAGAAATAAAAAGCTTTACAGACAAGCAAAAGCTGAGAGAATTCAGCACCACCAAACCAGCTCTTCAACAAATGCTAAAGGATCTTCTCTAGACAGGAAACACAGAAAAGGTGTATAAACTCGAACCCAAAACAACAAAGTAAATGGCAACGGGATCATACTTATCAATAATTATCTTAAATATAAATCTTAAATATAAATGGGTTGAATGCCTCAACCAAAAGACAAAGATTGGCTGAATGAATACAAAAACAAGACCCCTATATATGCTGTCTACAAGAGACCCACCTCAAAACAAGGGACACATACAGACTGAAAGCGAAGGGCTAGAAAAAGACATTTCATGCAAATGGAGACCAAAAGAAATCAGGAGTAGCAATACTCATATGAGATAAAATAGACTTTGAAATAAATGCTGTGAAAAGAGACAAAGAAGGACACTACATAATGATCAGAGGATCAATCCAAGAAGAAGATATAGTAATTATAAATATATATACACCCAACATAGGAGCACCACAGTATGTAAGGCAAATGCTAACAAGTCTGAAAGGGGAAGTAAACAGTAATGCAATAATAGTGGGAGACTTTAATACCCCCACTCACACCTATGGATAGATCAACTAAACAGAAAATTAGCAAGGAAACACAAACTTTAAATGATATCTTTAGTCTAACTTTAGACCAGTTAGACTTAATTGATATCTATAGGACATTTCAGCCCAAAACAATGAGTTTCACCTTTTTCTCAAGCGCACATGGTAACTTCTCCAGGATAAACCACATCCTAGGCCATAAATCTAGTCTTGGTAAATTAAAAAAAAAGTGAAATCTTTCCAAGTTTGTTTTCTGTTCACAATGTGGTAAGATTAGATGTCTACTACAGGAAAAAAAAAAAAAAAAAAACAACTATTAAAAATACAAATATATGGAGGCTGAACAGCACGCTTCTGAATAACCAACAA
The DNA here is from genome assembly GCF_019320065.1 of Cervus canadensis. NCBI lineage: Eukaryota > Metazoa > Chordata > Mammalia > Artiodactyla > Cervidae > Cervus > Cervus canadensis. Next base: position 65,270,778 of record NC_057400.1, read on the forward strand.
ATCACAATAGAAATCAAAAGAAATCAAAATATGCATAGAAACAAGTAAAAATGAAAATACAATAACCCAAAACCTATGGGATTCAGTAAAAGCAGAGCTAAGGGGAAGGTTCATAGCAATACAAGTTTACTTCAAGAAATAAGAGAAAAATCAAATAAATAACCCAACTCTAGACCTAAGGCAACAAGAAAAAGAAGAAATGAAGAACCCCAGGGTTAGTAGAAGGAAAGAAATCTTAAAAACTAGGGCAGAAATAAATGAAAAAGAAACAAAGGTGACCATAGCAAAAATCAACACAGCTAAAAGCTGGTTCTTTGAGAAGATAAATAAAATAGATAAACCATTAGATAGACTCATCAAGAAAAAAAAAGGGAGAAGAATCAAATCAACAAAATTAGAAATGAAAATGGAGAGATCACAACAGACAACACAGAATTACAAAGGGTCATAAGTCACTACTATCAGCAAGTATATGCCAATAAAATGGACAACTTGGGAGAAATGGACAAATTCTTAGAAAAGTATAACTTTTCAAAACTGAACCAGGTAGGAGTAGAAAATCTTAACAGATCCATCACAAGCACGGAAATCGAAACTGTAATCAGAAATCTTCCAGCAAACAAAAGCCCAGGACCAGACGGCTTCACAGCTGAATTCTACCAAAAATTTAGAGAAGAGCTAACACCTAACCTACTCAGACTCTTCCAGAAAACTGCAGAAAAGGTAAAGTTCCAAACTCATTCTATGAGGTCACCATCTCCCTAATACCGAAACCAGACAAAGATGCCCCAAAAAAAGAAAACTACAGGCCAATATCACTGATGAACATAGATGCAAAAATCCTTAACAAAATTCTAGCAAACAGAGTCCAAAACCATATTGAAAAGATCATACATCATGACAAAGTGGGCTTTATCTCAGGGATACCAGGATTCTTCAATATTTGCAGATCAATCAATGTGATATACCATATTAACAAATTGAAAGATAAAAACCATATGATTATCTCAATATGCAGAGAAAGCCTTTGACAAAATTCAACATCCATCTATGATAAAAACCCTCCAGAAAGCAGGAATAGAAGGAACATACCTCAACATAATAAAAGCCATCTAAGATAAACAGTTAGAACTGGACATGGAACAACAGGCTGGTTCCAAATAGGAAAAGCAGTACGTCAAGGCTGTATCTTGTCACCTTGCTTATTTAACTTCTATGCAGAGTACATCATGAGAAACACGCTATAATCAAGATTGCCAAGAGAAATATCAATAACCTCAGATATGCAGATGACACCACGTTTATGGCAGAAAGTGAAGAAGATATAAAAAGCCTCTTGATGAAAGTGAAAGAGGAGAGTGAAAAAGTTGGCTTAAAGCTCAACATTTAGAAAACCAAGATCATGGCATCTGGTCCCATCACTTCATGGCAGGTAGACGGGGAAACAGTGTTGGACTTTAATTTTTTGGCCTCCAAAATCACTGCAGATGGTAATTGCAGCCATGAAATTAAAAGACACTTACTCCTTGGAAGGAAAGTTATGACCAACCTAGATAGCGTATTAAAAAGCAGAGACATTACTTTGCCAACAGAGGTCCATCTGTTCAAGGCTATGGTTTTTTCTAGTGGTCATGTATGGATGTGAGAGTTGGACTATGAAGAAACCTGAGTGCCGAAGAATTGATGCTTTTGAACTGTGGTGTTGGAGAAGACTCTTGAGAGTCCCTTGGACTATAAGGAGATCCAACCAGTCCATCCTAAAGGAGATCAGTCCTTGGTGTTCATTGGAAGGACTGATGCTGAGGCTGAAACTCCAATACTTTGGCCACCTGATACTATGAGTTGACTCACTGGAAAAGACCCTCATGCTGGGAGGGATTGGGGGCAGGAGGAGAAGGGGATGACAGAGGATGAGATGGCTGGATGGCATCACCAACTTGATGCACATGAGATTGTATAAACTCTGGGAACTGGTGATGGACAGGGAGGCCTGGTGTGCTGTGATTCATGGGGTTGCAAAGAGTAGGACACGACTGAGTGACTGAACTGAACTGAACTGAATGATAAACCCACAGCAAATATTATTCTTAATGGTGAAACGTCCCCTAAAGTCAGGAACAAGACAAACTTGCCCACTCTCAACACTACTATTCAACATAGTTTTGGAAGTTTTAACCACAGCAATCAGAGAAGAAAAAGAAATAAATGGAGTCCAGATTGGAAAAGAAGCAAAACTCTCACTGTTTGCAGATGACATGATCCTCTACATAGAAAACCCTAAAGACTCCACCAGAAAATTACTAGAGCTAATCAATGAATACAGTAAAGTTGCATGATATAAAATTAACACGAAGAAATCCCTTGCACTCCTATACACTAACAGTGAGAAAACAGAAAGAGAAATTAAGGAAACAATTCCATTCACCATTGCAACAAAAAGAATAAAATACTTAGGAATAAATCTACCTAAAGAAACAAAAGACCTATACATAGAAAACTATAACACTGATGAAAGAAATCAAAGATGACACAAATAAATAGAGAAATATACCATGTTCATGAATCAGAAGAATCAATATAGTGAAAATGATTATACTACCCAAAGGAATCTATAGATTCAATGCAATCCCTATCAAGTCACCAATGGTATTTCTCAAAGAACTAGAACAAATAATTTCACAATTTGTATGGAAATACAAAAAACCTCGAATAGCCAAAGCAATCTTGAGAAAGAAGAATGGAACTGGAGGAATCAAACTACCTGACTTAAGGTTATACTACAAAGCTACAGTCATCAAGACCATATGGTACTGGCACAAGGACAGAAATATAGACAATGGAACAGAATAGAAAGCCCAGAGATAAAGCCACACACCTATGGACACCTTATCTTTGAAAAAGGAGGCAAAAATATACAATGGAGAAAAGACAATCTCTTTAACAAGTGGTGCTGGGAAAACTGGTCAGCCACTTGTAAAACAATGAAACTAGAACACTTTCTAACACATACACAAAAATAAACTCAAAATGGATTAAAGATCTAAATGTAAAACCAGAAACTATAAAACTCCTAGAGGAAAACATAGGCAAAACACTCTCCGACATAAACCACAGCAGGATCCTTTATGACCCACCTTCCAGAGTAAGTAAAGGAAATAAAAGCAAAAAGAAACAAATGGGACCTAATTAAACTTAAAAGTTTTTAAGCAATGAAGGAAACTATAAGCAAGGTGAAAAGACAGCCTTCAGAATGGGAGAAAATAATAGCAAATGAAACAATGGACAAAGGATTAATCTAAAAAATATACAAGCAGCTCCTGCAGCTCAATTCCAGAAAAATAAATGACCCAATCAAAAAATGGGCCAAAGAACTAAACAGACATTTCTCAAAAGAAGACATATAGATGGCTAACAAACACATGAAAAGATGCTCAACATCACTCATTATCAGAGAAATACAAATCAAAACCACAATGAGGTATCATCTCACACCAGTCAGAATGGCTGCTATCCAAAAGTCTACAAATAATAAATGCTGGAGAGGGTGTGGAGAAAAGGGAGCTCTTTTACACTGTTGGTGGGACTGCAAACTAGTACAGCCACTACGGAGAACAGTGTGGAGATCCCTTAAAAAACTGGAAATAGAACTGCTATATGACCCAGCAATCCCACTGCTGGACATACACACCAAGGAAACCAGAATTGAAAGAGACACGTGTACCCCAATGTTCATCGTGACACTGCTTATAAAAGTTAGGACATAGAAGTAACCTAGGTGTGCATTGGCAGACAAAAGGATAAGAAAGCTGTGGTATATATACACATTGGAATATTACTCAGCCATTAAAAACAATGCATTTGAATCAGTTCTAATGAGGTGGGTGAAACTGAAGCCTATTATACAGAGTGAAGTAAGTTAGAAAGAAAAACACCGATACCATATACTAACAAATATATATGCAATTTAGAAAGATGGTAATGATTACCCTATATGTGAGACAGAAAAAGAGACACAAATGTAAAGAACAATCTTTTGTACTCTATGGGAGAAGTTGAGGGTGGGATGATTTGAGAGAATAGCATTGAAACATGTATATTATCATATGAGAAACAGATTGCCAGTCCAGGTTTGATGCTTGAGACAGGGTGCTCAGATCTGTTGCACTGGGATGACCCTGAGGGATGGGATGGGGAAGGAGTTGGGAGGGGGGTTCAGGATGGGGAACACATGTACACCCATGGCTGATTCATGTCAAAGTATGGCAAAAACACAATATTGTAAAGTAATTAGCCTCCAATTAAAATAAATAAATTAATTTAAATATATATAAAGAAACATAATTTATACCAATTATGTATAATTTCTAAATTATTTTGTACTCTTCTTTATTGACCTTGCCAAAAAGTCTATTATTATTTTCAAAGAGAGATTAATTTGGGAGAATTCAATTTTTTTTTAATTTTATGAGTTTGATATTATGTATTTAGTTATTTCATTCTAACAGAGGGATAAGGGCAGAGAATAAATTCTGTGTAAAATCAGTTCTCTGAATTTTGTTGAATGTTGTTTTATAGCTTATGCTAGAGAAATTTATATTACATGTTTGTTTGAGTCAGTAAGTATTATCTAGATGTTAGATAGTATTCTGCACATGTCTGTTGATCAAGAATGCTAATTCATGTCATCTATAGTCTTCAAACATGAAGACATTTTCATACAAAAGTTGATTATCCTTCTTCAACATTAATTTGATCAAGCTGTAAAATATTTTTGCAAATACAAAGTACTGTAAATTATTCACAAATGAAGGAGGCATTTTATGATTGGTTATTAATAAGTTTTTATTGTAAAGAGTATAGTTATTTAATGTTTCCAAGTTTTATTATTGTTGATATTTTTTGCAAAAAGTCAGTAATTGCATTAAATTTCCAAAATTTATAAAATGGCAAAATTGATCCTTTTTGGTGAAAAATATAGATCATGGTTTATTTTTTCATGAGTTAGCTGTTTTAGATATCATTTGTATTTAGTTTTAAATATTGGAGATTTATTATTGTTTTAAATTGAATTTATACTACTAAGGTTTTATCATGAACTATTTTAATATTGATTATATCAAGATTGAACAGTTCTTCCTGAGAATTATCCATTAAATCTATTAATGAGGTGAGTAGTCAATTCAAGCTTGAAAGGAGTCAAATTTGAGATATCTACAATTTTATGTTACTCTTCTGCCTGTAGCCCCAGAACATTTTACAAAGGACAAATTCAGAGCAGCAAAAGATTAAATGTAGAATTCAATAGTTTAACAGCCTAAGAATTCTGAAAGACATAAAATATATCACCTAAACACAATACATGTCATTATAGAAACAAGAAAGCAGGTTGGAGCATTGATTCTAATAATATCTTTTACTGAGCTTGGCCCCACCCATCAGAACAAGATCTAGTTTCCCCCTCACTCAGTCTCTCCCATCAGGAAGCTTCCATAAGCCTCTTATCCTTCTCCATCAGAGGGCAGACAGACTGAAAACCACAATCACGGAAACTAATTAATCTAATCATATGGACCACAGCTTTGTCTAATTCAATGAAACTATGAGAAGATGGACAGCTCATGGTGGAGAGTTCTGACAAAACATGGTCCACTGGAGAAGGTAATGGCAAACCACTTTTGTATTCTTGCTTTGAGAACCCCATGAATAGCATGAAAAGGCAAAAAGACAGGACCACTAAAAGATCAACTCCCCAGGTTGGTATGTGCCTGATATGATACTGGAGACCAGTGGAGAACTAACTCCAGAAAGTATGAAGAGACAGAGCCAAAGCAAAGCAACACACAGCTGTGGATATGACTGGTGATGGAAGTAAACACCGATGCTGTAAAGAGCAATACTGCATAGGAACCTGCAATGTTAGACCCATGAATCAAGGCAAATTGGAAGTGGTCAAACAGGAGATGGCAAGAATGAACATCCACATTTTAGGAATTAGTGAAGGAAAATGGACTGGAATGGGTGAATTTAACTCAGATGACCATCATATCTACTACTGTGGGCAGGAATCCCTTAGAAGAAATGGAGTGGCCATCATAGTCAATAAGAGTCTGAAATGCAGTACACCTAGGCTTCAACAATACATGAACTGTGAACTTCTAGATGTTCAAGTTGGATTTAGAAAAGGCAGAGGAACCAGAGATCAAATTGCCAACACCCACTGGATCATCGAAAAAGCAAGAGAGTTTCAGAAAAACACCTACTTCTACTTTATGGACTATGCCAAAACCTTTGACTGTGGATCACAACATACTGGAAAATTCTGAAAGAGATGGGAATAACAGATCACCTGTCCTGCCTCTTGAGAAATTTGTATGCAGGTCAAGAAGCAACTGTTAGAACTGGACATGAAACAACAGACTGGTTCCAAATAGGGAAAGGTACATCAAGACTATATATTTTCACCATGCTTATATGCAGAGTATATCTTGAGAAACACTGGACTGGATGAAGCATAAGCTGGAATCAAGATTGCGGGGAGAAATATCAATAACCTCAGATATGCAGATGACACCACCTTTATGGCAGAAATTGAAGAGGAACTAGAGAACTTCTTGATGAAAGTGAAAGAGGAGAGTGAAAAAGTTAGCTTAAAGCTCAACATTCAGAAAACTAAGACCATGGCATCTGTTCCCATCACTTCATGGCAAATAGATGGGGAAACAGTGACAGACTTTATTTTGGGGGGCTCCAAAATCACTGCAGATGGTGACTGCAACCATGAAATTAAAAGACACTTACTCCTTTGAAGAAAAGTTATGACCAACCAGGAGGGCATATTAAAAAGCAGAGACATTACTTTGCCAACAAAGGTCCATCTCGTCAAAGCTATGGTTTTTCTAGTAGTCATGTATTAATGTGAGATTTGAACTATAAAGAAAACTGAGCACCGAAGAATTGATGCTTTTGAACTGTGCTGCTGGAGAAGACTCTTGAGAGTCCCTTGAAGTGCAAGGAGATTCAACCAGTCAATCCTAAAGGAAATCATTCCTGAATATTCATTGGAAGGACTGATGCTGAAGATGAAACTCCAATACTTTGGCCACCTGATGCGAAGAACTGATTCATTTGAAATTACCCTGATGTTGGGAAAGACGGAAGGCGGGAGGAGAAGGGGACGACAGAGGATGAGATGGTTGGATGGCATCACTGACTCGATGGATGTGAGTTCGAGTAAACTCCAGGAGTTGGTGATGGAGAGGGAGTCCTGGCATGCTGCATTCCATGGGGTTGCAAAGAGTCAGACATGACTGAGTGACTGAACTGAACTGAACTGAAGGAACTTCCCAAGTGATCCAGTGGTTAAGAATCCATTCTTCTATTTCAGGGGTGGTGGTTTGATCCCTGGTTGGAGAACTAAGATCCCACATACTGTGCAGTGTAGCCAAATTAAAAGAAAATCACCTTTGAAAATACATACATTAAATAATGATAAATTCCTTCATCAATTTGATATATTTTAATTTCAAAAATGATATAGGACAAGAAAGATTGTTGAACTATAGTATTGGGAAATTACCTTATCTGAAAACAATGTCTGACAATAAAAAATGAGTAATACCCTGGGCAGCCTTATTGTGTTTGAAATGTGTGTTGTTGCATAAATTATTTCAGCCACATTATTTCCACTTTCTTGAACTCTTGGCCAATTTATCTTCTTTGTTACACTGCAATGCTAAATAATCGAAACCACATTCCAATCAACTTTCCTAGTATTATCTTATACTAGAGTGTTTTTGTACATCTCATTCTCTACCCATAGTGAATTGTTTGATGCTCCCTGTTTATATTTCCTTCTCTTTTCTTGTGCCTCTGTTTATACAGTTCTTTTGTGGCCTTTGAAATGATCTTCATCTTCAGTTGTTTTTGTCTTTTCAATATTTATCTTAGATATCACCACTTTCACAAAAGAGTTTTTGATTCCCATTTGGGGACTGGGAATCTCTTTTCCTTCTCTCACTTGTGTAGTGTTTTAACTAGATTCACATGATGGTATAAGTTCCATTTTTGTGTGTGCATGCACTGTTGCTTCAGGCATGTCTGACTCTCTGTGACCCCATGGACTGGAGCCTGCCAGTCTCCCCTATCCATGGGATTCTCCAGGCAAGAATACTGGAATGGGCTGCCATTCCCTCCTCCAGGAGATCTTCCCAACCAGGGAGGTTATTTAGAAAACATCAGATCTCCACTACTTGATTTACTGTTCCTTCAAGGCATAATAAGTGCCCTGTTGTTTTATCACTCAGGGTGCCTAGTATTTAGCACAGGCTCAACAAATATGGTTGATTAAATGAATGAAAAATTTAAAGTCATACATTATGGTATATTGAAAAGGTTTCACATTCAAGACAATTACATTAATCAGTGTAAAGAAACTGTGAAAAAGATAAAATTAAACATTATTGAAGATTATATTAATTTGATTTCATCTGCTAAATTAATGGATATTTAAAACTCATATGGTATAATTGCATAATTCATAATTTTGCAACTCACATCTTCTAAAATTTGTAAGGCCTATAAAAATACTTCAATGCTTTTATTTTGTGATAGTTTTAGCTTTCCCTGACCTCTGAACTTTAAATCACTAGATTTCACCCCAAGTGATTACTTAAACTCAACACCTTTATATAAACAATTTACAAGAAATTTCAAGTCCTTCATCAAGCCTAGAAATTGTTTAATATTCTCTTAGTCCATCTAAATGTATTTTCAGAATTATTTTCCAAAGAAAATGCTGTAATAGTAATTATGAATTTAACAAAAGCAAATGAAAAAAAGGAAAATTCCTTCTCTAGGAAAAGAAAATAAGCCTGTAGTTGAGAAAACTTGCTTTTTTCATTCTAACATTGACTTACCATTAAAGGTTTAATGCCTTTGTAGGTCATGTATTTGGAAACAAAACAAAAGAAATATAATAATCAAAAACATTTTATGAAATGTGAGCAATAGTTTTTGAAAGCACATCCCAGTAAAGAGAGGATTGTAGTGAACTATTTTATAATATTTCTCAGGCTATAATGTTTTATATGTAGTGTTAGACAGAATTTACTGTTCTTTACATAAATGGAAAAAAAAAAAAAACTTCTAATGAATTATGTTTTTAAACATGTCAAAATATATAAGACATCATTATCTTAACATTACTTTGTGATGTTATTTTCTTATTTGCTCCTATAGGATATTATAAACAAAATTCTTTAAAAAGGTTATTGATTTATATCTCAAACACAAAGGTAGGTATTCTGATTTTTAAAATTATGATTTTTTACATATTACTGGCATTAGAAAATGGTTTCTGAACTACCAAAAGGAGCTTCTGCCCTCACTTTGAAACCTACTGTCTGAGAGAATTCCAGCCAAGTGCAGCCTTGTTAGCTTTGCCAGATTTCTTTAAGCTTTGTGCCTTAAAAACTGCTCAAGACAGAGCCTCCACTATACACCTGGATTGCAGCAGTAAATTCACTGATTCTTAAAGTCACTTAACACTGGAAAAGTAAAAAATCAGATCTTTTGAATTCCAGTTTGTTGTTTTTCTATATCCAAAGTCTTTCTCACAGTATAAAGTCTAAGGAAAATTATAAAGTCAGAGAGAATTAGTGTTTTGTATTTAACTAAACAAGCCATAAATCAAGTGATTTGATAATAAAAATCCCTTGGCACTAGATTAATGAATCAGTAGCTACTAAAAAGATGCATTGTGATAAGATCCATAATGAGATTCAGAGTGAAGAAAGATGCAGTCTTTTCAAATGGTTCAGCTGTTCCATCAGGGACAGTAGATAAAAGGATTTACAAACATTGGCTCTTAGACTGACTGTCATTTCATCCAAGCAACTGGACCTCTTGATCTCTTTAAGACTGGCTTTTCTGTACCTTCAGCGGACATGGACACAGGGAGGATATTATTGTGAATATTCTTGTAACTAGAATGTGATCAAGTGATGACATAGAAATATGGTTGCTTCACAAGAAATTTTAACATCACTGAATAATGTATATCTAAGAATTTTGCAAGTTAAAAAATCATGGCCAGAAGTTTTAAATGTTTCATTTTATTTTATATTTCTTATGTAATTAACTGATATTTTCTAAATCCTTTACAATTCATATTTTATGCAAACACTCTTCTATATATTCTATACTCTTCTCATAACAAGAAATTTCAATCTTACATGTTAGTACAGGATTAGTGAAATAAAAGTTCTAGTCCAAAGACTTGGGGAGAAAGTATTAAATTTAAACAGTATTGTTCTGGTTTTAAATACTGATTATTAAAAGCCATTTAAAAAATTAAATATGGGTGGTGCTTAAATATATTATTTATCATTTCAGATATAGTAATATATACTCTGTAGGTGTCTATAAAGATTCTTAGTATTCTTTTTGATTAGTTAGTTTCCTTTCTGCTTGAATAATACTTTGTGTTCCTTACACAGGCTATTGGTCTTTCTATTGTTAAGTTCAGATGAGTTCAGTCACTCAGTACTGTCGAACTTTTTGTGACCCCATGGACTGCAGCATGCCAGGCTTTCCTGTCCATCACTGGGAGCTTGCTCAAACTCATGTCCATCAAGTTGGTGATGCCATCCAACCATCTCATCCTCTGTCATCCCCTTCTCCTCTCACCTTCAATCTTTCCCAGCATTAGGCTCTTTTCTAATGAGTCAGTTCACATCAGGTGGCCAAAATATTGGAGTTTCAGCTTCAACATCAGTCCTTCCAATGAATATTCAGGACTGATTTCCTTTAGGATGGACTGGTTGGATCTCCTTGCAGTCCAAGAGACTCTCAAGAGTCTTCTCCAACACCACAGTTCAAAAGCATCATTTCTTGGGTGCTCAGCTTTCTTTATAGTCCAACTCTCACATCCCCACATGACTACTGGAAAAACCATAGCTTTGACTAGACGGACCTTTGTTGACAAAGCAATGTCTCTGCTTTTTAATATGCTGTCTAGGTTGGTCAAGCTTTTCTTCCAAGGAGCAACGTATTTTAATTTCATGGCTACAGGCACCATTTGCAGTGATTTTCAGTCAGTTCAGTTCAGTCGCTCAGTCGTGTCCGACTCTTTGCGACCCCATGAATCGCAGCACGCCAGGCCTCCCCGTCAATCACCAACTCCTGGAGTTTATTCAAACTCATGCCCATCGAGTCAGTGATGCCATCCAGCTGTCTCATTTTCTGTGGCCCCTTCTGCTCCTGCCCCCAATCCCTCCCAGCATGAGGGTCTTTTCCAATGAGTCAACTCTTCGCATGAGGTGGCCAAAGTATTGGAGTTTCAGCTTCAGCATCAGTCCTTCCAATGAACACCAAAGACTGATCTCCTTTAGGATGGACTGGTTGGATCTCCTTGCAGTCCAAGGGACTCTCAAGAGTCTTCTCCAACACCACAGTTCAAAAGCATCCATTTTTCGACACTCAGCTTTCTTCACAATCCAACTCTCACATCCATACATGACCACTGGAAAAACCATAGCCTTGACCAGACGGACCTTTGTTGGCAAAGTAATGTCTCTGCTTTTTAATATGCTATCTAGGTTGGTCATAACTTTCCTTCCAAGGAGTAAGTGTCTTTTAATTTCATGGCTGCAATCACCATCTGCAGTGATTTTGGAGCCCCCCAAAATAAAGTCTGTCACTGTTTCCACTGTCTCCCCATCTATTTGCCATGAAGTGATGGGACCAGATGCCATGATCTTAGTTTTCTGAATGTTGAGTTTTAAGACAACTTTTTCACTCTCCTCTTTTACTTTCATCAACAGACTTTTTAGTTCCTCTTCCCTTTCTGCCATAAGAGTGGTGTCATCTGCATATATAAGGTTATTGACATTTCTCCCAGAAATCTTGATTCCAGCTTGTGCTTCTTCCAGCCCAGCGTTTCTCATGATGTACTCTGCATATAAGTTAAATAAGCAAGGTGACAATATACAGCCTTAATGTACTCCTTTTCCTATTTGGAACCAGTCTGTTGTTCCATGTCCAGTTCTAACTGTTGCTTCCTGACCTGCATACAGGTTTCTCAAGAGGCAGGTCAGGTGGTTTGGTATTCCCATCTCTTTCTTTATTTTCCACAGTTTATTGTGATCCACACAGTCGAAGGCTTTGGCATAGTCAATAAAGCAGAAATAGATGTTTTTCTGGAACTCTCTTGCTTTTTCGATGATCCCGTGGATGTTGGCAATTTGATCTCTGGTTCCTCTGACTTTTCTAAAACCAGCTTGAACATCTGGAAGTTCTCGGTTCACGTATTGCTGAAGCCTGCCTTGGAGAATTTTGACCATGCAGAAGCATGGCGGTGAGGAGCCACCCCTTGCCCAAGGTCAGGGGTGGCAACCGAGAGTGCCAGGCTGCGACAGTGCAGGAGTGGCGTAGATGCGCTTCCCCACGTCTGAGGTCAGGGGCGGCCGCCAAGAGTAGCTACCCCACACCAGAGGTCAGGGGCGGCGGCCAAAGAAGAGCTTCCCCATGTCGGAGGTCAGGGGTGGCGGGGAGAGGAGCAATCCCACCTCCAAGGAGTGGCTGCTGCGCGGGCGCAGGAGAGCTGAGAGGAGCTACTCCATGTTCAAGGTCAGGAGGGGCGGCCGAGAATATACCCCTCATCCAAGGTAAGGAGCAGCCGTGAAGAGATACCCCACGTCCAAGGTAAGAGAAACCCAAGTAAGACGGTAGGTGTTGCAAGAGGGCATCAGAGGGCAGACACAGTGAAACCATAATCACAGAAAACTAGCCAGTCTGATCACATGGACCACAGCCTTGTCTAACTCAATGAAACTAAGCCATGCTGTGTGGGGCCACCCAAGACGGTTGGGTCATGGTGGAGAGGTCTGACAGAATGTGGTCCACTGGAGAAGGGAATCAAACCACTTCAGTATTCTTGCCTTGAGTACCCCATTAACAGCATGAAAAGGCAAAATGATAGGATACTGAAAGAGGAACTCCCCAGATCAGTAGGTGCCCAATATGCTAATGGAGATCAGTGGAGAAATAACTTCAGAAAGAATGAAGGGATGGAGCCAAAGCAAAAACAATACCCAGTTGTGGATGGGACTGGTGATAGAAGCAAGGTCCAATGCTGTGAAGAGCAATATTGCATAGGAACTTGGAATGTTAGGTCCATGAATCAAGGCAAATTGGAAGTGGTCAAACAGGAGATGGCAAGAGTGAATGTCGGCATTCTAGGAATCAGCGAACTAAATGGACTGGAATGGGGGAATTTAACTCAGATGACCATTATATCTACTACTGTGGGCAGGAATCCCTTAGAAGAAATGAAGTAGCCATCATGGTCAACAAAAGAGTCCAAAATGCAGTACTTGGATGTAATCTCAAAAACAACAGAATGATCTCTGTTCGTTTCCAAGGCAAACCATTGAATATCACGGTAATCCAAATCTATGCCCCGACAAGTAACACTGAAGAAGCTGAAGTTGAATGGTTCTATGAAGACCTACAAGATGTTTTAGAACTAACACCCAAAAAAGATGTTCTTTTCCTTATGGGGAGTGGAATGCAAAAGTAGGAAGTCACAAAACACCTGGAGTAACAGGCAAATTTGGCCTTGGAGTATGGAATGAAGCAGGGCAAAGGCTAATAGAGTTTTGCCAAGAGAACACACTGGTCATAGAAAACATCCTCTTCCAACAACACAGGAGAAGACTCTACACATGGAAATCACCAAATGGTCAACACTGAAATCAGACTGATTATATTCTTTGCAGCCAAAGATGGAGAAGCTCTATATAGTCAGCAAAAACAAGACTGGGAGCTGACTGTGGCTCAGATCATGAATTCCTTATTGCCAAATTCAGACTTAAACTGAAGAAAGTAGGGAAAAACCACTAGACCATTCAGGTATGACCTAAATCAAATCTCTTATGACTATACAGTGGAAGTGAGAAATAGATTTAAGGGACTAGATCTGATAGACAGAGAGCCTGATGAACTATGGATGGAGGTTCATGACATTGTACAGGAGACAGGGATCAAGACCATCCCCATGGAAAAGAAATGCAAAAAGGCAAAATGTTTGTCTGAGAATGCCTTACAAATAGCTGTGAAAGGAAGAGAAGCAAAAAGCAAAGGAGAAAAGGAAAGATATTCCCATTTGAATGCAGAGTTCCAAAGAATAGCAAGGAGAGATAAGAAAGCCTTCCTCAGCGATCGATGCAAAGAAATAGAGGAAAACAACAAAAAGGGAAAGACTAGAGATCTCCTCAAGAAAATTAGAGATACCAAGGGAACACTTCATGTAAAGATAGGTTCGATAAAGGACAGAAATGGTATAAATCTAACAGAAGGAGAGAAGATATTAAGAAGAGGTGGCAAGAATACACAGAAGAACTGTACAAAAAAGATCTTCACGATCCAGATAATCACGATGGTGTGATCAGTCACCTAGAGCTAGACATCCTGGAATGTGAAGTCAAGTGGGCCTTAGAAAGCATCACTACAAACAAAGCTAGTGGAGGTGATGGAATTCCAGTTGAGCTATTTCAAATCCTGAAAGATGATGCTATGGAAGTGCTGCACTCAATATGCCAGGAAATTTGGAAAACTCGTCAGTGGCCACAGGACTGGAAAAGGTCAGTTTTCATTCCAATCCCTAAGAAAGGCAATCCCAAAGAATGCTCAAACTACCGCACAATTGCAGTGATTTTGGAGCCCCCCAAAATAAAGTCTGTCACTGTTTCCATTGTTTCCCCATCTATTTGCCATGAAGTGATGGGACCAGATGCCATGATCTTAGTTTTCTGAATGTTAAGTTTTAAGACACTTTTTCACTCTCCTCTTTCACTTTCATCAAGAGACTGTTAAGTTCTTCTTCACTTTCTGCCATAAGGGTGGTGTCATCTGCATATATAAGGTTATTGACATTTCTCCCAGAGATCTTGATTCCAGCTTGTGCTTCATCCAGCCTGATATTTTGCATGATGTACTCTGCATATAAGTTAAATAAGCAGGGTGACAATATACAGCCTTGATGTACTCCCTTTCCTATTTGGAACCAGTCTGTTGTTTCATGTCCAGTTCTAACAGTTGCTTCTTGACCTGCATACAGATTTCTCAGGAGGCAGGTCAGGTGGTCTGAAACTCCCATCTCTTGAAAAAATTTCCACAACTTATTGCGTTCCACACAGTCAAAGGATTTGGCATTGTCCGTAAAATCAGAAGTGATGTTTTTCTGGTATTCTTTTGTTTCTTCTATGATTGAACGGATGTTTGCATTTTGATCGCTCGTTCCTCTGCCATTTCTAAATTCAGCTTGAACATCTGGAAGTTCATGGTGTACTTACTATTGAAATCTGGCTTGGAGAATTTACAGCATTCTTTTGCTAGAATGTGAGATGAGTGCAATTGTGTGGTAGTTTGAGTAGTCTTTCTCATTGCCTTTCTTTGGGATTGGAATGAAAACTGACCTTTTCCAGTCCTGTGGCCACTGCTGAGTTTTACAAATTTGCTGGCATATTGAGTGCAGCACTTTCACAGCATCATCTTTTAGGATTTCAAATAGGTCAACTGGAATTCCATCACCTCCACTAGCTTTGTTCATAGTGATGCTTCCTAAGGTCCACTTTGCATTCCAGGGTTTCTGGCTCAAGGTGAGTGATCATACCAATGTGGTTATCTGGTTCATGACGATTTTTTTTGTATAGTTCTGTGTATTATTGCCACCTCTTCTCAATATCTTCTGCTTCTGTTAGGTCATACTATTTCTTCCCTGTTTATTCCCCTCTTTGCATGACATGTTCTATTGTAAGCCATGATTATTTATTTTACTTTTTTTTTTTTTCAGCTTTTCTGTTAAACCTTTCTTTTTTGATCTACTTCTTACCTCAGGCTTCCCTTTGATTTCTCTATACAGAACCATTTATCTGTTTGAAGTTCAGATCAATTTTTATTTATGGGGTCTTCACTGATAATTGAAAGTTAATTTAATTTAACAGGATGTGTTGTGAACATTCTGCAATTTATTTCTTAATTATATTCAGATTAGCACTCCATTTTATGTGATCTTGCACTGTGCCATAATTCTTTCTTGTACATGTGTTATCTTCTTTCAAATAAGATTACCAGTAACTAGAAGTTCGGAATTAAATTAAAAGCATTCCACATACAGATAGATATTTACATTTTATATTTACAGCTGTGCTTGACATATTGCAGAGAATTTATTTTACTCCAGAAATGGTTTTGTTTTAGACTCTGTTCTGTGCTTTGTATATGTTTCTGAAACGTACTTTTGTAGAAAATTTACTTAGCAGGTAACATCAGCAAAATGGTGGAGTAGGAGAGACCATCCATTGTCCATACACACACAAAATTAATTAGATGGCTATATAATAACAAAATAGTTCTATAATGATAGCTAAAAATTATTAAATTCAGTGACAAATATTTTGAGGTCTTGTTCTTTGGTAGAATGAGAATTCTCTTTTTCATAGACTTTTGCACAAAAATGCCATCTAACAATACTTGTATTTCCTGTTAGTGAGTTTATAAGGTTAAGTCCTACAAGGATAAAAGTCACTTTGTTATTTCAGAGCATTTGCCCACAATATATGCCATCTGTGAAAATATATGCTAGAGAATGCTAGAGAATGACTTATTTTAGCACTGTGACAAGCAAATGATATCTGTGAAATCACAACTTTGATATACTCATCTTATTTTTGAATATACATAAAATAAACATATAAATAGCATAATAGTGTTCATCCTTTTAGCCCCTAAAATTATTTTATTCTTATCTGCATTGCAACAACCATGAATGTTTGGTAGTTTTATTCACCTGATAGCTGAAGAAATATGCTTTGCTCATTATATTCATTCAATGTTTCCCAGTGGTAAGTAGGTTCAAGTTAAGTGAGATACAGAATCAACGATAACAAATAGGGCTTCAGTTCAGTTCAGTTGCTCAGTTGTGTCCAACTCTTTGGGACCCCATGAACCACAGCACATCAGGCCTCCCTGTCCATCACAAAATCCTGGATTTTACCCAAACCCATGTCCATTGAGTCAGTGATGCCATCCAACCATCTCATTCTCTGTCGTCCCCTTCTCCTCCTGCCCACAATCTTTCCCAGCATCAGGGTCTTTTCCAATGAGTCAGCTCTTCACATCAGCTGGCCAAAGTGTTGGACTTTCAGCTTCAACATCAGTCCTACCAATGGACACCCAGGACTGATCTCCCTTAGGATGGACTGGTTGGATCTCCTTGCAGTTCAAGGGACTCTCAAGAGTCTTCTCCAACACCACAGTTCAAAAGCATCAATTCTTCGGTGCTCAGCTTTCTTCACAGTCCAGCTCTCACATCCATACATGACCACTGGAAAAACCACAGACTTGACTAGATGGACCTTTGTTGACAAAGTAATGTCTCTGCTTTTTAATATGCTGTCTAGGTTGGTCATAACTTTCCTTCCAAAGAGTAAGCATCTTTTAATTTCATGGCTGCAATCACCATCTGCAGTGATTTTGGAGCCCAGAAAAACAAAGTCAGCCACTGTTTCCACTGTTTCCCCATCTATTTGCCATGAAATGATGGGACTGGATGCCATAATCTTAGTTTTCTGAATGAAGCCAACTTTTTCACTCTCCTCTTTCACTTTCATCAAGAGGCTCTTTAGTTCTTCTTGGCTTACAGATACCTTATTTGAGACAAAAAACAATTTTTTACTCTTAATCTGCTAACTTCTTAATGTCTTAGCTATTCAAGTTTGTGGAATGGCTTGCTGTGCATTGTGGTTTGAGGACTTGGGAACCTCAAATTAATCTCCAAATATTAAAAATATGGAGATATTAATCTCCAAATATTTATTTTCTAGATCTAGGTAATGCAGCTGTTCCAACCCACATGGCCTGACAGCTTCACCCTTGGAGCAAGTAGGTAATAAAATATAAGAAAATATTTTGTACTAAGGAGTAGAAGTGAACATGGAAAAAGAGTTTAGAGAAGTTGAGGGCATTTTTTAAAACATGATAAGTTATGGAGAAGGAGTTTCCTTGAGATACAGCTTGGAAACAAATTTAATGCCCCATTTACCCGTGTGTAGGGTGAGGCAACTAGAAAGGGGTATTGAAAGAGCTGCTGAGGCAAAACTTCATCAGGCTGGATGCAAATACTGTACTAAGGAAACGTTTCTTTCAGACATCTAGGATACTTAACATATTCAGCTCAGGACTTTTAGGTGTACTGCTTTAGAAGGACTAGCCAAACTAACAGCGATTGATTGAACTAACAGGGCAGATAGTCTTAAGCATCATCTTAAGCATCACAGGTGTAATAGTTGGGGCAAAGTGTTGTAGTTTTTATTTCTAGGAGATATAAATTTTGTCTCTCTTCTCTCCTTGGGCAAGAATAACTTATGTTCTACACTGTATGTACCTTGTGTTTCAGTCAGGAAAGAAAGGCATCTTTAGTGCTTTACTACTATAGACAGTTCTCACGGGAAAACAAAACATTGGCCCAGTGAGTTAGAACAGCCAGATTAAATGATTAAAATCTATTGTATGACTTTCTGAGTCCACCCAATTATGTCATGGGATAGGAAATACATGTGTATACAATGGAATCAGTATTTATTATAAGCATTTCTTTCTTTCTTTCTTTTCTTTTCTTTTTTTTTTTTTTTTACTGTTTTCAGTATATAAACAGTAGAGGTTCATTTATATGTTTTTTTCTTTTTTTTGCTGAATATGTACACAGAGATTACCGGAAAAAAGATATAATTCAGTATCATATATACTAGGTCAAAGTGTCATTAGAAATTTTGTTCCTTCCAAAATTTTGAATGCAAACTTTTAGAAGTTATATTGTACTGGTCTTGATATATTAGTATTATACTTTAAGATTTTCATGATGAACAAAGGTATTAACAGTACTTTTCTTTCCTGGCTATATCAAGAGCTTTGTTCTTTTCTATCAGATGGAAAGAGCCAACAGATTGTATTTCAGCTTATAAAGCTGTTAGTGCATACTTTCACATCGTTTAGAAGTACATAAAAGTTGTCAATTTATTTTTCTGTCATCTTTTTCAGTTTAGTTTTAAAAATCTATGCTGAAAGAATGTTATATAGTGGCAATGGTGACAGTATTTGTACAACATGGTATAATTCCTAAACCTGTGTTTTTGTTTCTTAGAAAGGTAATGTTTCCCTAGATTTTATCTAAATAAATTATTATATTTCACTCTGTGTTCAGATAGCTAAAATGCATAGAAAGTCTTTTTTTTCCCCATGCTGTGTGGCTGCTGGGATTTTAGTTCCCTGACCTGGGATCGAACCCAGACAGTGAAATCACAAAGTTCTAACCACTGGACTGCCAGGAAATTCCCATCGAAACTCATTTTAATTGAACTTTTAAATTTTACTTATTTTTGGTTTCAAGAAACTAAATCTCAATTAATTTTGGAGATTATAGGTTTGTTGGAAAGACATATATCCATAGAAACTCCAGAAAAAGCTAGACACATAATATCTTGCTAAAATTGAGCTACATATAGATCTTTGAACCAGTGACATTGTTTTTACCATAAAATAATTGAGACACAGCTCCACATTTCCATATTCCTGTCTCTATCACTTGGTTTCTTTATTTGCTTCTTTGTATCTTTTCTCTACCTCATTGGTTTTGCTTGCTTATAATTTTGATAGCCTTATAGCTTCAGTTTATCAAGCCATTTACAACCCACTTCTCACTTTGCACTCTCTTCCTTAATACTGTTTAGTTTTTGCATTTATTGATACCCTCATTTGATACACTTGGGCTGCAAACCTAATAATCTATTGGCTAATCCCACTTTTCATTCTAGACTCACAAATGGCTGTTTAATCTGAAAATTATTTCCTTTATTGTAGGAATATTTAGATAATATTAATTCTTCCAGTTTGAGAGCACTGAATATCTTTCCATTTCTTTGTATAATCTTCAATTTCCTTCATCAATGTTTTATAGTTTTCAGAGTATAAGTCTTTCACCTCCTTGGTTGTTTAGTGAAAGTGAAAGTTGCTCAATCATGCCCAACTCTTTGGACTATACAGTCCATGGAATTCTCCAGGCCAGAATACAGGAGTGGATAGCCTTTCCCTTCTCCAGGGGATTTTCCCAACCCAGGGATTGAACCCAGGTCTCCCACATTGCAAGTGGATTCTTTACCAGCTGAGCTATCAGGGAAGCCCTTGATTGTTTATTACTATGTATTTTTATTTTTTATATGATTTTAAATGATTTTTAAAAAATTCTGATTCTGTTAGTTGATTATTTATATATAGAAACACAGTAAATTTCTGTATACTAATATACATCACTGCAACTTTACTGGATTCATTTGTTAGTTCTAATAATTTTGGGGTGGAGACAGTTTTTTCTATATAAAGTATCATGTCATTTGCAGATAGTGACAGTTTTACTTCTTCTCTTCCACTTTGAACGCCTTTTATTTCTTATTCTTATCTGATTGCTGTGGATAGTATTTCCAGTGCTATGTTAAATTGAAGTGGCAAGATTGGGCATCCTTATCTTGTTTCTGAGTTTAGAAGAAAAGCTTTCAGCTTTTCACTGTTGAGAAGGATATAGGTTGTGGGTTTGCCATAATGCCGTCTATTATGTTGAGAAATGTTTCCTATATACCCACTCTGATGAGAGTTGTAATAATGAGTGAAGGTTGAATTCTGTCAAATGCTTTTTTTGCATCTGTTGAGATGATCATGAGATTTTTATCCTTCTTACATTCATTGATTTGAAAATGTTGAACCATCCTTTTGACCCTGGAATAAATCTGACTTGATCATGGTATATGATCTTTTAATATATTGCCAAATTTAGATTGCTAATATTTTGTTGAGGATCTTTTGCATCTATATTCATCAAATATATTGGCCTGTAAGGGAGGCAAGGACATACAATGGAGAAAAGACAAGTGGTGTTGGGAAAATTGTATAGTATCATGTGTAAAAGACTGAGATTTGGACATTACCTGATACTATATACAAAAATAAACTCAAAATGGTTTAAAGACCGAAATATAAGACCTGAAACCATAAACTTAGAAGGAATATAGGTGTAGTAGTAGTGGGACACACTTTAATATAGATCATAGAAATATTTTTTTGGGATCTGTTTTCTAAGTCAAAAGAAATAAAAGCAAAAATAAACAAAGGAGATCTAATTACACTTAAAAGCTTTTGAACAACAAAGGAAATCATAGACAAAATGAAAAGAAAACCTGTGCTATCAGAGAATATATTTGCAAAAGATATGGCTGATAAAGGGTTAATGTTCAAAATGTATAAATAGCCCATGCAACTCAACATAAAAAAATAACAACTACAAAATAGGAAGAAAACCTGAACAGATATTTTTGAAAATAGAATAGATATATAGATGGGCAACAAAAACATGAAAAGGTAGTATCACTAAGTCTCAGGGAAATGCAAATCAAAACTACAGTTAGATATCACCTCACACCTATCAGAATGGCATTCATCAAAAAGAGTACAAATAAGAAATATTGGAGAGGATGTTAAAAAAAGGAACTCTTGTACACTGTGGGTAGAAATGCAAATTTGTGCAGCTACTATGGTGGTTTCTCAAAAAACTAAAAAGAGAACTATCATGTGATCCAACATTTCTATTACTGTTTGTATATCTGGAAATAACAAAAACACTAATTTGAAAAGATATGTGCACCCTGATGTTCATAGCAGCATTATTTAATAGCCAGGATATGGAAACACTCCAAATGCCCATCAACAGATGAATGGATAAAGAAGATGTGATATTAATCAGATTGTGGCTAAGTAATATTCCACACACACTGGAATACCCGCTTAGCCATAAAAAGAATGAAGGTTCTGCCATTTTCAGCAAGGTGAGTGGACCTAGAAAATATTATGCTTAGTGAACTATGTCAGAGAAAGACAAAAGTTCTATAACATTTATATATGGAATCTTAAAAATAATACAAATGAATGTATATGCAAAACAGAAACAGACCCACAAATATAGAAAACAAACTAGGGGTTACCAAAGGGGAGAGGGAAGTGGGCACAAATTAGGGGTATGGTGTTAACAGATACAAACTTCCATGTATTAGATATATAAGCAACAAAGATATATTCTATAGCACAGGAAATTATAGCCATTATCTTGTAATAACTTTTAATGAATCATAATCTGTAAAATATTGAATCACTATGCTGTATATCCAAAACTAATATAATACTGTAAATTAACTACAGTTAAAAAGTTGAAGATTGGTTGCCCTTAGATCATATATTGAATTGCCATCCAAACTGTGGCAAGGGCTAGGTCATGTGAGTTTAAATATGCATTAACTGTTTTTTTGGTGGGAAAGCTAAGGGCTTTTTCCTGTAGGAGAAACTATGCTTGAAGGTACAATAATTGGAACATCTGCGGTATTATAAAAGATTCTGTCTTTTATAATATCTTAATTTAGGGTAAAATATATTGGATTTTATACCTCTTCCTCATCCAAGAATAAGGATACTTTATGAGAGTTGATAAAGTAATAACTTTATCAAAGTTATCAATGAGACTGATGCATGATATGCCCCCTGAAAGCCAGGTCATATGAGCTTATATTCTACTTTTTATACGATGATCGCCTTAATCCCATCTATTATCATTAGGAACTTTGCCTTCTGGTAGGTGTGTGTTTCTTTAAGGATCCAACTCTCCTTGGTATATTGCATTCTGAGTATATCAGTAATGACTTCTATATGCGCCTTGGTGCAGTGGAAATTATGGTTTTTTCTACTCCAGGTTTTTCTTGGTATATTTGGACATGACACTACTGTTGACATTAGTATCCCATTTTCTCATCTTAGTTTTAATTTCTATATGTTCTTGATATTCATTGCTACAATGAGTTTTTTTAATAATAGATGACAGTTTTTAATTTTTTGCTTACTTATTTCCCATAAAAGAGAGAATAAGTCCTCTATGTGATATGCATTCTGATAAGATTTATATAAATATTGTTAATGTTATGATGAAGCTACATAGCTATTGTTAGCAATTGTGTGACATTCTAAACTTCAGTTGTATAAATTAAACATATTATAGAGCATTAGATGTGTTTTACAGTTACTTTAAAGTTTTAACATAGAAACTGTAAACATGTAATCACATAATTCAACATTATCAAATTTTAACCTGATTTTATAATTATGATCTCAACTTGCAATTCATTCATTCACTGGTCCCATAAATATTATTTGAAACCCAATTATGTTTTGGGCTCTTATACTAGATGTTGGAGATACAGATGTTAAAGTTAGTATTCCAGAGTTTTCAGAGGGATTCATAATTTCTTTAGTGCTTGGCAAGGTGATAGAATAAGTGCTATGAAAAGAGTTAATGTGTGTCATATGAAAGTTCACATATGGCCACTTAGACTAGGGAGAGAAGAGTTGATGAAGAGTTTCCATTTGGAATCAATTTTAGTCAATTTATTGGGTTATAACTTATGTACAATAAAATGGGTTAATTAACTCTACAGTTATCTGACAAACATATACACTTCTGTAAACTCCACCATTTAAATTATAGAGACCGTGATGTGAGGTTTGGACTGTAAAGAAAGCTGAGCACCGAAGAATTGATGCTTTTGAACTGTGGTGTTGGAGAAGACACTTGAGAGTCCCTTGGACTGCAAGGAGATCCAACCAGTCCATCCTGAAGGAGATTAGTCCTGGGTGTTCATTGGAAGGACTGATGTTGAAGCCGAAACTCCAATACTTTGGCCACCTGATGCGAAGAACTGACTCATTGGAAAAGACCTTGATGCTGGGAAAGATTGAAGGCAGGAGGAGAAGGGACGACAGAGGATGAGATGGTTGGATGGCATCACTGACTCAATGGACATGGGTTTGGGTGGACTCTGGGAGTTTGTGATGGACAGGGAGGCCTGGCGTGCTGCGGTTCATGGAGTTGCAAAGAGTCGGACACGACTGAGCGACTGAACTGAACTGAAAGCCATTTTAAGGTTTTCAATTTTATCCTTAGGGTAGAGGAGAGTCTTTGAATAAGTGAATCATAATAACAGTGGTAAAGTTAAAAGTTAGTGATACCCCAGGGGAGGCCCTGGGCACCGGGTGGGGGGATCCAGACTCTCAGCCACATCCGGCCAACCCGGGCAGGTGCCAAACACTCTGGAGGTGGGAAAACTCAACACCGCCGTGTACTGTCTTTTGGGGCCGCGTCACCATCGGCTAGGAAACCGGGCTGCCTCTCCATCCACTCCCGGATCTGTGTGCTGATATTCAAGTTTATGGGCCTGCTTGTGTAATTCCTTCTCCAGCTTCCAAATAGTGGGCAAGAACTTAACATGCATGAGTTAATTTAACTCTATAAAGGAGGAAACTTTTTTAATCCAGTAAAAATGTGAGAAGGTAGAACCTCAGATGTATTAAACGAATTACAGATTCACAATTGGTAAGAACTCCTGGGAGGATTTTACACAAAAGCCCATGTCATTTCATTTTCAATATAAAGTGTTTTAAAAACATTAACAGTAAATGGACAAATTGAAATCAGCGGGGCTAGTAGCAGAAGTAAAATAGAAATGAGAAATAATGAGGCCTGTACACTGCAGGAGAGAAAATGTCCAATTTCAGAGCTAAGTAGGAGATGGAATCTATAGGACTTAATAATAAATCCGTGGGGGAAGGATATAGTGAGCAAAGTACTGAGGTGGTGTGATAGAATAGTGTGATTACCTAAAATCCTGAGGCTAGAAAAAAAAGAATGGCAACGCAAATGATGGCCTGGCTGATTTTAGGTACCTATATGATTTCCAAGTCTTAAAGTCTGGCAGGAAGTTGGAAATACAGGTCTAAATTTCTGAAAAGGCTTCTGGACTACTAGGAAAGAGATAAAATCATTAGTTTATAGATCTTAGGTATTGACAGAGACTAGCAATTATCAGAAGAGTGCTAAGAATAGAATTGGAAAACATACATTTTTAAGGAATGCTGGGGAAAAACAGAAGAGTATCTAGCAGTAAAACAGAAAGACAGTAATAAAGAAATGGTATCTCAGCTATCAAGGGCTGGTGGATTACATAATAGTTCAATGGTACAAATAACCTGGAGAAGTGAAAGGAGAGGAGATTAAATGTATCTATTGTGTTTTGAATCCAGGTGGTCACTGACAATTTGAGTGAAAATAATTCCTTTGATGGGGCTTCCCTGGTGGCTCAGTGGTAAAGAGACTGCCTGCCAACTCAGGAGACTCAGTTTGATCCCTGGGTGGGGAAGATACCTGGAGAAGGAAATGGCAACCCAGTCCAGTATTCTTCTCTGGGAAATCCCACAGACAGAGGAGTCTGGTGGGCTACAGTCCATGAAGTTGCAAAGGATTTGGACTCAATTTGATTTAGCGACTGAATGATAATTCCTTTGATAGGGGAAGAATTTAGACTAAAATGCAAAGACATGGATGAGGAAAAAAACATAGACAATGGATTGGAAAATTCAAGATCCTTAACTATGAGAGCAGGGAACAGATGGGAATATGGTAATAGGAAATCATAAAATGGAGGGAACTTTTTTCCCAGTGGGAAATGGGTGATGGATTTTATTCAAAGGGAATGGAGACAATAAAAAAGAAAGGTGGTGAAAAATAGTAGACACTTAATAGACCAAAGTCCCAGAGGACACAAAAGGGTATAGCATTTGAGCACAGGTGGAGGGATAAGGCAATGAGTACATTGCAACTCAGTCATTGGAAACATACATGTGTATGTGGGTGCTCAGTCATGTCCAACTCTTTGAGACCCCATGGACTGTTGCCTGCCAGGCTCCTCTGTACATGGAATTTTTCAGGCGAGAATACTAGAGTGGGGTGTCATTTCCTCCTCCAGGGGGTCTTCTCAACCCAGGGATTGAACCCATGTCTCTTGCATCTCCTGCATTGGCAGGCACTTTATCTTTGCATCTTTACCACTTGCATCACCTGGGAAGCCCTAGTCACTAGATAAAGTGACTGGATGTAGGTTGGAGTGCAGGCAGTTGTAGTTGAGACAATTTTCCTAACTCTGTGTTTATGGCATTTCAGAGTATGACTGTCCTCCTTTGGTGGTGTGGGGTGGAGAACTGCAAGAAAAATTGTGCACTCTGAGGGTCACTTAAGGAAAATATTGTGGGCAGCATCCTCTAATGAGGTGCAGAGTTAGAGGTGATATTTATGATGCAATTAGCATTACAAAAGACCCAGTGAAAATTTTTTGAGAGGAAGGGTCTGTTCATTCGGATCCTTCTGTTTTAAATTTTCCTCCATGAAGCATCACTTCCAAGTGCAGAAACCTAGGTGGCCTCTAATTGTTACTAATCACTTCTCAAGAGCAATACCTGCTTCCTCCTATTAAGCATGTGTTTTTGCTTGTGCTATTCTACTGCTTAGACTATTTTCTGTGGCTCTTCCTATTGCTTTTTCATTGAAATTTTGCATCTTTGCTCACATTTGTTTCCTTGTGATAGATCAGAGCTCAGGCCTCCCAATTCCTTCAGTAGCTGGCTACATTATACTACTTTCTTTCACTGAAAACATTTTTGTTTGTTTTAGTTTGGGGTAAGAGTTTGTTGGTAGGGGGAAGAAAAGTGTTTCTAGAGAGAGAGGATGTGTGGGTAGAAATGGTGAGTGAGGGTTCTGTCAGTAAACTTTTATTTTCTGTCACTTTTTCTCCCCAAAATTTTAATGCTGACATTTCTGATAACATTGGCAAGAGTTCATAGACCTGTTTTTTTGGAGTTTTGTTTTTCCTGATTTTTAATATATGTAAACAACATGGCTCAGTAGGTAAAGAATCCACCTGCAATGCAGGAGACACAGGAGATGCTGGTTTGATTTCTGGGTCAGGAAGATCCCCTGGAGAAGGAAATGGTGCCCCACTCCAGTATTCTTGCCTGGATAATCCCATGGACAGAGGAGCCTGGTGGGATAGAGTCCTCAGGATTGCAAAGAGTCGGACATGACTGAGTGACTCAGCGCAGTACACAGAGCAGTGAATTAATGGTTAAACTTATACCATAAGTTCAAGAAGTTAAAAAAGAGCACACACTTCCCAATAAAATCTGAGGCAGTTTAAGAGCTTAATTTTCAGTTCCAGTGGGAAATATTCTTTTTGTGAAATATACAAAAGTTTTCTGTGACATGTAAAGTGAACTGCTTTTATAAGCATGGAAATAGATTTTACAGTAACATAAACATCATAAAATAAGTAGAATACAAGAACGTTGTATGAGAAAGGTCAGTGCCAGTTAGAAATCATGAAGAAAGTTAACTTATCCAAGTAGATCCTCTGCTTTACTAATTTAAAGGATTCAGCTAAGTTTTTAATTTTGGTTATGTAGTCTCAGAGCAGAATGGGTTTTTTGCTTTTGAGAGCAGGCAAAGATTTCACAGTATATTCAGAAGACATGATACAAGCTTTTTTATTCAAAAATTAGGTAATTATTTAATAGTGTACACAATTGTTTGAAAGTATCTGCAATTTTAAGAGTGATTATGTTTGAGACATATAGTGGGTATGTAGAAAACAATTAAGAAAGATCCCTCCATCAATTCCCACCCTTTTTCTTTACCACTTCTATGGCAATTCCTCACAAGATTCTTGTTTTCCTAAAGAATAGTACTCTGATTTATTTATTTACCCTCAACATTTAGCACAGTGCCCTTGAGGTAATAAATTCTCAACAAATGTTTGTTGGATAATGAATGAAATTGGGGCAAACTGTTCTAACTCAATTTGGCAAGTTTTTAGGTAGAATTTTTAGAGATGAATGAGATTTGATTTTGAGTCTTGGAAAAAACAAAACTTAATTAAAACAATGTCAGTTTTTAAGTTCTATCTGAAAATGCTAATTACATAATTAGTTCATGTTCAATTCAAGGAACAGCCTGTTTTATGAAACAATGGTTACTTGTTTGGAAAGAGGAACCTATACCACTTCTTTTGGAGTGAACGCCCTCACGGAACTGTTATTGCTTTTCTGCACTATGAACAATGCTATAAAAATACTATATATGCAAGTGTGTGTGTGTGTCTGTGTGTCTTCTCAGCCGTGTCCGACTCTTTATGACTCCTTTGTCCATGGGATTCTCCAGGCAAGAATACTGGAGTGGGTAGCCATGCCCTTCTTCAAGGAATCTTCCTGACCCAGGAATTGACCCTTGTCTCCTGCATCTCTTTTGTTGACAGGCAGATTCTTTACCGCTAAGCCACCTTGGAAGCCCATATATACACATATGTCCTCATATTTCCAAGCATTTCATTTCCAGAAAGAGATTTTCTGGGAAGAAGAGTTTCCCATATTAATGTTTTTGAGGCACATTTGGTTGGCAAGGTCACTTTTCTTTGCTTTTTCAACCAACAGTTAAGTAGGGAAAGACCCTAGAAAATGTTTATTTCTGTCTTTAGTTCCCCATCAATGAAGAGACACTCATCAATTCTGTCTGAGCTTCTGATAAATTCTGTGATAGAAAACTAGTTTGCTTGTTTTTTGCTTGTTTTAAATGATGACGACTCTGCAGTTTAATGGTAAGAGGCATCAGTTAGGAATAATAAATGATTATATTAAAAAAATTCTTGTTTAAAAATTGAACTACTGCAATTGGCCTCCTGTTTGACTTCTCTTGTTTAAGTTGCTAAATTATTTAACTTTAAGCTTGTAAAAATCTTTATGAAAGAATCCTATTTTATTATGACCTTACATTTGTATTGGGTTGACCAAAACGTGTATTTGTAAAAAATGAGCTTTTTAGCCAATCCATTGTAAGAGAATTCCAGAAAAATAATCTTATTTGGCTTCATTGACTATGCTAAAGCCTCTGACTGTGTGGATCACAACAAACTGTGGGAAATTCTAAAGAGATTGAAATATCAGACCATCTTACCTGTCTCTGGTAAGCTATATGCAGGTCAGGAAGCAACAGTTAGAACCTTTCATGGGACAACTGACTGGTTCTAAATAGGGAAAGGAGTATGCCAGGGCTGCATATTGTTTCCTTATTTACTTAACTTACATGCAAAGTACATCATGTGAAATGCTAGACTGGATGAATCACCAGCTGGAATCAAAATTTCTGGGAGAAATATTAACAAACACATATGCAAGATGATACTACTCTAATGGCAGAAAGTGAAGAGGAACTGAAGAGCCTCCTGATAAAGGTGGAAGAAAAGTGGAAAAGTTGGCTGAAAACTTAGCATTTAAAAAACTAAGATCATGGCATCTGATTCCATCACCTGATGGCAACTAGAAGGGGAAAAAGTGGAAGCAGTAACATATTTCATTTTCTTGGTCTCCAAAACCACTGCAGATGGTGACTGCAGTCATGAAATTAAAAGACACTTGCTCTTGGAAGAAAAGCTATGACAAACCCAGACAGCATATTTAAAAGCAGAGACATCACTTTGCCGACAAATGTCCATCTAGTCACAGGCATGGTTTTTCCAGTAGCCATGTACAGTTGTGAGAGTTGGACCCCTAAGGAAGGCTGAGCAGCAAATAATTGATGCTTTTGAAATGTGGTGTTGGAGAAGACTCTTAAGAATCCCTTGGACTGTAAGGAGATCCAACCAGTCAATCCTAAAGGAAATCAACCCTGAATATTCATGATGCTGAAGCTCCAATACTTTGGCCACCTGTTGTGAAGAACTAACGTATTGGAAAAGACCCTGAGACTGGGAAAGATTGAAGGCAAAAGAATAACAGGGGATCGCAAAGAGCCAGGCACAACTTAGCAACTGAACAACAATAATGTTAAGTACATTACATGTCTCTCTCTGTCAAGAATACATTTTAGTACAAGTTAAAAATAGGGAAATGTAGTCAAGGAGAACAAAAATGATGGATAAGGATATATGTCCCATTAACTGTTGTTGTTGTTTAGTCACTAAGTCATTTCTCTGTGACCCATGGACTATAGCACGCCAGGCCCTCCACAGTCTCCCAGTTTGCTCAAATTCATTTTCATTGAGTCAGTGATACTATCTAATCATCTCATCCTCTCTTCCTCAACTGTTACTGTATTTTAAAAAATGGGACCATATTTCAGATTATCCTGTTTGCCTTTTATGTTTTGATATTTTTGTTTGTAGTTGCCTTCTTTATTTTTTAAAAGTGCAAAAACAACTTTATTGTTAACATTGCACTCTTAAACCAAATTTTCAATAACATTCACAATAATCTCAGTCATTTTACCTTATGCAAAATGAACTTCTAAAAGCTTCACTTTGACTTCATGAATTAGATGGAAATAGTGAGCCATTATTGAAATTAAATTAATTTCTTATAGAACATCAGCCATAATGCTATAACCAACATCTATCAAAATAAACAATAAAACAACAAAGACCTTATTCCATATATTTAGAAACTAAAAAGGCACTGCCAAAGAATTCATGGATTAAAGAGAAAAATTCCAGTTGAAATGACAGAAAATCTGGATCAGACACAGGTAAAGATGTTACATATCAAATCTAACAGAATGAAGCTAAAGTGGTACTTAGAAATAAATTTAGAGTATTAAATGTTTTTGGTGTTCAGTCACTCAGTCATGTCCGGCTCTTTGTGACTCCATGGAATGTAGTATGCCAAGCTTCCCTGTCCTTCACAATCTCCCAGAGTTTCCTCAAACTCATGTCCATTGAATCAGTGATGCCATCCAACCAGCTCATCCTCTGCCTTCTTTAAAGTTTACGAGAATACTCAGATAATCTAGAGTAAAGTTAATGAAGTTAACAAGTTTTATGTACTTAATCTACCTGAAATTTTTTCTAGGAATAATCTGTTAAAATACTTATACAGATAGTCTTCCAGTTTTAGTAGATTAACAGGAAAGAACAGACTTTACTATGTTAAATTAAAAACAAAACCATCTGTAAACTAGTTTTCAGATGATTTTAACTGATTTTAATGATATACATGTTGCCCCTGGTAATATATTTTAAAACTATATCTTATATAAACAAAGCTCAACATAGATTTTTGTATCATAATGAAACATTTATATACAGAAATGTTTGGTAATCATATTGGACTAGAAATTTAAATCCAAGCAACAATTTATTTTCTGAAAAAGTCTGATGAATTTTTAAATCATACTTGGCACACAACTCCTTTGTTCTTATATATTTTATTATCAAGCAACATCATGTAATAAGAAATATTGCTGAGGTAATCATATCCCCTTGAATGCTATAAACAATATAATTATTTCTACTTCCAGGAACTTTGTGATTATTAATTTCTAAGACTATCAGATAGTCAAAAAGCATAATAATCATTCACATACAATTTTTCCCATAGTATAAGATCTTAGGAACTATTCCATGTATATATTAACATGTATGGTTTTATTAAGACAATTAAGCTTGGCATTTTGGAGTTTGTTATCTTTTGTAAGTAGGAAGTCATACAGATGGCTGACAAACACATGAAAAGATGCTCAACATCACTCATTATTAGAGAAATGCAAATCAAAACCACAATGAGCTACCGTTTCACACCAGTCAGAATGGCTGCTATCCAAAAGTCTACAAGCAATAAATGCTGGGGAGGGTGTGGAGAAAAGGGAACCATCTTACACTGTTGGTGGGAATGCAAACTAATACAGCCACTATGGAGAACAGTGTGCAGATTCCTTAAAAAACTGGAAATAGAACTGCCATATGACCCAGAAATCCCACTTCTGGGCATACACACCGAGGAAACCAGAATTGAAAGAGACATATGTACCCCAATGTTCATCACGGCAATGTTCATAATAGCTAGGACATGGAAGCAACCTAGATGTCCATCAGCAGATGAATGGATAAGAGAGCTGTGGTACATATACACAATGTGGTACAAATACACAATTTCTCAGCCATTAAAAGGAATACATTTGAATCAGTTCTAATGAGGTGGATGAAACTGGAGCTTATTATACAGAGTGAAGTAAGCCAGAAAGCAAAACACCAATACAGTATACTAATGCATATATATGGAATTTAGAAAGATGGTAATGATAACCGTGTATGTGAGACAGCAAAAGAGACACAGATGTATAGAATAGTCTTTGGACTCTGGGAAAGGGCGAGAGTGGGATGGTTTGGGAGAATGGCATTGAAACATGTACATTATCATATGCGAAACAGATCACCAGTCCAGGTTCGATGCATGAGACAGGGTGCTTGGGGCTGGTGCACTGGGATGGCCCAGAGGGATGGGATGGGGAGGGAGGTGGGAGGGGGGTTCAGGATGGGGAACACATGTACACCCATGGCGGATTCACGTCAATGTATGGCAAAACCAATACAATATTGTAAAGTAATTAGCCTCCAAAAAAAAAAAAAAAAAGAGTAGGAAGTCAAGAAACACCTGGAGTAACAGGCAAATTTGGTGTTGGAGTACAGAATGAAGCAGGACAAAGGCTAATAGAGTTCTGTCAAAACAAGAAAAGTCTCTATACATGGATATCACCAGATGGCCAACACCGAAATCAGATTGATTATATTCTTTGCAGCCAAAGATGGAGAAGCTCTATACAATCAGCAAAAACAAGACCAGGAGCAGACTGTGGCTCAGATCATGAACTCCTTACTACCAAATTCAGACTTAAATTGAAGAAAGTGGGGAGAACCACTGGACCATTCAGGTATGACCTAACTCAAATCCCTTATGATTATACAGTGGAAGTGAGAAATAGATTTAAGGGACTAGATCTAATAGAGTGCCTGATGAACTATGGCTGGAGGTTCGTGACACTGTGTAGGAGACAGGGATCAAGACCATCCCCAAGAAAAAGAAATGTTAAAAAGAAAACTGGCTGTCTGAGGAGGCCTTACAAATAGCTGTGAAAAGAAGAGAAGTGAAAGGCAAAGGAGAAAAGGAAAGATATACCCATTTGAATGAAAAGATCCAAAGAATAGCAAGGAGAAATCAGAAAGCCTTCCTCAATGATCAATGCAAAGAAATAGAGGAAAACAATAGAATGGGTAAGACTAGAGATCTCTTTAAGAAACTAAGAGATACCAAGGGAATATTTCATGCAAAGATGGGCTCAATAAAGGACAGAAATGGTATGGCCCTAACAGAAGCAGAAGATATTAAGAAGAGGTGGCAAGAATACACAGAAGAACTGTACAAAAAAGATCTTCACGACCCAGATAATCATGATGGTGTGATCACTCACCTAGAGCCAGACATCCTGGAGTCTGAAGTCAAATGAGCCTTAGGAAGCATCACTACAAACAAAGCTAGTGGGGGTGGTAGAGTTCCAGTTGAGCTATTTCAAATCCTACAAGATGATGCTGTGTAAGTGCTGCACTCAATATGCCAGCAAATTTGGAAAACTCAGCAGTGGCCACAGGACTAGAAAAGGTCAGTGTTCATTCCAATCCCAAAGGAAGGCAATGCCAAAGAATGATCAAACTACCACACAATTGCACTCATCTCACATGCTAGTAAAGCAAAGCTCAAAATTCTCCAAGCCAGGCTTCTGCAGTACATAAGCTGTGAACTTCCAGATGTTCAAGCTGATTTTAGAAAGGACAGAGGAACCAGAGGAACCAAATTGCCAACATCCGCTGGATCACTGAAAAAGCAAGAGAGTTCCAGAAAAAAACCAACTATTTCTGCTTTATTGACTATGCCATGCAGTGATGGGACTGGATGCCATGATCTTAGTTTTCTGAGTGTGAGCTTTAAGCCAACTTTTTCATTCTCCTCTTTCAGTTTCATCAAGAGGCTCTTTAGTTTTTCTTCGCTTTCAGTCATAAGGGTGGTGTCATCTGCATATCTGAGGTTACTGATATTTCTCCTGGCAATCTTGATTCCAGCTTGTGCTTACTCCAGCCCAGAATTTCTCATGATGTACTTTGCATATAAGTTAAATAAGCACCATGTCAATATACAGCCTTGATGTACTCCTTTTCCTATTTGGAACCAGTCTGTTGTTCCATGTCCAGTTCTAACTGTTGCTTCCTGACCTGCATACAGGTTTCTCAAGAGACAGGTCAGGTGGTCTGGTATTCCTATCTCTTTCAGAGTTTTCCACAGCTTACTTTGATCCACAGAGTCAAAGGCTTTGACATAGTCAATAAAGCAGAAATTGTGCAGTAGTTTGAGCATTCTTTGGTATTGCCTTTCCTTGGGATTGGGATAAAAACTGAACTTTTCCAGTTCTGTGGCCTTTGCTGAGTTTTCAAAATTTGCTGACATATTGAGTGCAGCACTTTCACAGCATCATCTTGCAGGATTTGAAATAGCGCAACTGGAATTCCATCACCTCCACTAGCTTTGTTCGTAGTGATGCTTCCTAAGGCCCACTTAACTTCACATTCCAGGATGTCTGGCTCTAGGTGAGTGTGAGTGATCACACCATCATGATTATCTGGGTCGTGAAGATCTTTTTGTACAGTTCTTCTGTGTATTCTTGCCACCTCATCACTTCATGGCAAATACATGGGGACACAGTGGAAACAGTGTCAGACTTTATTTTTTTGGTGCCAGAATCACTGCAGATGGTGATTGCAGCCATGAAACTAAAAGACGCTTACTTCTTGGAAGGAAAGTTAATACCAACCTAGACAACATATTAAAAAGCAGAGACATTACTTTGTCAACAAACGTCCACCTAGTCAAGGCTATGGTTTTTTCTGTGGTCATGTATGGATGTGAGAGTTGGACTGTGAAGAAACCTAAGCACCAAAGAATTGATGCTTTTGGACTGTGGTGTTGGAGAAGACTCTTGAGAGTCCCTTGAACTGCAAGGAGATACAGCCAGTCCTTCCTAAAGGAAATCAGTCCTGAATATTCATTGGAAAGACTGATGTTGAAGCTGAAACTCCAATACTTTGGCCACCTGATGCAAAAAACTGACTCATTTGAAAAGACCCTGATGCTGGGAAAGATTGAGGCCAGGAGGAGAAGGGTAACAGAGGATGAGATGGCTGGATGTCTTCACTGTCTTATTGGACATGGGTTTGAGTGGGCTCCAGAAGTGATGATGGACAGGGAGACCTGGAGTGCTGCTTTCATGGTGTCACAAAGAGTTGCACATGACTGAGCGACTGAAATGAACAGAACTGAACTGACTATGCCAAAGCCTTTGACTGTGTGGATCACGATAAGCTGTGGAAAATTCTCAAAGAGATGGGAATACCAGACCACCTGATCTGCCTCTTGAGAAACCTGTATGCAGGTCAGGAAGCAACAGTTAGAACTGGACATGGAACAACAGACTGGTTCCAAATAGGAAAAGGAGTACGTCAAGGCTGTATATTGTCACCCTGCTTATCTAACTTCTATGCAGAGTACATCATGAGAAACGCTGGTCTGGAAGAAGCACAAGCTGGAATCAAGATTGCCGGGAGAAATATCTATAACCTCAGATATGCAGATGACACCACCCTTATGGCAGAAAGTGAAGGAGAACTAAAGAGCCTCTTGATGAAAATGAAAGGAGAGAGTGAAAAAGTTGGCTTAAAGCTCACATTCAGAAAACTAAGATCATGGCATCCGGTCCCATCACTTCATGGCAAATATATGGGTAAACAGTGGAAACAGTGGCTGATTTTATTATTTTGGGCTCTAAAATCACTGCAGATGGTGATTTAGCCATGAAATCAAAAGACCCTTACTCCTTGAAAGGAAAGTTATGACCAACCTAGACAGCATATTAAAAAGCAGAGACATTACTTTGTCAACAAAGGTCCATCTAGTCAAGGCTATGGTTTTTTCCAGTGGTGATGTATGGATGTGAGAGTTGGACTATAAAGAAAGCTGAGTGCCCAAGAATTGATGCTTTTGAACTGTGGTGTTGGAGAAGACTCTTGAGAGTCCCTTGGACTGCAAGGAGATCCAACCAGTCCATCCTAAGGGAGATCTGTCCTGGGTGTTCATTGGAAGGACTGATGTTGAAGCTGAACTCCAATACTTTGGCCACCTGATGTGAAGAAATGACTCATGTGAAAAGACCCTGATGCTGAGAAAGATTGAGGGCACGAGGAGAAGGAGATGACAGAAGATGAGATGGTTGGATGGCATCACCAACTCAATGGACATGAATTTGGGTGAACTCCGGGAGTTGGTGATGGACAGAGAGGCCTGGCGTGCTGTGCTTCATGGGTCACTAAGAGTTGGATACGACTGAGCGACTGAACTGAACTGAACTTTTATAATCTTTTTAATCCTTCATTCCGTTCCTTCGGCTGTCCCTGGTGCCTGATTGGTTTTGCCATATGCAATTAGGGCATATGCCAGAGACCAATCATGAAAGCGGATGTGTTGGGCACATTTCCTGCCATAAGTCTTCACGCAGGTGCATGGTTTTCCATTTTCTTTTTTTTTTTTTTTCCTTTCTTTGTTCACCTGTTGTGTGTGTGATCTCCTAGCCACCACTTTCCATGACAGCCATTTTAACCCCCTTTATGTACTCTGAGTGAAGTGAATTGAAGTCATTCAGTCGTGTTCGACACCTTGCAACCCCATGGACTGTAGTCTACTAACTGCCTACAATTCCAAAGTGAGATATACCTTATGATTTTAGGTTTTCAAAGCTTCCATTTCAAATAACTTTAATCCCAGGAACTATAGTGTTTCACACATAAAGTATTGCTGAACTTACATTTATAATATTAGTTGTAATGATATTGTTTTTCATATTTTAAGCTATGAAATGGAATATTTCAAAGTGCTATAAGAGTAAATGTCTCCAGCATCAGTTCCCAGTTGAGTAAAGAGTTTTGGCTAATGGATGCACATTGTATCAATTGCTATTCTTGAGACAATAGGGGAAAAAAAGAAAGAGAAATTCACTTTCTTAGTATGTCATTGTGAGACTAGAAATTATACTGTGTACATTTCTTACTATTTTATGAGTGATTTCCATTGTTCTTTTCATAAGCCTATAAGGGAAATATTTATGAAATCTCTACCCCAAATAAAAGCAATAAATCCTACCTAAAGATTAATTCTGGGTACAATGAATTTCTCTTCTTTCAAGATAAAATAATGACAATTTTATGTGAAATTAAAGAATGGTTTTCTATACTAAAAAAGAATAAAGTGTGTTAATATATTTAGATAGCATTTTAATTTATGATTTAAAATCAAGTGAATAATGATAGCTAAAATTCAAAATGATGTGAGCCAGAATATTATCATATATGATTTTAATCAAACCAGAAAACTAATTGGATTCATTCCTCAAATTTTAGTTGATTGCTTCTGACTTCTGAAAGAGCAAACACAATTTTAAAGTTCTCAGTTGGAGGAAGAAGTATTCTTATTCAGTTTTATTATCACCATGGAAATTGGATCAGAGATTGAGATTAGAGGATTAATTATTTTTCCTTGTCTTGTGGTTACAAACATATACTGTAGTAAAACTAATACCAACCTTGGACTCACAAAAACAG
The DNA here is from genome assembly GCF_019320065.1 of Cervus canadensis. Taxonomy (NCBI): domain Eukaryota; kingdom Metazoa; phylum Chordata; class Mammalia; order Artiodactyla; family Cervidae; genus Cervus; species Cervus canadensis. Next base: position 65,308,268 of record NC_057400.1, read on the forward strand.
GTTCAAGTTCCTAGTCACACTTTATGAAGTGCGTAAGCTTAAAACACAAGTCACTTTTAATCTTTGAGTTCCAGTTTCTCATCTGCAAACTAATGAGAATGGTACCTATCTCATAATAATGAAACTAAATTAGAACCTTTTGTAATTAATAATATTATACAGAAATAAATTATTGTTCTGTAAGTCTCTGAGTTACTGTAAATGCATCTTTTGCTTGAAACAAGTTAGCTTTTTGTAAATCATAATGATCTCATATTGCTTATACATGATGTGTGGAGAAAAGAAATGTTGCACAAAGCTGTTTCAAAGCACAGAAAACTTGAAAAACATGGCTGTTGAGAGTGATGCCGTATCCTTGTTTATGGGCGCCTCATCCTCACCAAGATGATGAACTTGATTCTACTTTACTGCCATCTTTAATCAATTTGATTCTATTATAGCAAGGGATGTTGGGATTTAATTAATCTGAAAAATAATGTGAAAACCCTGGCTCAGGATATCTTTTCCTTGTTTAATCTTTCTTGTGTAGGTACAGAATCCAAGCAGAAGATATACTAAGTATGATGTTTTGCTTCTCAAAACTTTTTAGGATGATAGAGATGACCCCTGCTTTTTCTATCCCCAAATTTCCTCTAATAAAGACAGAATAATATGATATTTGAGAAGGATATTTGATTCATAATACCTGGTCATATTTCTACAAGTTAAACTTCCGTTACATGCTAAGCACATAAGAGAGATGTCTATTCTCTCCTTAAACATTCCCTGTGTCCTTTTACTTCATCTCTTTATCAGACTTAAAGAAAATGGCTAATTTTTTAAATTTTGATTCATCTTTTAGTTAACTTCTCTAATCCTATTTTCTTTTGAATTCATTAGGCCAGGTTTCTTCTTATCAGGATCAGGAACTTCTCACTCTCCAGTTCTCTCTTTTAAGATTAAATGTGTTTTTAAGAGTCTCATCCTATAAAAACATTTTTTGTTTAGTCTATAATTTTATTTACTTATTTTTTTGGCCTCACCATGAGGCATGTGGGAACTAAGGTTCCCCAACCAGGGATCAACCAGAACTACCTGCAGTGGAAGTGTAGAGTCTTATTAAACACTGGAATATCAGCGAAGACCCTGTCTATGATTTTTTGAAAAATGATTTTGTGTGTAAACTTTTATTTAAGCCTCTTGATAGTCTACAGTTACTTGTCTTTGCTTCCTCACAAATTATAAACAACTTGATTTTGGCTTTTACTGTCACTTCTCTAGTGAAACCTATTTATGAAAGTTGAACACGCTTTACTTTCAGTTGTCATCCTTTTTGAATTTTTAACAGCATCCATTACTGTTAGCTGCTTGATATGTGTGTGCTTTGATGGGCTTTGATAATATTTAAGTAGATCTTTGAATCCTGCTTTGCCAATCATCCTTCTTGATATTTTCTAAATGAGCAAAATCTAATGAATGATAGTGAATGGGAAATAGATTATTACATTAATTTAGCTAAACTAGTGCCAATAATTCCATTTCTAAGCACTTATGTATTATTATAATTTCCATCCCAATAGGCTATATGCGTGTGTACATGCTCAATTGCTCAAAGAGTCGTGTCTGACTCTTTGTGACCCTCTAGACTGTAGCCCATCAAGGCTCCTCTGTCCATGGGATTATCTAGGCAAGAATACTGAAATGGTTTGCCATGTCCTCCTCCAGGGGATTGAACCTGCATTTCCTGCATTGCAGGCAGATTCTTTTACTGCCCAGCCACTAGAGAAGCCCCCAATAGCCTATAATCACTCCTTTTTATGATCTCAAGCTCAATAGGAAAAAAAATGAAGAAAAAATCCCAAATATCACATAAAGTTCTCAAAAAGAAGCTTCTCTTCTTTGGATAAAGCTCCAAACTAGCTAAAATTCTCTCTTTTTTTCCCTTACAGTCTTATTTCATTCATTTAGGCAGATTTTCACTCAGATATCTGGGTGGTCTGAATTCCTTCTACACCATTTGCAACAAGGGCCATTTTCACTGCAATGGGTGTGGCCATTTCAGTACAAATTTGATTTATTTAATCCCATTTCTTATGTGTTCCACTTTTCCAAAATTTCAAGAATAACCAGATTCACAAAAATATCCCTACACTCAATAAATTTATAGTGAAAGAAAGAAATGCAATATATAAATGTATTATCTAAACTCTGATTTTATTCCATCAATGAAAAATAATGTACCCAGGGCCAATAACTATTACATGCCCTTCTGGTTTTAGTCAGTCATAGACTACAGCTAAGGCTCAAAGTTATTTGGAATAAAGAGGATACACAGAGCACATATAGTACAACAATAGCAACAGCAACAATAATCCAAATAAACAAACTCTAAAATCTTGGTTTCTGCTTCTTTGGGATAATGGTCAGTTCATGCCAGTTTTCCAAAAGTCATAATTTGTGAACTTAAACTACACTGGTTGACGTGTCCCTTCAAAAAGTTCATAATCTTTTTATAGAAACTTCTGTTTTTCTCAGCTTTGAAGGGATATTCATAGAAATATTTGAAATCTAGAGACTCAGAGGAATTCCAATGAAAAGTATCATTATATCCTCCCAAAATCTGCTTATCAGAGTTTTAGTTACCTAGGTCCTGATTAATTGTCAATATGATCATCTTTTTCCATCATCTTTTTTTCCCCCTTCGGTTACAGAATCTCATGTTCTAACAGAGAAAAATAATATTCCTTATGTTGTTCAGTTGCTAAGTTATGTCCAACTCTTTGCAATCACCTGGCCTGTAGCACGCCAGACTCCTCTGTCCTCCGTTATCTCCTGGTGTTTGCTCAAATTCATGTCCATTGAGTTAGTGACACTATCTAACCTCTCATCCTCTGCTGCCTCCTTCTCCTCTTGTCCTCAATCTTTCCCAGCATCAGGGTCTCTTCCAATGAGTTGGCTCTTTACATCAGATGGCCAAAGTATTGGAGCTTCAGCATCAGTCCTTCCAATTAATATTCAAGGTTGATTTCCTTTAGGATTGACTGGTTTGACCTCCTTGCTGTCCAAGGGACTCTCAAGAGTCTTCTCCAGCACCATAATTTGAAGTATCAATTCTTTGGCTCTCAGCCTTGTTTATGGTCCAGCTCTCACATCTATACATGAGTACTGGAAAAATCATAGCTTTGACTACATGGACCTTGGTTGACAAAGTAATGTTTCTGGTTTTTAATACACTGTCTAGATTTGTACTATATCTGAGCTTGAACTGGTTCATTGGTGAACTAGTTCTTGTAGGGGTAAGGCTACCCTAGATGGAGTTAGTTTGTTTTATAATGTAATTTTTATTAACCTGAGTTGGAAACCAATTCAATTGGAGCCAGTTTACTGGGGAACTAGTTCTTGCGGGGTCAGCCTACCCTAGTTGTAATTAGTTCTTTGGTTTGTAGGGTAAGTTTTGGGAGTTAGGAATCAATTTATTGATGTATTGATGCTGTAGTATTTTGTGGGATATTTTATATTGGGATTTGTATGCATCTTTTGTGTTGTGTTGTCATACTTTTAAAAGTGGGAAGTATTCCATCTATAAATGGGAATTACTCCATCTATCTTGAAGGAGAGCCCTTTGGGGGGTGTATATTGGATAAATGGGCAAAATATAATTGTGAGCCTATGACTATGCTATTGTAATAGTTTCTGGACCCAATATATATTAGGATCAGAAGAGCAATGACCTCTGAATGGCTCACTTAACTATTATGCAATCTCATAGTTAGAAGTGTTTTGTAAAAGAGAGGGAAAAGAGATGAGATATCATATGTAGAAACATTTATGCTATTGCATCAGGAGAAAAAGGTGTCAGGACTACCACCTTATGGTTCTGAAGTCTGAGAGAAAACCCAATGGGATACCTAGACAAAAGAGCTTAAGTTAAATTCAGGAGATAAAACAAAACCAACTGAGGATCCATCAGAGATTCTAGAAAGGATTTATCAAGTTTATAAGTGCTATACAGATACAGACCCCGAGGCTCCTGAGAATGTAAACATGATAAATATGACCTTCATCAGGCAAAGTACTCCAGAGATTAAAAATTTATAGAAATTAGATGGTGTATTTGAAATGAATCCTTCTCAATTAGCAGATGTTGTTTTTAGATTATTCAACAACAGGGAACAAGGAGATGCAAAACAGAATGCAGCTTTTCTGGTAGCAGCACTGGAAGTGAGTAACCTAAAGGAGGGCTCCCCGGTGGCTCAGGGGTGAAGAATCTGCCAGCCAATGTAGGAGATGCAGGTTCAGTCCCTAGGTCGGGAAGATCTCCTGGAGAAGGAAATGGCAACCCACTTCAATGTTCTTTCTGGAAAATCCCATGGACAGAGGAACCTGGTGGGCTATGGAGTCATGGACTATAGGAGCTCCTATGGGCTATAGGAGTCGGACATGACTGAGAGTGAACACAACAGATTTGTCATAGGTTTTCTTCCAAGGAGCAAGTGTCTTAATTTCATGGTTGCAGACACATGATGTGATGGGACCAGACGCCATGTTGGCATAAGTCCTTTTGGAGGAGGTCACCTTAACTGCCATTACCCCTACCATAGTTTGGCCTCAGGTCAAACATCCATACATGACTACTGGAAAAACCATAGCTTTGGCTATACAGACTTTTGTCACAAAGTGATGTCTCTGCTTTTTAATTTGCTGTCTAGGTTTGTCATAGCTTTTCTTCCAAGGAGCAAGCGTCTTTTAATTTAATGGTTGCAGTCACTGCCTGCAGTGACTGTACTGTTGTTTTTCAGTTGCCCCATCATGTCTGACTCTTTACAACCTGTGGATTGCAGCAGCTCAGGCCTCCCTGTCCTTCATCATCTCCTGAAGTTTTCCCAATTTCATGTCCATTGCATCACTGATGCCATTCAGCCATCTCATCCTCTGATGCCCTCTTCTCCTCCTGCCCTCAATCTTTCCCAGCATCAGGGACTTTTCCAATGAGTCGCCTGTTCATATCAGGTGACCAAAACACAGGAGCTTCAGCATCAGTCCTTTCAACGAGTATTCATTGTTGATTTCCCTTGAGATTGACTGGTCTGATCTCCTCATTGTCCAAGGGTTATTGGATTGCAGTGATTTTGGAACCCAGGAAAGTAAAAGAAGTCACTGCTTCCACTTTTTCTGCTTCTGTTTATCATTAAGCGATGGGATCAGATGCATGATCTTAGTTTTTTTGAATGTAGAATTTTAAGCCAGCTTTTCCACTCTGCTCTTTCACCCTCATCAAGAGGCTATTTAGTTCTTCTTCACTTTCTGCCATTAGAGTGGCATTATCTGCATGTCTGAGGCTGTTGCTATTTCTCCCAGCAATCTTGGTTCCAGCTTGTGAGACATCCAGCCCAGCCTTTCACATGATGTACACTGCATAGAAGTTAAATAAACAGGGTGACAATACACAGTCCTGTTGTATTCCGCTCCCAGTTTTGAACCAGTCAGTTGTTCAAGGTCCTGTTCAAACTGTTGCTTCTTGACTAACATACAGCTTTCTCAGGAGACAGGTGGTAAGGTGGTCTGGTACTCTCATCTCTTTAAGAGTCTTCCACAGTTTGTTGTGATCCACACAGTCAAAGGCCTTGTTGTAGTGTATGACTATCCCTTTAGTCCTATGAAAATACTGAAGGAAATCTTTTAAAAAGCAAGAAACCATCTAAAACAAACAGATCTTGGAGCATCCATTCTGATGTTTCTTATCAATTCACATCATTTATAGAGATACTGGTTGAAATCTCATGACCTAGACTTCACCTCAAGATTAGTCAGTGTGGACAGCAGCTATTGTTGAGAATACATCTGTAAACTAGAGATAGGTGTATTTTAAGATGATCATTCATTTCCTTAGCAAGGTATTTACTTTTCTACAAAGGGCTTAACAGTCTTGAAAAATGGAGCTCCTCCATCAGTACTCTTTTACCACCAATACTAACTGCAATCACACCTAATACTCTTTTTAACCCAGAGCTACTAAATGTTTTGGGCCTTAAGTATACCTATTAGTACTGGTATGCAGATAGTGGTCTATGAATATGATATTAGAGAGTCTATTTAGATATATATGAGAGAAAAAAAGGTGAGATTTTGATGGAATTTAAGCTAAGAATTACTCCTGTGTGCTGGAAAATATGTCTTGTCTCATGTATAAATGATTATCCATTTATACTCTTTATCACTGGGCCTGGAGGATGGAAAACTAATTTAACACTACCTAATTCCAAGCTCTTATGTTTTCCTAACAAAAGAAGAGGAGATAACAGCTCTCCAGCAACTCAGCCTCAGACTTGATATACTTTTCTCCCTTTTACTTTTTCAGCGCCATTTATATCATTTGGTCTTTCCATACTACCAAAAGCTTTGTAACAAATTTTATTACTTAAATCATCACTGTCTACTGGATTTGCTATTATTATTTTCTCCTGACTGAACATTGATCAATAGAGTTCTTGGTATAAGAAATGAAACAAAGAAACATATCTACACAAAGATAGGCATCTAGGAATTGTGATCTGATCTAATTGTATTTAAATGTAGTGATGATCTTACTGCTAGCGGAAAATTGGAGGCTGGTGGTCAAAATCATGCAGTGGAAAATTAGTTATTCAAATAACTTTCTGTGGTTGTCTTGTATTAAGTTCCTAATGAAGAGAAAATTTGGGGAGACCGAGAGTCTGCTGCACTTGATTGTAATTAAGTAAAAGATGACTAAATGGAGGGTTAGGCAATTGCCTTTGACTCAACCTGGGAGACTATGGAAATAAAATATCAAGCTGACTATTTTAATCAGCTCAAGTCTTTGTCAGACAACCAGAGAGCTTCTAGAATTGCCCTAAAATTATTTTTCTTCTAATTGCTGCAAGGCTGCTGCAGATAGAAATAAGGCTCCAAACTTGACTCTGTGGATAAACAATAACAATGTAACTTGAATTCCCAGCATTGCAAGATTGTATTTGAAGATGTAAACCTAGGAAGAGGTAGCTTATACACAGTATAAAGGCACTAATTCTTCAATCAAAAAAATGCCCAATTTTTATTTTGGTAAGAACTTGAAGAATATGTATGGGAATTTTTTCTAAGGCTATTAGAACGAAGAGAGTAAAACATGGAATTTGAGTCTAATTTATCATTATTATCATACTATCCAGAGATTCTTGGATTAATATGTTATTGTGAGCAGCAGCTCTAATATTTTGCTCAGTTGACTAATTGAAACTGTAACCCATTTTCAGTGAGGTTTAGCTCCCTAAATGTTGCTTCTATATAGCACTTTAGATTAACAAGAGTCTCCTGACGCTTATGGTCATAGGAACATTAGAGTGAATTTATCATGTGTGACATTCACTGTGATCCACAGTAGGTCCAAAGGGAATTCCATTCAGCAGTTCATTAAAAAATCTTGAAAATGTTTTTATTGCTTGAAACTTGAGTGTGAAAATGCAAGGTCAAATTAAAAAAATGTATTACCTGATTTCAACAGAAATGGTAGAAATGGCAAAGCCTAAGAAATTGTGGTATTTAACTGAGAAGAGTCATGGTAGGAATGGTTATTCCAAAGGACAGAATGGATTGGATGGCTACCAGAATTTAAGAATGACATTCCATTAGTTCTGGCTAATTGCTCAGTTTCTAGGACTGAAACAGATGAACAGCCTTCTGAAATACTATGTGTGTGTGTGTACTTAGCAGCTAAGTCGTGTCCGACTCTTTATGACTCCGTGGACTGTGGCCCACCACATTCCTCTGCCCATGGGATTTTCCAAGCAAGAATACTGGAGGGAATTGCCATTTCCTCTTCCAGGGGATCTTCCCACCCAGGGATCAAACCCGAGTTTCCTGCATCTCCAGCATTGGCAGGTGGATTCTTTACCATGAGCCACCTGGGAAGCCCCTCTAAAATGTTGATCTATATTTTAAAAAACCCATAAAACACAACTAACTCCAGGCTTTACTTTTATCATCAAAGCTGAGATAGTCCCAGTTTCAGAACCTAGCAATTTTACAGACACTTTCAAGAATGAAGACCCAGAATCTCTTGAATGAAAGTGAGCCTAACACTCTGAAAATGGATGTGAAATATCACTACAAGTATGTACCAAAGACCTACAATTTCTTTTTCTCCATTTTCTTCAATTTGAGCCTGAACTTTGCAATATGAACCTCAAAGTCTGAGTCAGAGTCAGCTCCAGGTCTTGTTTTTACTGACTATTTAGAGCTTCTCCATCTTTGGCTGCAGAGAACATCAATCTGTAAAGAATGTAATCAATCTAGGTGAACCTAATCACCTTAAAAATGGTTGTGTGTATCACTATAAGTATGTACTGTTAACTTTTCTCTGTGCTTTTCCCAAAGGGTCTAATTACCATATTTCAGAATTATTTTTTGTAGTGGTAAAATGGAAATATACCTTAATTGGAGCACTAGAACCTTTGAATTGGTTTTAATCACTGGAGATCTGAAGCATCATTATGATCCACTGGTCAGAGAGGGGAACAACTAATGAAATTGAAAGTGAAAGTCCCTCAGTCATGTCCAATTCTTTGCCACCTCATGGACTGTAGCCCACCAGGCTCCTTTGTCCGTGAAAATTTCCAGGCAAGAATACTGGAGTGGGTTGCCATTTCCTTCTCCAACAATTAATGGAGGATAATAGATGTTGATGGGAACTAAGTCTATCTCACAGTGGATTCAGTGCATCTATGAAGAAAAAGTGTGGCAATTTTCTTTATCTGAACTGAAGTGATGAAAACATGTATCTAGCAACAGACATAATGCCCACATGGCTTCCCAATCTGTAGAGTCAGAGCTATTACAGAAAGACTGAGCATTTAAAAAGCTTTGAAATGACCCTTCCTCACTGAATAATAATAATGATGATGCCTCCAGCATGCCTCTTTTCTACCTCCATCCTGTATTTAAGTGATGGGGACTGGGCTATGTTGCAAACCTATCATTTATTTCAAAAAATTAAACCAAAAAAGATGTAACCATAAACAATTCTCTCTCCTTGGTGGAACTGAGAAATCGGTGCCCATTCTTGAAATTTGAAAGGTGCATGTACAATTACAACCAGATTTTAATTTATTTAATTATTTAGCATGCAAGATAATTACCTGCAAGATAAATACATTAAAAGATGTCTTCAAAAATTGCATTTAACAATCACAAAATTACTCAAATTGCATATTCTATTCCAAATATGATTTTTTTACTAGACAAATCAACACTGTCTTATTTGTATGTGTTGGTTTTTCTCCCCATGATTCTATCATGATTCTTGCCTGGATCACAATAAACTGTGGAAAATTCTTAAAGAAATAGCAATACCAGACCACCTGACCTGCCTCTTGAGAAATCTGTATGCAGGTCAGGAAGCAACAGTTAGGACTGGGCATGGAACAACAGACTGGTTCCAAATAGGGAAAGGAGTACATCAAAGCTGTATATTGTCACCCTGCTTACTTAACTTATATGCAGAGTACATCATGAGAAATGCTGTGCTGGATGAAGCACAAGCTGGAGTCAAGATTGCTGGGAGAAATATCAGTAACCTCAGATATGCAGATGACACTACCCTTATGGCAGAAACCAAAGAAGAACTAAAGGGCTTCTTGATGAAAGTGAAAGAGGAGAGTGAAAAAGTTGACTTAAAGCTCAACATTCAGAAAACTAAGATTATGGCATCTGTTCCCATCACTTCATGGCAAATAGATGGGGAAACAGTGACAGACTGTATTTTTTGGGGCTCCAAAATCACTGCAGATAGTGACTGCAGCCATGAAATTAAAAGACGCTTGCTCCTTGGAAGAAAGGTTATGACCAACCTAGACAGCATATTAAAAAACATGACAGTACTTTGCCAGCAAAGGTCTGTCTAGTCAAAGCTATGGTTTTTCCAGTAGTCATGTGGGGATGTGAGAGTTGGACTATAAAGAAAGCTGAGTGCCAAAGAATTGATGCTTTTGAACTGTGGTATTGGAGAAGATCTTGAGAGTCGCTTGGACTGCAAGGAGATCCAGCCAGTCCATCCTAAAGGAGATCAGTCCTGGGTGTTCATTGGAAGGACTGATGTTGAAGCTGAAACTCCAGTACTTTGGCCACCTGATGCGAAGGGCTGACTCTTTTGAAATGACCCTGATGCTTGGAAAGACTGAAGGCGAGAGGAGAAGGGGATGACAGAGGATGAGATGGCTGGATGGCATCGCCAACTCAATGGACATGAGTTTGAGTAAACTTTGGGAGTTGGTGATGGATAGGGAGGCATGGTGTGCTGCAGTCCATGGGGTCGCAAAGAGTCAGACACAACTGAGCGACTGAACTGAACTGAACATGATTCTATCTCCTGCATTCTTAAACAGCACTAGTAGCAGAACCTTTTGCTAAGACATGTCTCTGGGTAGTCTCAGTTCAGTTGCTCAGTCGTGTCCGACTCTTTGCGACCCCATGAACTGCAGCATGCCAGGCCTCCCTGTCCATCACCAACTCCCGGAGTCTACCTAAACCCATGCCCATGGAGTCAGTGATGCCATCCAGCCATCTCATCCTCTGTCATCCCCTTCTCCTCCTGTCCCCAATCCCTCCCAGCATCAGGATCTTTTCCAATGAGTCAGCTCTTCAATGGGTAGTCTAGCTGAAGCTATTTCTTTTATATCTCCCTCTTTTTTTTTTTTTTGCACTTAATTATTATCATATTAACTTCGTTGCATTTGTAAAATATTTCACAATTTGCAAAGTGTTCTCTCATACATTTACTTTGTCTTTAAACTTATTTTGTAGTAGATATTTTGATTTTCCCAATGAGTAGTACATATATAAAATCTCCTTCATAGTTTTCTCATATATATTTAACAACTTTCCTAAGAGCAAAAGTGTAGCTAACTAAGAAGAAGAAATTTCAATTCAGATTTTCCTAAGTGAATCCCAGATTCTGTGTGTGTTCACTGACAAAAGAGCAAAGGGCAAGTGAGAGGTGCATTGAGGCCTTCACTCTGCCTTCAATAGAAATACATGTCTCTATGGAGTTACAAATTAGGAAGAACCAGAAGGACTTCAAGGATCCAACCCACACATTTTACAAACAAAGAAACTGTTATAAGCAGTTTGAAAAGCATGACAAGTAAACACTCAGAGGACAAAAATTTCTTTTCCTAATCTAGTATATAAAAATCTATAAGAAAGCAAATGGTTTATTTTTCAGTGATTCTGATATATGGCTCTTATTCACAAAGATAGTATATTTTAATAACATGTTATCTCTAAAATATTTCTTAAGCTTCAGCTATTATTATTGTTTAGGCTATTTCTAACTCTATGCAAGTAAAGCAATATAAGTGGCATTGAAGAGATCAAAATAAAGCAAATACAATTAATTTTCATAGTTCAATATGTCAGGATCCTCAGGGATGAATTCAGACCTCTTTCCCTCCTGAAATAGTTGCAAGAAGCTAAGGCAAACAAATGGCAATTAAATGCTGTATGGATTCAAGACAGCTGTTATTTGTTAACAGTATTCACAGGTCATATTAAAGTCAGTGGGAAGAAGCAATGGGTGGGGAAATTTCTTCTTTCCAGATGGCTTCTGTAGCTTAGCCTGTCATAATTAAAGCCTGATGATGGAATTTAAGTGTGTACATTAAGGCTTAAAGCTTTGAGTGGACAGGAAGATGTTCCTTAATACCTTGGGCCCACTTTTTATATTTTTTGCCCATTTTGGAAAGAATACAGAAATTAGCATGAAAAGACTTAGGTTCCATTCCTGTCTGTGTGGTCTCGAGCAAGTGCTTTCTGCTGTAGGCAAAGGAAGAGAAAGGAAAAAAAATAAGACTAGTAGAAATATTATGTGCCTAAGGTTAGATTGTGAAATTGTTAATATTAATTATCTTTTAAAATTTAATTTAATAATTGTTGCATACACATATGTACATAATGGATACACACCAAGGATGCATCTTTTCTAAGTATTTCAGATCTATATTAGCAACTTCTAAAAATAATTGAATTGCTAATTGTAGTGGCTGCCCATCATAAATAATCTAAAAATTGGAGTTAATGTTAAATAATTGTTTTCAAATTTGGAATGAAAATTACAAATATATCTAAGATAAAGGAAACAAGAGATAAGCCCCAGAATAGTTGGTTTTCTGCCTGGAGGCACTTTCTAGATGTCAGCACAGAGATGGATAGTCCAGATAAAAGCATAGCCATCATGCTGAGCAAAGGAAACAGACTGGTCACTTAAAGTGCCGAAGTGGCTGGAATTGGTGGGATAAAGAGTAAAGAAAATTTTGTAGAGAAACAGCAGGAGAACTGAGAATAGGAAGTAGTCAACCATTGAGTCTGTAACTTGCTCTAAGTATTTAAATCAATCACACACCAAAAAAAATTTGAACAATTTTTTGTTTAGTCATCACTGAGGTATATCAGATTATCCGGTCTTCTGATTCTTTCTGGATTTGGGACATCTAAATCTCAATTCTTCACTCCTACTTTGACTTTTGAGAAAATCTCATACTATTGTTCTAAAAAGAGATGCATACAGTGAAAAAAAAAAAATCTGGGTCCAAAGGATGGTTGAATCAATATGTTAAACAATCAGAATTCAGAGTTTCTTATAAAAATACTCAAAATCTTAGTTTTCATGTCTCTTAAACTTGTTCTTCTGTAAAACAGTACCTGTGTCATGAGTATGAGTGTCATGACAAATGGCCATTACTAATCTTTGTATTCACAAACCATAACATCAAGTGCCAAAGCTTCCATGTAAATATTAAAAAATGTATTTTTTCAGCTTAACTAACATTTATGTACTGGTTTTTCTATTTTCATGTTCATTAAAAAATATGAACTACCTCAAGTACACAAAGAAGTAAAAGAGGAAAAATAAAACAAGTTTCATAATGCAGTGATTAAGAACAAGGCCTCAAGAGACAAAATGCATGGGTTTAAACCCAGGTTAATCTTTTATTTACTGTGTAATTTTTAGGCAGCCTGTTTAATTCTCCTGCCTCAGTTTTTATTCTGTAAAATGGAAAGAACACAGTACTTTTCTTATGTGTGCATGCTAAGTCGCTCAGTCCTGTCCGACTCCTTGCGACCCCATGGACTGTAGCCCACCAGGCTCCTCTGTCCACGGCATTCTCTAGGCAAGAATACTGGAGTGGGTTGCCATGCCCCCCTCACTTTTTTTTATAGATTGTCCTAATAATAGATATAAAGCAATTAATGGTATTAGTAAGACTTCAGTAGATAGCAGGTGTTTTAATACATAATAGTTTTGTCAAATTTTTATACTTGGCCGTATTTGTTTTAGATACCTGTCTCATATTTAAGAGTTAAAATATGATTTGTAGTTTTCCTCCGTTTTTCTTCCCACGGGTAGTAAATGAGTTTGGCTTTCATCATTCTCATGACCACTGTAATTTTTATATATTTACAAAACTATAATTAATATATATTGTTTTATACACTAAATTTAAAATTCCACACTTAATGCCCAGTTTTAATAAATGAGAATCCTGATTTTTCAAAATGTGTGTTATTTATATCACTTTTAGAAAGGAAAATCATACAATTGTATCTTCTATTGAGCAAAAGTTCAGCTTTTTATAACTTGGTGTACCAGAGAAAAGATCAGAAAAGCAAATAGCCTTATGTTATTTCTCAAAGTGTATGTTTTATCTTTCATTTGTTAAAATGTCCCACAGTTATAAAGTGATTAAGCTCTAAGCAGAACTTAACATTTTAGTGACTCAGAATGGGAAAGCATTTGTTTTTAAATAATCTTGGGCAAATATAATTGATTCATATCAAGCTGAGAAATGAGGTTTCAGTTTTGAGGTTCACATGAGGAACTGATGAGAAATTGGATATTACTAACTGAAAAAAAATTAATTAAATACTGTAATATTTGAGTAATACCTGAGAGAGAGAAGGATAGGAAGAGGCAGGGTGAAAGGGGAGAGAAAGAGAGAGAAGAAAAGGAGAAACAGTTTCAGCTGGACTATCCAGAGATGTGTCTTAGCAAATTGAGCTTCTGTTACTAGTTCTGTTTAAGAATGCAGAAGATAGATATCATGGGAATAAAAAAAAAAGTGCCTGAATGGCGCATCAGTTTGACTTGATGGACCCCTAGGGCTTTCTTGTTCTTGTATGAGAATGTGCTTCTGTGTTCACTCATCAAAGGAGGTGCTATAGCGTTTCAGCATAACAGAAACATGGTATTTTAAAATTGAACTCTCACGGAATCTGTTATAAATGGTCTCTTCATAAGACACATATGGTTTTCTGTTTCTGTTTCCAAGGTGATTGTCTTATGTAACTCACCTTGAATTTCATTTATCCTACTTAACCACAATCACATAATATATGGGATTTTACATGCCAGAGAACACTTGCCTAATGAGGTCTTATGAATCAAAACAATGAAAGCTTCAAGTCAACGGACACTTCTTGTCTCGATTTTTCCCATCTGAATGATTTTAAAATTAGACAGTATTTTTTTCTTCTTCTATCTCTTCTTTTTTCTCTTTCTCTCTCACACTATTTTCTGAAAACTATTTTAGACAAAGACTTGTTCTAGGGAATTGAAGTGGCAAAAAAGCAAGTTATATAAACCATATACTCAAGTATATTTTAATCCAAGCATAGAGGGTTCAGGCAAACACATAGAGAACGGTGTATATAACTTAAAGATATTAAAAATCTTGCTAGAGAATAAACAAACTGGTATGAGAACACTGAGAAGGGGTAAGGAACATGCACTGATAAATATATAGGACTGAGAAAAAAACAAAATTAAGATAGTTCAGAAAAAATTATAGAAATCCAGTAATTGCAGGTGGCTGAGAAGTAGGACCATCCATGGTGATTTTAGGTCGGGGGGATGAAATCCAGTTTGGCTGCTGCAAAAGTTGTGAGGAGTAGCAGAAAGAGTGAAATAAAAGCTGACCAGAGGGAATCCTAAACACTCACAGTCTGAATTTCACGAAGCAACAGGAAGTATTGTAAGAATTTGAGTAGCTAATCGGATAAACTTTAGAGAAAGCTTCTGTTTTGAAAATATTTGAAATTTTCTTTGTGTCTTTGAAATTCAGAAAATTGTATGTTTATATATGGATATAGAATGTTTCCAGAAATGTCTGCATTCTGTTCATTATTTTGTTACTGATTTCTAGTATATTCTAGTATATTGCATTGTGTAATATTCAATATGCAATTCCGGTCTCCACTTGTTTTCCATTTTCCGCTGTTTCATTTAAGAGTTAATGTACGTTGTAGATATGTCTCAATTATCCTGCCTTTTGTTCCCCTATTTTAATTGCCACTGTCATGGCATCCGCCACTTTAGCCTATCAGCCAAGCAGTAGTTAGAAATTCTATTCTAAAATGCTATTTTGATCTACTAACAATCATTTAATGATTGCCCCTTGCTTACTTGCTTACAAGTTTAAATCAAGGTCTTTTTAACAAGAATTCAAGTACCTTTATTATCTGACCCATCCTTTTCTTTTCAGCCTCATTTTCTAAGTCTCAGAATTTTTTCCCTAGAAGTTATTCTTTCGATGGCATGCATTTATGTCTTTGAATTTGCCATTGTCTCTACCAAGAATGTTTTTATCCTCTCTGTCTATTATATATTTTATCCTTCCTTGGTAGTGCACTGTATCCAGGAGGGATTTTTTTTCTGACTTCTGTAGGCACAATTACTTAACCTTCCTCTATAATTTTTTTTCATATAAATCTCTGATCATTTTGTTTTTTCATATGCAACTATTTGAGGACCTATGTATCTATTTCCCTAGATTATAAATTCTTTGAGTCAATGCCTTCCTTATTATAGGATAGTAGTGTATATAGAGAAAACATAAATTTTTGTTGATTGGATGAATGAATAAAGTATCCATTCTAGAGGATAGTATTGGGTACATAATAAAATAAATATCTGTTGAGTGGATGAATGACATGTTAGGGTTTTTGTAACCCCCCAAGTAAAAATCTTATGTTTGTTATTAGCATATATGCTTATTTATATTTTTATCTTGAATCCTCATTTAATTATGGATCATTTGTGAAATTTGTCATAGTTGAACTGATCATGGAAATAGGATAACTTTTCTGCTTCCATAAATTTAGACAATTACAGTGCTTTATCCTATAATTGTATATTCAGTATGCTTCAACACAATGCAAATAGCAATTATAAATATAGACAAGGATACAAAAAATGGCGGTGGTAGAACCTGAAAAGGATTAATTCTAGAGAGTATAAAAATTTATTCTTTTCTGCCAGATCAAAACCATGACAGTAGGTCAGGAAAGGGAACAAAGTACAGCCCAGGTCAGAAATCTAGACTTGACAAAATGGTCTGCAAAGATGGAAAGTATGCCTGGAAAAACAATGAAAGGTGGGTGTAACATTTAGTAATGGAGAAATATAGGAGGCCCAAGAAACCAATCTGCTGTGTTTATACCAGGGACAGTAGCTTATATAAGAGGTAAAATAAAAATCAAGTAACAAAAATACTGCTTGTACCCTCATTACCACATTCTAATTTTGAAAAATTCTGTGTGGTATAGCTCATTAGAAAGAAATAATACCCAAAGAGGGAGCCACTAGGAAAGAAAAGGTTTTTCTCAGATAACCCAACTAAGATGAAGGTAAGGAAGTCAGATTGAGAGAGGTGGAGCCAGGAAGGTGTCAACATAGAAGGCAAGGGCCAAGAACAAGGGCCCAGTTAGGAGAAGCAAAAAGAGAGTGGAAGGAGCCCATAACTGGGATACAGATGGAGACTCTCCATGGAAAACAGCTTTTTTAAAGGGACGGTGGGGATGAAGTCTGAAGTCTTGGATAGCATTCTCCCTGGTTAAAGATGCTTTGTTATGCTCAGAATCAGTGTAAGATCTTGTCTTGTTGGAACTCAAATCTTTTGACATCTCTTCAATGCCCATAGTTGTATAGCACAACAGTAACGTTGAGTATAATTTATTAATAACTTAGCCATCTAAGTCCCACTGCTTTCTTCCTGTTTGGTGCCCCTGCAATATTTTACATAGATTTTTCTTGTGTAATTTTAAACAGTGTGTTAAATTTGGGCTGAAACATTTCCTGTTTCTTGCCCCATCATCCCTTACCAAGTTTGAGATGCTCAAGAATGGGATAGTACAGTATAATAGGCTTCCTTTGTGGCTCAGCTGATAAAGAATCCACCTTCAGTGTGGAAGACCTGGGTTTGATCCCTGGGTTGGGAAGATCCCCTGGAGAAGGGAAAGGCTACCCACTCCAGTATTCTGGCCTGGAGAATTCCATGGACTGTACAGTCCATGGGGTCACAAAGAGTTGGCATGACTGAGAAACTTTCACTATAAAAACAATTTTTGCTAAATTCATACTCACTTAATAAAGATGCTTTTTTTTTTTTTTTTTTAGCACTGTCATAGAGTATAAAATTTTGCAGTTTAATTGGAGTTCTCCCTCTACTGGTAAGTAACTAAGGTGATCATTATGGCCAAAATTGGTGTAATTCTTTTCTTGTTGCAATGGTAGAAGGATTCTCTGAATTGGAGCCTTTTCTTAGAGGAAGTAGGTGTTGAGAGCCTTCATCTACTGCATAAGTCTGTCAGAAAACTGCCACTGCAGAGACTTTCAAAGTTTCTGCCATCATATTTATGGTTACCCAAGGGTGCAGTTAGAAGCCCACTCTGAAAAATACACATTGTGAGTACTTCCCTACCCGTCTTTCCTTCCCTTCCCCGTTTCTTTCCCATTTTCTCTTTCTTTAATTTTTTGAAGCCCTATAGGCCAAAAGCGAAATTTTTTCTTACAAATATAACTGTCATCATTTCCTTTTTATTCATAAACATTTTTCCTTTGTACTACAGGCAGTGTAAATATTTGCTTTCTTAATTATTTGAGTCACATTTTGTGCTTTCTAATTATTCATAATTTTCTATATCTTAAATTTAATCAATGTATATTATACCCAGTAAAGCAGCATGTCTAACTCTTATGGGGAGATTGAAAATCAGTGTTGCTCAATTAAGAGAATTAATTATTGAAGACAGGCTTTATTCACTCCACTGTTCATTCTAACTGACCTAATAGCAAGCTCATATACCTATATCATGGTTGAAAGGCTTATATGAAATATATTATTTTAACCATTCGATACAAAAAGCTTACCACCAAGGTCATTGTCTAATTTTGTTTCTTTATTTTTAACGCATAGTATAATATGGATTCACCAGTTTCTCTAAGGAAATTTTCTTTTGTTTCTAGTTGTTATAACACAGACTTCTAAAATTACTAAAAAGTAATCATTTTAGTGAAAAAAACAAAATTTGTTTCTAATACTTGTACTTTAATCAAGTCTGTAGTTCTTTTAAGTAATTATCTGGACAATGGCCATGTAATTAAAATTTTCAAATGACAAAGCCAAAATCTGCATGCTTTAAGAAAAAAAAAGTTTTCAAATTCAATAACAATACATCTATTATGTGTGCTTAAGCATGGAATGTTCAAGCACAATATCCCTACAATTTAGTTGGCAAATTGAGGATATATATGTGTGTGTGTGTGTGTGTGTGTGTGTGTGTATGTATTCTGGAACTAGTATAATATCTAGTTATACTTCCAGTATATAAACTTTGGAAAAAAATGTTTCCAACTAGAACTAAAATCTTTTATAATACTTTTTAAACTTTTTCTGTTATTAGGGGAAAGAATAGGTAAATATTACAGATGTTGTGTTGATATCAGAAACAGATATCCATTCACTACAAAGTATATTATTTTTAGAGCTTTGATTTGGCAAAGCTTCTTTGTAGTTTTTTGAAAAAGCAAAATAATATTTAGTGTACGCATGTGGACAACAACACCTCCATTATGAAACAACACAAACAAGTGATCCTCGAAGAGTGCCTTTCTGTGTGTACTAGCTTTGTATGGCAAAAGTTCAAAAACAGCAGGACTCTCCCATCTGTTTGCAAGCTGCCCTGGACAAGTTGATTCACAGAAATTCCATTTTCTTTTGGGAAAGAGCATTCTTTTCTAAGATCTGAAGAGAAATTTCAGTGGTGCTCAGAAGGAGAAATAGGTAGAAATAGTAAAACTAATAATCCTTTATTTGGTAATAATAATCATTTTACTTTAAAAACAAAATACAATCATCAATAGTGTTATTGATTGAAGAACTCAGAAGAAGCAAAAAAAAAAAAAAAGAATGATTTGGGATCATTTCAAACACAGTATTCATGTGATAAAATGTATTACAAAATATGTAGAGGATTCAATCAATCATTGAGAGCTTTTTGGAGAGATGTATGCACATGCACACACACAGACACACACACATTTCCTTTACACAGTGGAAACATTGCCCTTGTATTTAGTACCCAGTTTTATCCCATTGTTTTTGAAGACCAGGATGTGATTCATCCTAAAAATAGCCCTCTTTGGTATAAAGTGACTGAATATAAATAGATTGTTGTTGTATTCAGGAAATTCTAAAGACCTTGTGTTTGTGTGTGCCTGTGTATGTGTATGTGTGTTAACACTCAGCAGCCTCATAACACTGCTAAAATTTAGCCAGGTAGTGAAGTACTATACATAGAAGAATCATTTAATGACTTGAGATGTTAAGGACATGAATGAAATATATTGGTTTTTAGGTACAGTTTTCTGATTTATGGATCAGTCTTTTGTATTAACAAATAAACAATTTCATTTTAATACTTTTAATAATAATAACCTGGTCATATTTTACATAAACTTTTTAGTAATACATTTTTTCCCCTTTTAGTGTATTTTGTATGTTTTGATACATCAGCGATCTCCAACCATTTCGGCACCAGGGACCAGTTTTGTGGAAGACAATTTTTCCATGGGCTGGGGCAGGGGGCATGGTTTGAGAATGACTCAAGTGCATGACATTTATTGTGTACTTTATTTCTGTTATTATTACATTAGCTCTACCTCAGATCATCAGGCATTAGACCCTTGGAGGTTAGGGACCCCTAATTTAGGTGAATCAATATCCCACTAGAGAATGTTTCCACATTTAATGTTTCTTAAATATTTAATGTTCCTACATTTAATGTTTCTTACAACATTGTTTATTATATGATTTTGTAGTGATTCTTTACTTTCAACAACTTTTAAATATAAAAGAAAAAAGACTTCATGGCAAGAGCAAAGAAAAGGAGAAATTACTTGTCTGTGAGTACTTCTTGTTTTGTTATTTTATTTGTTTATTTTGTTTTAAATGAGATTGTACTTAATTTTACGTTACAGCAAGAATTCTTTGAGCTTTGTTTTCTGAATTCAACAATACTGTTTACCAAATGTCTAAATGATGTTAAATAAAATATTCATATAGTAGGAGTTTTTAAAAAGCTTTTCATCTCACTCAGGAATCATAATTTACCTGAAAAAAAGCTCTACTCAGCACAACAAATAAGAACTGTAATGTCATTAAGAGCAATGGGTTAACAATGAAGCATATCTTATTTTCAGTAATTAATAGGACACTATTCTAGCAGTTTTTCTACTGAAGTCCCAAGTGACCATTTCTTTAATTTAGTTTAGAAATCATTTAAGTGATTTTGAGATGAATATATATGAATATTAATGAAATAAATTGTATTCATGAGTAACAGCACAATTCTAGAGTGAGTAGAATATTATTTGAAGCTAAAATTTTCTGAGATTAAATTTTTTGAATGATTTTTATAATCACACTGTTTCATACCTCTTCAATCATTTTTCTTCCTCCTCTTTACAGGGGTCTTCCTTCAGTAATTCCCTACTAGTATAATTCAGTTTTCAAACACAGAAAGCAATCATTAAGAGCTGGCCAAATTGTCATATATTAAGAGCTGAAAGTTTTCCTTGTCATTCTATTTTTGCAAATGGTGATGAATATTCATTAAGCTAGAGAAAGACTTGCCAGCTGCAAATCTTTGCAAGGTACCCCAGTTCTCCAAGCCAAAGAGAAAACAAAAGTGATAAAAAGTTTATTGATGTGCATCATAAAGAATGGAAAAAAATAATCTAATAAAAGTATTCTCAGGGAGGAAGAATGTTTTATCTCATATTTTAGAGGAATATGTACATTTTGTATGAAACCCAATATCATCTTAGAATGACAAAATGGGAAGGATATCTTATAATTATACTAACCCTTAATTTTACCTCCCTTCCATTATACTATAGGGATCTAGATAAAGACTAAGTTTTTGTGTTTTTCTTAACAAATTGTGAGACTCTTCAAAGTAGCCAACACCTTATATTATATTCAGCCAATAGGAATGAGGATGGTACACTTCTGCATTACAGGGACCATATTTTTCTTATAGAAATCTGTGTTAAATTCTTGAATATTAAAATATTTGAGTTAATTTTGTATCTCCTTGTGTTGAAATGACATTTAAACTGAAAAGAATTATTCTAATATGTTTGAAAAATGTTGCATATATTTATTTTGAATCAAAATGTATTTTCAGGTATTATACTTCTTTAGCTAAGAATGCTCTTACATTTTAATATATCAGCCTAAAATGCAAAATTTAAAAATTTTAGCTTCACTTTTCTCTATACTTCAGAGTGAGTCTATTATCTTTTATATCTATGTTAATTTGAATTAAATCTCTTCACTCTATGTCATAATTAGGAGTAAAACTATTATTTTGTTCTTGAAATTTTTATTTTTTAATGAAAAATATTAAAAGGCTTTCCTCTTAGACAGAAAACAAAAAACAAGAGTTTCCCACAACCAACAGTAGCTTACTTACTGATTGTTTGGAGCTATTTGATTATACCATATCAGTCCATGGTACAATTTTTTACAATTTGCATTAAGGCACTTACATAGAACTGGCAGTGTCTATTTTCCTAAATCATTACTGTCCAACTGGTTATTCTTGCTAAATTGAAAGTGAAAGTTGCTCAGTCGTGTCCGACTCTTTGCGACCCCATGGACTATACAGTTCATAGAATTCTCTAGGCCAGAATACTGGAGTAGGTAGCCTTTCCCTTCTCTAGGGGATCTTCCCAACCCAGGGATCAAACCCAGGTCTCCTGCATTGTGGACAGATTCTTTACTAGCTGAGCTACAAGGGAAGCCCAAGGATACTGGAGTGGGTAGCCTATCCCTTCTCCAGTGGTTCTTTCTCCATTAAAAAAATCATTGTGATGTAATTTATATAGAACATTGTGCATGTTTAAGGTATACACTGGTGGGTATATTATATATTGCAATGTGATTTTCACCAAAGCAATGACTGACACTTCTTTCATGTCACACAATCATTATTTATTTATTTATTTTGTGGTGGGAACAATTAAGATCTAGTCTCTTGGTAACTTTTAATTTATAGTACAGTGCTTTTCTCTATCATTATTATGCTGCATATTAGATCTCCAGGACTTATCTACTGGTATGAGTTTGTACCTTAAATAATATCTCCCCAATTTCGCCAAATCCTACCACTGCCAGGATAACCACCATTCTATTCTTGTCTCTCTTTTCATGACTTTTGACTTTGATAAATTGAGCAGTCTTAAGGAGAATTCTCTGACTGCCTATCATTTTGTGTGAACTTGAAGTGTCAATACTCTACCTTCATCAAAATGAAAAACAGATCCATTTCTGGGAAGATTTTCTGTTTATAAAAGTATGCTGCATGTTCTAAGATTCTATGATTCATTGTCTATAAAATCACAGTTCAATTAGGTTGAAAGGGCTCTTAACCTATACTTAGAAACATTTTTAATTTTATAGAATACTTGGAAGATACTGTTGACAATTTTTTTTTTTTTCTCTATAATGTACTTGTGGCCTTCCTGGGTGGCTCAGTAATAAATAATCCACCTTCAATACAAGAGATGCAGGTTCATTCTCTGAGTCGGGAAGATCCCCTAGAGAAGGAAATGGCAACCCACTCCAGTATTCTTGCCTGGAAAATTCCATGGACAGAGGAGCCTTTCGGGGTACAGTCTATGGGGTCACAAAGAGTTGGACATGACTTAAACAACAGCAATGTACTTGTATATATGCATAAATATTTAGAGGAATCATTTTGAATGTAATATAGAATATGTAAGATAGATTTCAAATTTAACTAAATTTCCAAATCTGAATCACTCTTCTTGGAACAATCTCCCTGCTGCCTCTTACTTGCTTGTTTGGCTTCCTTAGAGCTCACTCTAACTGTGACTTTCACAGGGAGTCTTTGCTGATCCTCCTTTCCCCTTTCCAAGGCTAGGTGAGATATCACCTGTATTTCCTTTTTAATAGTACCTGATACAATCTTCATTATTTGGTTGGTAGTTATAATCCACCCTTCCCACAAACAAATTGTAATGATGGTATTTCTATCCATCTTACCCATGCTGTGTCTCTAGCACCTAGTCAGTTGACTGACATGAAGTACTCAATAAGCATTTGTTGAGTCAATAAGTAAACACATTAACTTTTTAATTTTACTGTTGAAATAACTCAATCTGTTATATTAATTTTTAGTTTCACCCTCACAGAGGTTACTTGATTAGCATACCTTTACAAGTTGCCTCCAATAACTGGTGAAACAAAAAGTAGGTAGACAATTATGGCCACATCAGCAAATTAGAATAACAACAACTAACTAAACAAGTCTTCCATATCATTATCACCAGTCATTATTATGGACATTCATTCATCCATTTCTTTAAGCAAAGCTTACTGAGCATCAATCTCTAAGCACAAGGAAGACAACTGTCTGCAAGACAAAAAATCTCCCTGACCTTATGGAGTCTACATTTCAGTGGAAGCAAACACACCTTTAATACATAAGCAAGTAAATGAAAAGAAAAAATGATTGAATAAACCAAACAGGCTAACAGGATGACAAGTAACTAGATAGGGAGAAGGAATGGGAAGATACTTTGGGAGACTGCTTCGAGGAAGTGATATTTGTGCTAATTCACGAGGAGTTAGTCAATAAACTTGTTATATCAAAAAATTCTTATTTCTAAAATCTTTAATAAAATAGCTGACAGCAGGAGACATACCTGAAAGACATTTTAATCATTCATTCACTGAGTCCACAAACTATGGTTTTTCAAAATAGAACCTTGAGAGTAATTATAAATGTAAAACTATTAATTAATTTGTAAATTAAATTAGGCAAAAAAGAAGTTCATTTTTTTCAGGATCTTATCAGAGAATTTGAGAGATCTTCTTGGCATTACTTTCAAAATTTGATACTGACACATGTAAAACCTACAAAAACCATAGTCGATTTTAGGAGATTGAGATAAATAAAGCTAGAGGTACTATTAAAAGCTCCTTGACTGACTTGTTTTTCTTTTTCTTTTTTAGTATTTCCTCAACGGCTATGTTATCATCCATAGAAGAAGGCAATGGCAACCCACTCCAGTACTCTTGCCTGTAAAATCCCATGCACGGAGGAGCCTGGTAAGCTACAGTCCATGGGGCCGCGAAGAGTCGGACACGACTGAGCGACTTCACTTTCAGTTTTCACATTCATGCATTGGAGAAGGAAATGTCAACCCCCTCCAGTGTTCTTGCCTGGAGAATCCCAGGGACGGGGGAGCCTGGTGGGCTGCCGTCTATGGGGTCGCACAGAGTCGGACACGGCTGACATAACTTAGCAGCAGCAGCAGCAATGGCCATATTATCATCCACAGGAAAATGTTTTTCCTTAAATACAGACAATTGAGAATAATCACGTTATCATTTATGGTACTTGCTATGTGTATTGGTCATATGCAAAGGATAGAAGATGGAAAAGATAATCAGGTCAGTTTAGTTACTGCCAAACATGGGAAAACCTTAATATGGAGTTAATGGAATTCATAAAATCAAAGGAACTTCTCACAATTTCTAACTCAGAGAAGAACTGAATGGCAAAATGTCTAATATTTGCTTGGACTCTAGGTTTTATTTATGAATAAAAAGCTAGCATGTTTCAATTCTGTCATTTATGTTTAGCAAGAACAGTTTCTGTAAGAATCATGTCACTTTTTAATGTTTTCAGTTATATCTACATAAATTGTGATTCAGAATTTTTATATCATTATTGCAGCATAAGGAAGAAGCACCAATTGATAAAGAAATACAGTGTTAAACATGAAACCGCATCTCTCTGCTCTCAGAAGAAGGACCAATTGATAAAGAAATACAGTGTTAAACATGAAACCGCATCTCTCTGCTCTCAGAATGTGAGAAAAAAAAACCTGGAATGGTTTATATGGCTATTTATAGCTAGTATTAATTTCACTGGTATTTGTATTTTCAAAAGTTACAATTCAGACTGTATCAGAGAGCAAAACAGCATCTTCCTCTTTTCCTCTTCCGTTTGTCTGAATATTTAGGTACATTCCCCCTTTGAATGTTTAAAATTAGACATTCTCACAGTCTTTCTTGGCATTTCAGTGCTCAATATGAAAATATCAACAGTAGTCAACTGTGTTCTTAATTTAACCACTCTTTGATTTTATAGTTGCAATATCTTTTCCCCTATATGTTTAAAAATCATAAAATATGAATATAAATAAGCTGTCTTTGTGTTATGTTTTGTTTTGTTGGTAGAGGTTGGGTTGCAAACAAAAATGCCCACTCCTTGTCCTGTTTAATTTACTGGTTCTTTAAATGGTCAACATTTTCTTTACCTCAGACCTCTGCAGGCTTCTAGAACCATGACAAGGGTACTACGTCTGCTTGATTAAGTTGTGCAAAGTCAGTACAGTGTATGTACCGGTAGCACAGGCTCAGAGGCAGAGGACCTCCATTCAAATCCTGGATCTGTTGACTGTATCCCTGGAAATTTCTGAAAACTACTTACCTGCTCTGTACCTTTCTTCACTCATCAATAAAATAAGGATCATACTATGGCATTCACTTCATTAAGCTGCTGTGTGTACTGACTGAACTAATGTATGTAAGGTGCTTGGCAATACCCTGGTGTATAGAAGCACTAAGCTAAATGTTTGCTGCTGTTATTTACCACTTCCCTCCATCTGCCGGAAGGGACCTATGTAGAGCATGTTATCCCATTTCTGTTGGTGAGCCTCTGGGTAATTAAAGGACACATGAGGGGATGAAATTGTATTAACAGAGAAATTGTAAAGATTATGTTGTAGAGTACTTAGAAGAGTACTTGATATGGAGAACATGTAAATGAATGTATTTGCCTAACTTTATTTTTCCTTAGTGTATATAAGTTATAGACTGTTTTATTGGAGGATAACTGATCTGTGCACTGTGCTGTGCTGTGTTTAGTCACTCAGTCATGTCCCACTCTTTGTGACCCCATGGACTGTAGCCTCCAGGCTCCTCTGTCCATGGGGATTCTCCAGGCAAGAATACTGCAGTGGGTTGCCATGCCCTCCTCCAGGGGCCTTCCCAACCCAGGGATCAAACCCACGTCTTCTGCATTGCAGGCAGATTCTTTACCATCTAAGCCACCAGGGAAGCCCAAGAATACTGGAGTGGGCAGCCTATACCTTCTCCAGGGGATCTTCCCTACCCGGGATTCAAACTGGGGTCTCCTGTATTGCAGGTGGATTCTTTACCAGCTGAGCTACCAGGGAAGCCCTAACTGACATATAGCATTATATTAATTTCAGGTGTGCAATGTATGATTAAATATCTTCATGTATTAAAAAATGATTATCACAGTAAGTCTAGTTAATATCTGTCTCATCATAGTAGCAAATATTTTCTATGTATAGATTATTTTTGATTCACTTACTTTTTAACCAAAGTAGTTTAGAGTTGAATGGTGAATAAGCAGCTGAGAAATTTGATTTTTGTAGTTATTTCAGAAAGGTCTATCAACATTGATTGAATTAGGAATTAAAACATGTATATATATTGAATGTTTCTGGCCAGTCATCTCTGAGATGGATGCCTGTGCTATTTCCTAATTATGTGACCTTTGACAAAAGCTCTGTGAATCTGTTTCCTGTCTGAAAAATGGAGACATAATAACTGAAAAATTTATTGTGAAGATTAAAAGAGTAGATTCAAAAAGCAGCATCATGTCAGGCACTTAGGGTAACACTAAATAAGTGATATTAGCTGTTTTCTAATTTTTTCCTAATGTCTAAGTGATAATTCACTGTCTAGTTGACCTCCATTTTTCTTCTTTTACATGGCCATTCTTCTTCCCTATCAAGTCAAATGAGGTAACATGCACATGAAAACACTGATGACACAAAATGTACTATACACATGTTATAATTTTAAAATTAGCATTAATAACTTCTCTACTATGACTATTTTCATGTTTGACCTTAGACCATCTGTTTTCCTTTAAATGTTCTTTCACGATTTTGTCCCTTGTATGACTTCAGTGATCATCCTTCCAGGCCCTTGGGCATAAAATTTCAGTCTTCCCCATCTCCTCCTCCTCTCTCTTTTCATAATAAAAATCTTACAAAATATTTCTTTGCATTCATCTGTGAAAACTTTTTATTCGTTCCCTTTTATCTATCCTAGTAGGATAATCTCTGGTGAAAATTTTAGTCATATCATGCAATTTTCTTTCCAATGAGTGCTCTTTCATTCTTGATAAAAACCCTCCACTGAACCCGCTGATTCTTATTCATGGACTTACAAGTTCATTGCTGAGTACCTCAGGGTCCTATACTTCTCCTTATCTATATGATTTTTCCCTTTCTTTTTGCTTCCACACATACACACACACCTATACACCTTTTTCCTTCAGTTTTTTTCAGAGAATTGAGTAATTTTAAGTTCATTGAAATTATTGATCATTTTCTATTGTCATCAGTGATGTAAATATGATTTTAATTTGTATTGCATTAATAATATTGCTAATATAGCTTTGAAAATTGAGAAATATAAAAATCAGCAATTTTTATTTGTTCCAATCTAGTAAATTCTAACTCAGGACACAATCATTTTAACATTAAACATCTCTCAGAAACTGTTGTCTAGAATAAATGTACATGAATATATTTATAATGATGTAATAACCACAGTATTTAAGCAAAACTAAAGAACATGATTTTAATACACATGAAAAGCCACATACACAAAAGGAAAAATGTTTTCTGGCTACATATGTGTTTGTTGAGCTCACTGGACAAACAGTGGCTGGGAAAGTACAATTCAATCTGTGATTCCTTTAAAATTGGGAGTGATTCCAATTTGATGAAATAAGAAAGGGGAGTACAGGATAGGAACGGTTTGAAAAATGTTTTTCCAGTGGCATTTTACTTCATTGCTAACCTTAATTTTTGCTACAAAAGATTCATAAACTTATGACATTGTGAGTTGGATTGAGTTCAGCTGTTTAGAGGAAAGTAATTATGACTATTGACCTCAAGCCAAGATAACAACACACCAATTGTGACTCGCCAAGGAGGCTGGAATTCACAAACCGCCTTATATTTATTTATTTCTTAATGTTGGCTATTTATCAGAAAGTGACTTCAGTAAAGATGAGCTGTAATTCATTTATTAAGTAAACTCTCAAAACTCTGAGAAAGATGGCATATATTCTATATTCAAAAACTACTCCCTCAAAATATGTAGATGTTATTGCATTTAATTTGACTAACACTTTTTAATCACTTGATATTTTCAAAAATCACTTGAAAAATAGATCATAATGACATGAGTGAATTTAATTTTTTTAATCTGTTTCTGAAACACCTTCTTGATCTACATAGAATACTTAATTTACAACAGTAAATATAATTATGATACAGAATACAAGTCATAATTTCAGGCGTCCTTAAGAGCAAAATTCAAAGTAAAGTTTATATGAGTAAACCAAAGACATCTTGACTGAGATGACTTTGATAATTGTAGATGTAAAAATACCTTCCCAAAAGTTGTTTGTAGCAATTGCTAAAACATCTAAATGACAGGGGAAGTTTTCTGTTTCAGTTACCTCTTTATCTATATTCCAAATAGTAAATAAAATAGCAGCATTTTTGAAAGCTAATTATATTTGTAAATGTTCTATTTAATTTTAGAATTCTACAAACTTAAAAAAAAATTGGCTCTCAAAAGTACTCTTAATTATTGCCTTGGAAATATTTTGTTTCTGATTTTATCCTCTCTCTCTCTCTCACTCTTCTACTTTTTGGGTTCTTAAACTTCTGGATAATTATAGGTTCCTTGGAGAATCTGATGATTGTTATCGACTCTTTTTCCATTAAAAAATACTGCAAATTATTTTACGTACTAAAACCAATTCTTGGGGCTCATATTAAATACCCTGTTTTTTCTGTCTCACTCTTCTTTCTCATCTGTATGCCTAAATGCATATTAGCAGACCAAATAAGGTCTAATAACTCTTCACCCTACTTGCCATAGGGCAAAGAGACTTGATGATCATATTCGTTAGAATTGACTTGAAAACTATACTTTTTCTTAAGAGCTTCTGTGTTACAGTTTGGGACTGTGTTTTACATGTATATTCACACTGTCAGGGAAAACTTATTTGGAGGCAAAGAATGAGAAAATAAAATTCCTTTTCCTTTTATATATTTCTAATATGAGTTTATTGAACTTGTGAAAATTGCTCTTTAAGACAGATAATCTGGTGGTAAAATCTCATATATATTAATAACCCAGTCACCTCCTATATATGATTTAAAACCATCACACCCCACTTATTTATTTTTGTTGTTTAGTTGCTAGGTTGTGTCTGACTCTTTTGCAACTCCACGGGCTATAACCTGCCAGTTCTTCTGTCCATGAGATTTCACAGGCAAGAATACTGGAGTGGATTGCCATTTCCTTCTCCATAGGATATTCCTGACCCAGGAATCAAACCTGCATCTCCTGCATTCACAGATAGATTCCTATTTATTACTTATTTATTAGCTATTTTAACTACTGAATTTCCTAACTTTTTTCTCTTTCATCACACATAGCATACAGCTCACATACATACACAAACTTTATCTGAAATTCTGATTAATAATAGAATTTTTTTTTAATTTAAGTTTTCATTTTTTATAGGGGTATAGCCAATTAACAATATTGAGATAGTCTCAGGTGAACAGTGAAGGGCTCGGTCATACACATACATGTATCCATCTCCTCCAAAATCCCTTCCCATCCAGGTTGCTCTATAACATTGAGCAGAGTTCCCTGTGCTGTACAGTAGGTCCTTGTTGGTTATACATTTTAAATATAGCAGAGTGCTTCCGAGGTGGTGCTAGTGGTAAAGAACCTGCCTCCCAATGCAGGAGATGTAAGAGACTTGGGTTCAATTACTGGGTGGGAAGATCCCCTGGAGGAGGGCATGGCAACTCACTCCAGTATTCTTGCCTGGAGAATCCCGTGGACAGAGCAGCCTGGCGGGCTACAGTCTATAGAGTCACACAGAGTAAGTCACGGTTGATGGGACTTAGCACACAAGGTGTACTATTATTGTTGTTTTTCAGTCGTTCACACATGTCTGACTCTTTGAGACCCCATGGACTGCAGCATGCCAGGCTTCCCAGTCTGTCACCAACTCCTGGAGCTTGCTCAAACTCATGTATATCAACTCAGTGATGCCATTCATCAACCATCTCATCCTCTGTTGTCCCCTTCTTCTCCTGCCTTCAATCTTTCCCAGTATTAAGAGTATTTTCTAATGAGGCAGCTCTTTGCATCAGGTGGCCAAAGTATCGAAGCTTGAGCTTCAGCTTCAGCATCAGTCCTTCCAATGAATATTCAGGACTGATTTCCTTTAGGATGGACTGGTTTGATCTCCTTGCAGTCCAAGGGACTCTCAAGAGTCTTCTCCAGCACCACAGTTCAAAAGCATCAATTTTTCAGTGCTCAGCCTTCTTTATGGTCCAACTCTCACATCTATACATGACTACTGGAAAAACCATAGCTTTGACTATGCAGACCTTTGTTGGCAAAGAAATGTCTCTGCTTTTTAATATGCTGTATAGGTTGGTCATAGCTTTTCTTCCAAGGAGCAAGTGTTTTTTAATTTCATGGCTGCAGTCACCATCTGAAGTGATTTTGGAACCCAAGAAGATAAAGTCTGTCATTGTTTCCATTCTTTCCCAATCTACTTGCCATGAAGGGATGGGACCAGATGCCATGATCTTAGTTTCTTGATTGCTGAGTCTTAAGCCAGTTTTTTCCTTCTCATCTTTCACCTTCATCAGGAGGCTCTTTAGTCCTTCTTTGTTTTCTGCCATAAAGGTGGTGTCATCTCCATATCTGAGATTATTGATATTGCTCCTGGAAATCTTGATTTCAGCTTGTGTTTCATCCAGCCTGACATTTTGCATGATGAACTCTCTCTATATGTGAAATAAGCAAGGTATCAATATAGAGCCTTCACATATATTGATGACATATATTTAATGATGCATTTATTTAGTAACAAAATGCTTTACAAATCTTTTGGCCAATAGACCTAATAATATTAATTTGTTGTTCAGCCACTAAGTCATGTCCAACTCTTTGTGAACCCTTGGACTGCAGCATGCTAGGCTTGTCTGTCCTTCCCCATCTCTCAGAGTTTGCTCAAGCTCATGTTCATTAAGTCAATGATGCCATCCAATCATCTCATTTTCTGTTGTCTGCTTCTCCTCCTGCCTTCTGTCTTCCCAGCATCAGGGTCTTTTCCAATGAGTCAGCTCTTTGCATCAGGTGGCCGAATTATTGGAGCTTCAGCTTCACCATCAGTCCTTCCAATGAATACTCATGGTTGATATCCTTTAAGACTGACTGGTAATATATTATATAATATTAAATGAAGACTATAAATGCTGTGAAGACAGGTACCCTGACTATCTTTTTTCACCATTGATTATATCTCTTGCACATTATCTTGCACAGTATAGAAACCGAATAAACATTTTTTTGAGTAAATGAGAGAAGTATAAAGAACACAATTACAAATCAAGCAGGATATTTCAACTGCCACTGAATATAAGTTGGTTACTATGGTGACTTCCCTGATGGTCTAGTGGTTAAGACTCTGCCCTTCTGCAGTAGGGCACATGAGTTCTATCCTTGGTTGGGGAATGAAGATCCCACATGCTGCATAGTGTGATCAAATTTTTTAAAAACTTGTGTTACTGTTTTTCTTAGTAAACATCAGTATTCCTAAATATAACTTGTTACCTTTGCAAGGAAGTAGAACAGATCTTTAAAATACCCACAATATCTTCCATAAAATTCTATCACTAAGGCCATAGATTTTAATTTCTGAGAGGCCAGTAGATTCTTCCTTGAAAGACATTCATTCTTTATAACACAATTGTAACTTATTCATAATAAGCCAAATCAAATTTAATAATTACAAAGGAATAGACTTAAATTTGTAGATTTAGCAAGAGAAATCAATTAATAACCTATCATGTAGGCTGACACAGGAAGATTAAGAAGCAGATCTAGAATAAGAGATGGAATTCATATTGATGAGTCTATGTATGCCTGAAATGTGGCATGCAGTTTATATCAGTCATCATCATTTCTAAAAATACAAAATATTTAAATAGCTAATTAATTTTAGATAATTAAAATTATACTAGAGTTTATCAAAATTTTGAACTAGCTAAATCATTGTTACACTGACCATCATTACATTAAGTTCAAAGGACAAAATGCAATTTAAAAATAATATTGAATGAAATTGTAGCTTGGTAATATTCATATATGCATGCATAAATTCTAATTACTGCACTGTTTTTATATTAGGGATGGTGACATAGATGAATACAGCAGTGTATTGGAGAAAACAGATATCAAAACCAATTACCAGTATAGCATGTAACTGCTGATATAATCACTGTGTGAGCATGACTCCTTTGGGAGAGGAAAACAGAACAACTACTTGCCTGAGGGAGTGAGGAGAGGCCACGGATGAGATTCATTTGAACTGGCGCTGACTGATGAGCAGGGGTTTGCCAAGAGGAGGAGATGGAGTGGGGTATTCCAGGCACAACATTCTCAAAGCATGTTGTGTGTTCAGGGAACAAGGAGGTCAGTGTGCTTGGCACAGAACCATAGAGAAGGGAGCAAAAGGTGGGTAGAGAAATAGGTTGTAACATTCCGTGCAAAAGATTTTGAACTTTATACTACGGGTAATGTTAAGGCAGAAGTTTTAGGCAGGAAAAATGAAATGACCCAATCTGATGTGGGTAAAAAAGACCATATGTGGGGAGTAACATGTAATTGCCTAAACAGAAGTGAGATCAGCCAAAGGAGGCCAGACAGGAGGAAGAGATAATACTCCAAGTGAAAGACTTTAAGGAACTGAACTAAGGTATTCAAAGAAAAACAGAACAATTTTCGAGACATTGGTGAGAACAAATTAATAAGCAATGAAGATTGATTGAATATAGATAGTCAAGAAAGGGGACTGTATTAGAAGTATTCTTAAACTTTGGTAAGCCAAAACAGAAGATAACTATGCTCATTAAATATAAAATACTGGAGGGAAGATGATTAACAGGAAAGGTAAGTAGTTCTACTTTAGACGTGTTGATATGAGATGATTGTGGGATACTGGCTTGCTATTTGCACTAGCTGATTTCCCTTCCTCCCTCCCTCCCTCTTTTTTTCTTCCTCTCTTCCTCTTTCTTTCTTTCCCTTCCTTCCTCCCCACCTCCATTCCTTCATCCCTTCATCAAAAACATCATAAAACATAGAGTTTAAAAGATTGAACTTGTCAAACTTAACATTTTGGAGAGACTGAGAAGTAAGAGGATATTCGTGTCATTGGTAAGAGCAGTCAGTGTGAAAGATTTTAATCATCTATTGATTTATTTATTTAGTAAGCATTTTCAAAGGTATTCCGTGTGCTTGCTAGGCACACAATTATCAGCAATATATGTCACATTGTATGTCAAAGTGCTCTTGCCTGGAGAATCCCGTGGACAGAGGAGCCTGGTGGGCTGCTGTCCATGGGGTCGCGCAGAGTAGGACCTGACTGAAGTGACTTAGCATGCATGCATACATGTCAAAGTGAAAGTCACTCAGTTGTGTCCAACTCTTTGTGACCCCATGGACTGTAGCCCACCAGGCCCCTCTGTCCATGGGATTCTCCAGGCAAGAATATTGAAGTGGGTTGCCATTGCAGTGAAATAAGGAGATTTCTGCAGTAACAGTAATTTTCTTAGCAAAATAGTCCATTATGGGTACGCCGTTATAGATACATCCAGGTTTTACACTGCAATCCTCTTACTAAGAATGACATTTCTATTAAAGATGCATTTCATTATAGAGCTTCTAATATCATTATAGAGCTATCTAATATCTGATACATAACCTCTTTTTGATAAATCAAAAGCATGAACTAAATGAGATTTAGTTCTATCAAAATGGGAATTTCTATCAAAAGGCTTACCAAATTGCTGATTACTTGAAATGACAATTCTAGAAAAAAATTCTCCCAGTCCTCCTCACCACTCACCCATTATCAACAGCCACACATCAGTATCTACAATTCCTATAGAAAATAGGATTTGCATAAATAAATTTTCTAATTCATCAATTAGAAACACAAATGTTCTTTTCATATTTTAACTATTAATCTCTGAAAACAAATGACACATCCAGTTGTAGGCAGTATGAAAGTCTGGCCCCATATATAATCCTTCACTTTCAAATTTATGACCACATAACTTTTCAATTTTATGACCACTTAAAATGACTTAATTTATCCACAATTTCACAGTAGGTAAACTATAGTTTAGTTTATAATTAAATAATAATTATAATTTTTACATTATAATACCTATCTTGCAGAGTTTTGAATTAAGAAGAAATGAACTAATATGAAATAAATAGCTAAGAAAGAGCCTGACAACTTTAATTTTGATATAGTAATTATTATAGTAATTATTTGAGCTTCCCTGGTGGCTCAAGGGAAAAGAACCTGCTTGCAATGCGGGAGACCCAGGTTTTATCCCTGGGTCAGGAATATCCCCTGGAGAAGGGAATGCCAACACACTCCAGTATTCCTGCCTGGGAAATCCCATGGACCGAGGAGCCTCATGGGCTACAGTTCATGCGGCCGCAAAGAGTTGGACACCACTGAAGACTAATACACACAGCACACATAGTAATTATTATGGCTTCCCATGGTTCAGTGGTAAAGAATCTGCCTGTAGGAGATGCAAGTTTGATCCTTGGGTCAGGAAGATCCTTTGGAGGAGGACATGGTAACCCACTGGAATATTCTTGCCAGGAAGATTTCATGGACAAAAGAGCCCAGCAGGCTCTAATCCAGGGGGTCACAAAGAGGCAGACACAACTGAAATGACTGAGCATGCACCCATAGTAACTATTAATAATAATTATAAATATAAGATAAAGTGTCCAGCAAAATACATAATATTAGCTATTTATCAAGCTTAATCCTAAAACTATATTCTTTGAAATAGACTCCAGTTCTTAGCACCCCACCAGACGTATAAAAATCTTAACCAGTTTGATCCATACATAGTCCAAAAGTTGCTATTCTTGCCTTCTTGCTGAGGAAAAAAACCAAAAAGGTACAAGCCAAGTTAATCAAATTGTTCTAAGGTAGAAAATGACAGAACTAGAATGAGCATTGTGACCTTTGAAACTAGAATCCTGTGAAGCTGAACACTACATGACCCAGCCTGTTTCTCCTTTAAAACTCCTCCTCACCACTCTTTCCATCTTTTCGTCTAATTTGTCTTCTAATACTGTGCATTTCCCACAAATTGTTACCAGGCATCCAGAAAAACCATTGATTTTCTGAAACTCCTTTAATGTGCTTGCTCCCAAGATCAGTTACTTGGAAAGCCTCAGTTTCCAGTTTCCGATAGGGGCCCTGTACTCTAAAATCCCTCTAGCAGTTTCAGTGATTTTTATTAGATTTATTAAGATTTTTTTATCTCACAGTCAAAATTTTTTCAGCAACACTGAAATTTTTCTCCCTTTCTGACAAACACACTAAGCATCTCTTTATTTCAAGGAAAGCAATCACTCTAAAAAGTGCATCATTGACAAAAAATGGGAAAATATGAAATGATGACTTACTTGTTGTTGTTCAGTCGCTCAGTGATGTCTGACTCTGCAACCCCATGGACAGCAGCACACCAGACTTCCCTGCTCTTCACTATATCATGGAGTTTGCTGAAACTCATGTACATTGAATCAGTGATGCCATCCAACCATCTCAGACCCTATCATCCCCTTCTCCTCCGGCCTTCAATCTTTCTCAGTGTCAGGGTCTTTTCTAATGAGTCGACTCTTCACATCAGGTGGCCAAAGTATTGGAGTTTCAGCTTTAGCCTCAGTCCTTCCAATGAATATTCAGGATTGATATTCTTTGGGATCCAATGGTTTGATCTCCTTGCAGTCTAAGGGACTGCCAAGAGTCTAATGATGACTAACACCAGCCATTAGTGATGCAAATTTCAGAGCTACATTATCTTTTTCCTACTTTTGACAAGAAAAAGAATGATATCAAATTAATCAACTGATGGGTTATTATTATTTACTACTTAATAAGTTCATCCTCTCTCAAACACTTGATACTATTAGAAAGTGAAGTTGCTCAGTCGTGTCTAACTCTTTGCTACCCTGTGGAGTATAACCCACCAGGCTCCTCTGTCCATGGGATTTTCCAGGCAAGAATACTGGAGTGGGTTGCCATTCTCTTCTCCAGGGGATCTTCCCAACCCAGGGATTGAACCCAGGTCTCCCACATTGCAGGCAGATGCTTTAACCTCTGAGCCACCAGGGAAGCCTGAAACTATTAGTGGTGGTAATAATTCTACTAATGTTTTTCCCAGATGCTTGTTCTCTGAACTAGAATAATCTTGGAATGTCAGAGATCTTGAATGCTAATGTAATGTAAACTTTCATTTATTTTGACAAAAAGGAAATGAAGAAGTAATTTTTCTTTATAGTTTAGCATTTGTATTTCAATAATTTTCCTTGTTTCTTTTGTCAGTAAAAAATTATGTTTAACAGTGAAATGACTCCAGCCTTATCCTTTAAAGAAATCTAATTTTCTACTTGGGATTCTCAGATTCTAAATTCCTGCATTCAAACTTGGTAGGACTTATTTAAATTTACTAAACTTATTTTCCTGCTGAGTTTCCCACATATTTATTGATGTGTCTTCACTCTGAGGTCTGAAAACTGTCCACCATCCTGGGAGTATTGTTTGAGTGTTCACAATTCCTTTAACATACATTAAGGCTGTTACTGCTGCTGCTGCTAAGTCACTTCAGTCGTGTCCGACTCTGTGCGACCCCATCCCTGGGATTCTCCAGGCAAGAACACTGGAGAGGGTTGCCATTTCCTTCTCCAATGCATAAAAGTGAAAAGTGAAAGTGAAGTCGTTCAGTCATGTCTGACTCTTCACGAACCCATGGACTGCAGCCTACCAGGCTCCTCGTCCATGGGATTTTCCAGGCCAGAGTACTGGAGTGGGGTGCCATTGCCTTCTCCGTACATTAAGGCTAGTCCCTCATACTTTTTCTCACTTTAGCTCCATCTATACTCAGTCAAATGTTACCTTTTCTTTTAATGTGTAAGTTAAATTTGAATGAAATGGTTGTATAGACAAAGAACTTGTATACACTGGGCCCAGGAGAATGGAATGATGTTAGAATTCTGGGCTAGACATCAATTTCTAGAACATAGTGTATAGAGAATACCACATATATTGATTTGCAGTTGCACCATTTTTTTTCCTTTCACTCTGTGCATCTGTTTTTCCCTTTTGCTATGAAGAGTTGCAAAATATATAGCCTAATCCATTAACACACATATAACTCAGTACCTAATATTAATTAAAAATCTATCGTCACAAGAAGAAGAGGCTGTAAAACAAGAGTTTATCACCACACAACTTTTAAAAATACCTTTGCCTGAGATGGACATGCTCAAGCGGAAATTGGACTCCAGAGACAGTTAATCTAATTTGGAGCAAGACTAACTCTGAATTATAAATAGAAAGTCAACCTTCAGAATGTAAATGAATTATAGATGTAAAGATCCTTTCACTATTCATTAGTTTATATTAAGTTTCATAATTGGTTTTAAAAATTTCCTGTCTTGGATAGGTTTCTGAAAAGTGCCCTGGATAGAATAAGGAATAGAATGAGTTCTGTGTCCTTACAGTGGATCATTCATCACTCAGAAATGACACTGAGTTTTGAAGGATATACATTAGAGAATACATCTTGACTTGCAGATCGCTTTCTTGATCAAGGTAAAAATGCATTTTACCTTTGATAATGGTGTTGATGTTTTCCATTGATTTATATTTATACTGTTATGAAAGAAAACCTGCTGTTGAAGATATAATTTTCATACAGTGGATTTGCTGTGCCTTGATAGCAAGAAACATCCTGGAATGTGAAGTCAAGCGGGCCTTAGGAAGCATCACTATGAACAAAGCTAGTGGAGGTGATGGAATTCCAGTTGAGCTATTTCAAATCCTGAAAGATGATGCAGTGAAAGTGCTGCACTCAATATGCCAGCAAATTTGGAAAACTCAGCAGTAGCCACAGGACTGGACAACGTCAATTTTCATTCCAATCCCAAAGAAAGGCAATGCCAAAGAATGCTCAAACTACCACACAATTGCATTCATCTCACCCGCTAGTAATGTAAAGCTCAAAATTCTCTAAGCCAGGCTTCAGCAATATGTGAACCGTGAACTTCCAGATGTTCAAGCTGGTTTTAGAAAAGGCAGAGGAACCACAGATCAAATTGCCAACATCCGCTAGATCTTTGAAAAAGCAAGAGAGTTCCAGAAAAACATCTATTTCTGCTTTATTGACTATGCCAAAGCCTTTGACTGTGTGGATCACAATAAACTATGGAAAATTCTGAAAGAGATGGGAACACCAGACCACCTGACCTGCCTCCTGAGAAACCTGTATGCAGGTCAGGAAGCAACAGTTAGAACTGGACATGGAACAATAGACTGGTTCCAAATAGGAAAAGGAGTATGTCAAGGCTGTATATTGTCACCGTGTTTATTTAACTTATATGCAGAGTACATCATGAGAAATGCTGGGCTGGAGGAAGCACAGGCTGGAATCAAGATTGCTGGGAGAAATATCAATAACCTCAGACATGCAGATGACACCACCCTTATAGCAGAAAGCAAAGAAGAACTAAAAAGCCTCTTGATGAAAGTGAAAGAGGAGAGTGAAAAATTTGGCTTAAATCTCAACAAACTAAGATCATGACATCCATTTTCTTCACTTCATGGCAAACAGATGGGGAAACAATGGAAACAGTGGCTGACTTTCTTTTTCTGGGCTCCAAAATCACTGCAGATGATGATTGCAGCCATGAAACTAAAAGATGCTTACTCTTTGCAAGGAAAGTTATGACCAACCTAGTCAGCATATTAAAAAGCAGAGACATTACTTTACCAACAAAGGTCCACCTAGTCAAGGCTATGGTTTTTCCAGTGGTGATGTATGGATGTGAGAGTTGGACTATAAAGAAAGCTGAGCACAGAAGAATTGATGCTTTTGAACTGTGGTGTTGGAGAAGACTCTTGAGAGTCCCTTGGACTGCAAGGAGATCCAACCAGTCCATCCTAAAAGAGGTCAGTCCTGGGTGTTCATTGGAAGGACTGATACTGAAGCCGAAACTCCAATACTTTGGCCACCTGATACGAAGAGCTGACTCACTTGAAAAGACCCTGATGCTGGGAAAGATTGAGGGCGGGAGGAGAAGGGGACGACAGAGGATGAGATGGTTGGATGGCATCACCGACTTAATGGACATGGGTTTGAGTGGACTCCGGGAGTTGGTGATAGACAGGGAGGCCTGGCGTGCTGCGGTGCATGGGATCTCAATAAGTCTGACACAACTGAGCAAATGAAATGAACTGATAGCAGGAAAATCATTTATGCATTTCTTTTTAATATGTGTGATCTTTAAGTTTTTCTGAACCGTTCTTTGCCAAAATCCTTATAATATTTTTAAGCAATTGATTTGCTTTGATTTTACCAGCTGCCCATTCTTTCTTCTAAGT
Organism: Cervus canadensis; assembly: GCF_019320065.1. Lineage (NCBI taxonomy): Eukaryota > Metazoa > Chordata > Mammalia > Artiodactyla > Cervidae > Cervus > Cervus canadensis. The sequence continues at coordinate 65,348,270 of NC_057400.1, forward strand.
AATGCTGCTACATTCATTTAAAAAGTGCAGTCCTTGGACTAATTGAATCAACATCACCTGGGAACTTGTTTGAAATACGGGTTCTCAGGCCCCCCAGACTGGCTGAATCAAAAAGTCTGGGGATGGGACTCTTTGGGATTCTGATACATGTTCAGTTTTTCTCAACTACTGTCTTCTAAGCTATAGCTTTTCACTATTTTGTGTATTTTTTTACCTCTTTTACAGTATGGTAAACTGTTGTGTCTTTTTTCAGAATAATATTTTTAAATATCTGAAATAAAATATATAAACTACAAAAAATTGGTATATTAAAATTTAGCTATCCAAATATTAAGGACAAATTTGTGATACCAGAATACACGTTTCTTTATTAATAAATTTAAGAAGATCCAAGGCAATCTAGTAACTATCATGGTTTCAAAATACTGATGATCAAAATATTATTTCCAGATATCTGCAATAATCACAATGTGATATGACCAGATCTGTGATTTATATTGGTGACAAAGTCATAGATATCACTAATGTTATTTTGGTTTATGCCTACATTCCTAATTGAAGGAGATATCAAATTTCATCTAGCAGTTAAAAAAACAAACATAGGAGTTTTCTGTGCATCTAAACTCGTGTATCCCCTGAATTCTATCCACATACATTACCTCAGGGGAATAGAAACCTTGCAAGATGTGTGATTTTTAGCCCATCTAAAATATACTTTTTTCCTGATAAATATAATACACTGTAAAACAACATAGGAGACTGGATGTGGATCATATGTGGTATGAAATCTATGGATAGATTGTTCTCCCTCAGGGTACCTTGTGACCCAACACCTGGGACAGTTAAAGCTGTGCTGATTTGAGAGTTTCCTGGAAATTACAGCAGTACTCCATATTTTCCTGCTTAATTGTACAAGACCTTCATATTCACTATAGTTTACAGTTACTTTTCACATGCTTTGCAAATCTTTACCTGTCACTTTATGTCTTAACTGACATCTCTGAATTCTTTAGAACCTTTTAGAAACAGTGAGGTTTTTTGTCTTGTCACTGCTAGCTCATTTGAGGAAATGGATATTCAAAGATCACATAAACAAGTAAAGGTTACAGAGCACAGTTCAGAGTTGTGATTTCCACTTGTTCCACATTTCTGGTTCTGTGTTCTGACCTTACTGGGCATGACTGTAGAGAGTCAGGCAGCCAATGAGACCTGGTCTGGCCACCATTTGAGATCAGTTGAATGAAATGAACAACAAAGGATTCTTTCTATTTCAGCCCCTGATGACTGAGTGCTCAAAGAGGAAATAATCAGAGTATGAAAGGATGAATCTACTTTCATCATGAGATAGAAAAGACAATAGACTGCCAGGAAAAAAAAAAAATGTTCCTAATTTGTAGGTGGAACATTTTACAAAAGAATTTTTGCCAGTTCCTTATTTTGGAAGCCAAGAGTTGGACGTGACTGAGTGACAAACACACTCAACATATTTTAAAACCATGTCTTTGTCTTTCAGCTCTCTTATTTGAGATTCTTCTCCCAAAGCCTGATTATCAAATGATAGTAAAAAGTCTTCTGAGGGGCTTTCTTGTAAAATATTTTTTTCTGTATTGTCTCTTTTGTTACGAACAGTTTGATATTGTTTTTAGTATCAAATACTGACACTGATTTCTAGTCTAATTTTATATTTTGGAAAGAGTATGACATTGACATAGGTTTGCAAAGGCTCAATTTTATTAATCAACTGAGGATCACATTTGCCTTATTGATTCAAATGTATTTCTTAACAGACAAGACAAGAGAAACCATTCTTTGTGAGTTCATACTATGTACCAAACTCTTACAATATAGAGGAAGGAGTCTAATATAGCAAATAAAGTAACACATGGAGGAGGCAATGGCAACCCACTCCAGTATTCTTGCCTGGAGAATCCCACGGACAGAAGATTCTGGCAGGTTATAGTCCATGGGGTCACAGAGAACCCTACACAACTGGGTGACTAACACAATAACACTATCTGATTGGGCAGGTAGCATAGAGGAAAAGAAAGTCTCTGCAGTTGTTAGAGCTGTTGAGGGAGCCAGAGGTAGTGAGGAGGCATCAAAAAGAGAGACTACCATGCGGAAATAACCTGTGAGCGTCTTAGGGGGTGTATGAATTCAATAAAGTATTGCGGCCATGCAGTGTACTGTTTTCTCCGCTAGTTTTAGTCAGGGGTATAGACATGTCTGCAGACAGCTGCAGAAGGAAAGTTTAAGAAAGACAAAGGGCAGGCCAAATCTGTCTCACATGGAACAGAACTGAGTGGATTTCTACAACAGAAGGAGAGGGAAATCAGTCTTTTTTGTTCTTTCTATTTAACATGCATAATATCTACATTTGGATGTTGAACAAAAGCAGAGGGAGGAAAACTTACAGTTCCTTTTTGGGAGGGAATGGGAAGATCCTTAGAAGAAAAAAGGCTTCTGCTTAAGAACACTTGTCTCCAGAGAAAGAACAATGAATTGCCCCTCTCTCCCAAACTCTAATGTTTAAGTCAATGTTTGGAAGACAGTAGATATTTATTATTATGTTAATGCCTGGAAATAAACAATTTTTAATGATCTTTAGAACAGCCATGAATCTGGGTTTAAAAATTTATCAGTGGAGGAAACATGACTTTTGTTGGGACCCTACTGCAATTTCATGTAGCAAATCAAAGATTGTTAGTTACCTTCAGAGGTGGCCCATGCTTCACAGGACTTGGAAGGTATAATATTTGATCAATAGATTTATTAGAATAACATGATTAAAATTAGCTGTTTTCATGGTTATTGCCGAGAATTATTTTTATGACTGGTTGAAAATAGTGGGAAAATGTAAGGTTTAGGGTGCATAATAAAAGCATGAACTACGTCTATGTGTAAAAAAGAAAAGAAAAGGAAAAAAAAAACAAACAAGAAAAGTTCAACCGTTTAATAGGTACTTTTCAAATGGGGTCAGGGAAGGTTTAGAGTAGACGTGAATAAGGGAACATATAATTCATTATCCAAACTAAGAAGTGTTTATTCTAGGAAAATTACTGAGACTTTTCCCTAGTATCTGTGGAGCCTGAGGCAAGGGTACAAATTAAAGAAGCCCATATACTTGACATATCCCAAGTATATAAAGGAAGCCACACACTATTAGGTAACTTTTGGTATCTATCTTTACACATAAATACTCAAAACAGCCAAGAAGATAAATTTCAAATTTTGATTTCTCAGGATTCTTAGGACTCTTGGAGCTTTTTTGTTCAGGAACACATTGGTACAGGATGAACTGGCCCCCAGCCCCCAGAAGACCCTTTTTGGGCCATCCGCAGTTCCCTCCTATACTGACAGGGCCTCTCATGTGGGTTTAAATGCTCATTTCAGCCTGCCCATTTGACTTCTGTTCAACTTCTCAGTGTAAATGCCCTTCCTGTGGCCATACCTTGAGACTAGGCATGGGCACAGAAGAGGCCAGGTCCATCATCTGAAAGGAGAATCCAGCCAAATGACTTGTGTAGTCCCTGGGTGTGAGCAGAAGCCACAGGGGCAGAAGCTCTGGGGCCCCCAACGTTCTCAGGGTATCATTAGAATGGGAGGGTTAAGCTTTAGGTGGACATGTTTCCTTGGCTCAGATAACTCCTCAACTCATGAAATGTGAAGTCAGAGTTAGAGTCTCTAAACTGCCAGGAGAAGAACACAGCTCCTTTCTCATGGATCTGAGGCCAGAACTGCAAATGCTGAGCTGGAGTTGATGCCAGGACAATAAACAACAAACCTAGGCTCCAGTAAACAAATGTATACAGTTACCTTAAATTTATGGCGCACACACTGGAGTGTAAACTGCAGCCTCGGAAACTGTCCTGAGTGTGCAGACCTGGAGAAGTTTCTGTTTTGTTTTGGTTTTTTTATAGCAAGAGCTCTTTGTATATCCTTAGAGATGAAGAACATTCCTACACAGCTTTTTTTATGACTAAGTAGCAGTGAAAAGAAGACTGATACAGCTGGGTAAGCTTCCTGGACACAGAATCCAAAGGAGAAAAATGACTGGTTGCATTTATTACATGAATAAAAAGAAATAAAAGTGTAAAGCAACCAAAATGAACCTTAAAGGAAAGAGAATTTTGAAGCTTGTGAGCAAACTGGTTGTCTCATGAAGAAGATCAAGAAGATGGCCATCAGTAACTGACTGGAAACAGATTTAAAACACAGATCTCCTGCAGTGCAGACAGATTCTTTACTGAATTAAGTTTAAATGAGATCATAAAGGTGGGGCCCTGAAAATTAGGATTAGTGTCCCTATGAGAAGAGACACCAGGTAGCTCAGTCTCTCCACATACCCAAAGAAGAGGTCATACGAACACACAGCCAGATGGCAGCTGCCTACAATTTAAGAGAAGAGGCCTCAGGATGAAAGTTTAATCTTGGCACCTTGCTGGAATCTTGAAATTGGGCTTTCCATCCTTCAAAATTGTGAGAAATAAATTTCTTTTGATTAAACCACCCAACCTATGGCATTTTTGTTATGAAAACTGAGTGAACTAAGACATGGAATAAACAATAAGAGACTGGGGATTACGCATATGAATGTGTTTTCAGAAAATTTCAGAAACTAATAGATAGAATATAATATATAGACTGAGATAAGCTATTGAAATGGCAAAACTATGTAAGAAACACCTTAAAACAAAATTGTATGATGAAAATGTTTAGCTCTCAGAAGGCTGGAGAAATGCCTTCTAGCTGGGGTCTAAGAGAAGAAAACATAGGTAGAATTTAGAAACAATATAATATCCATTAAACATTGCTGAAAATGTAGGCTAAGGATATACCCAGAAAGTTAAGTACTCCTAGGTCATCCACAGTTGTAGTTCGGTGTCCATGATTCTATGAAATCACTGAAATTACATGCTAATAGTTGTAAGTTGCAGTAACAGTTATTAGCTGTAACTTTAACTGGCATAACACCTTTTTCCCCATGCAAAAATTAATGAGGAGGATGGCTTTTTTTCTACAAACTTTTACAGTTAACAGGTGACAGTTTCAATGTGTTTACTGTTTTAAGGCCAAGAGAGCAACCATTACCAACTATGCCTGTTTCTTTTCCTGGTGGCACATTTCCAAAGAAGAGAAAATGAGAAAAGACAGGAATTAATGATTCTCTGGGTGACGTTGTCATTTCACTCCCCATTCTTTTTTTCATTTATATATATGTTCAGTTCAGTCACTCAGTCATGTCTGACTCTTTGTGACCTCATGGACTGAAGTACTCCAGACTAACAGCTTCATCACCAACTCCCGGAGCATACTCAAACTCATGTCCATCACATCAGTGATGCCATCCAACCATCCCATCCTCTGTCAGCCCCTTCTCCTCCTGCCTTCAATCTTTCCCAGAATCAGGGTCTTTTCTAATGAGTCGGTTCTTCGCATCAGGTGGACAAAGTATTGGAGTTTCAGCTTCAACATCAGTCCTTCCAATGAATATTCAGGACTGATTTCCTTTAGGATAGACTGGTTGGATCTTCTTGCAGCCCAAGGGACTCTCAAGAGTCTTCTCCAATACCACCATTCAAAATCATCAGTTCTTCAGCGCTCAGCTTTCTTCTTTTTTTTTTTTCTTTTTTTTTATTAGTTGGAGGCTAATTACTTCACAACATTTCAGTGGGTTTTGTCATACATTGATATGAATCAGCCATAGAGTTACACGTATTCCCCATCCCGATCCCCCCTCCCACCTCTCTCTCCACCCGATTCCTCTTCAGCTTTCTTTATAGTCCAACTCTCACATCCATACATGACTACTGGAAAAACCATAGCTTTGACTAGACAGACCTTTGTTGGTAAAGTACTGTCTCTGCTTTTAAATATGCTGTCTAGGTTGGTCATAGCTTTTCTTCCGAGGAGCAAGTGTCTTTTAATTTCAGGTCTGCAGTCAGCATCTGCAGTGATTTTGGAGCCCCCCAGAATAAAGTGTCACTGTTTTCAGTGTTCCCCCATCTATTTGCCATAAAGTGATGGGACTGGATGCCATCTTAGTTTTCTGAATGTTGAGTGTTAAGCCAATTCTTCACTCTCCTCTTTCACTTTCATCAAGAGGCTCTTTAGTTCCTCTTTGCTTTCTGCCATAAGGGTGTTGACATTTCCATATCTGAGGTCATTGATATTTCTCCCAGCATTCTTGACTCCAGCTTGTGCTTCATCCAGCCCAGCGTTTCACATGATGTACTCTGCATATAAGTTAAATAAGCAGGGTGACAATATACAGCCTTGATGTACTCCTTTCCCGATTTGGAACCAGTCTGTTGTTCCATGTCCAGGTCTAACTGTTGCTTCTTGACCTGCATACAGATACAGATTTCTCAAGAGGCAGGTCAGGTGGTCTGGTATTCCCATCTCTTTAAGAGTTTTACACAGTTGTGATCTGCACAGTCAAAAGCTTTGGTATAGTCAATAAAGCAGAAATAGATGTTTTTCTGGAACTCTCTTGCTTTTTCGATAATCCAACAGATGTTGGCAATTTGATATCTGGTTTCTCTGCTTTTTCTAAATCCAGCTTGAACATCTGGAAGTTCATGGCTCACGTCCTATTGAAGACTGGCTTGGAGAATTTTGAGCATTGCTTTGGTAGCATGTGAAATGAGTGCAATTGTGCGGTAGTTTGAACTTTGTTTGGCATTGCCTTTCATTGAGATTGGAATGAAAACTGACCGTTTCCAGTCCTGTGGCTACTGCTGAGTTTTCCAGATTTGCTGGCTTATTGAGGGCAGCACTTTCATGGCATCATATTTTAGGATTTGAAATAGCTCAACTGGAATTCCATCACCTCCATATATATTTAATTGGAATATAATCACTTTACAATGTTGTGTTGGTTTCTGCCATTCAGCAACATGAGTCAACCGTAAGTATACGTATATCCCCTCCCTCTTGAGTCTCCAGCTCATCCCCACCCCAGCCTACCCCTCTAGGTAGTCACAGCACAGTACCAGAATGAGCTCCCGTGCTACACAGAAGCTTCCCACTACCTATCCACATTGCACATGGTAGTGCATATGTTTCGATGCTACACTCTCAACTTGTCCCACCCTCTCCCTCCCCTGCTATGTCCACAAGATATTTTCTGTCTGCCTCTCCATTTCTGCCCTGCAAATAGGTTCACCAGTACTATTTTTTTCTAGATTCCGTATTTATGTGTTAAGATATTTGTTTTTCTCTTTGATTTACTTCACTCTATATAACAGGCTTGAGGATCACCTGCCCTACTAGAACTGATTTGAATTTGTTCTTTTTAAAGACTGAGTAATACTCCATTGTATATATGTACCACAACTTCTTTGTCCATTCATCTGTCGATGGACATTTAGATATCTTCCACGACAAGGCTACTGTAAGTAACGCTGCAATGAACACTGCACTCCCCATTCTGATTACTATTTCTGCTTTAAAGAGTGTTCTGCATACACATTTCCCCTCTGCCTAGTCTCTGTCCTTCTCATCATGTACTGTTACCACTGTTTTAGTTATTGTGTTATATATCTGTCGGGGCTTATCTCCTAACACCCGTTATTCAGAAACTTCATGACTATTTACTTTTACTCTAAAGTCAGCCTTCTGTATCTGAGGTTTCTGTATCTGCAGAAAGGAGACCAACCTTGAATGGAAAAGACTTCTAGAAAGTCTTAAAAAGCAAAACTTGAATTTGCCACCTACCTGGTAACTATTTAAATAGCATTTACATTGTATTTACTATTTATGTAGTATTTACATTGTATTTGATATTAAAAGTAATCTAGACATGATTTAACATATATATAGTGTGTGTAGGTCATATATAAATACTATGTTATTTTATATAAGGGACTTGAGTGTCTGTAGGTTTTGGTATCAGCAGGGAGGAGGAGTGCCCTGGAATTGATCCTCCAATAATACTAAGGGTTGACTGTATATGAAATTTAGAATCAGGACATCTGGTTTCAAAATAAGTATCTACTATTTTTATTTGGATCATAAATACTTTATAATTTATATAGGGGCCAAATGACATCTTTAAGGTGTTTCTCCTATTCAAGGACGTGGTGTTTTTCCATGAACTGTTACCCTCTGTTGTAACCATTAGAAATATTCAAAATGCATTTCACTTATTTCTTATTTTATTTGTTCTTATATATTTAGTTTCTCTTGATGCCATAACAAATGGCATTTGCTCCTTTTTTTCCCCACTGAATCTTCTATCTGGTTGTTATATGTATTTACAAAAAATATTGATTTGTGCACATTTACTTTTCATGTTTCTACATTTCTGAACTCTCTTACTGCTTAGATTAGCATTCCAAGTATGTCCATATCTATCATTAGAAAATCTTGATAGTATTCTGCACCCTTCTATATTTTTTAACCTCTATTTGGTTTAGTTTTATCTTGTTTTGCATTGTCAAGTTACATTGGCTGGTTCTTCTAGCTGGATACTAAATAATGGTGGTGATATGCAAACATTTACATCCTGATCCCAACTCTAGGGACAAAGCCTCCAATATTTTTCTATTGACATGATAATCATTTGGAGGCTGAGGCATCTTTTGTCATGTAAATGAAGTGTCAGTATATAAATTCCTTATTTATTTTAAATTTTAAAATTAAGTACGTAACTGAATTTTGTCAAAAGCTTCTGCACTATCTTGAAGATAATTATTAGATTTTTCCTCCTTAATGCTATTAATATGGTGTATTAAGGTAATAGATTTCTAAATATTGTTTCATTCTTGTGAATTTGTGTGTGCTCTGTTGTCTTTGACTCTATCTCATGGATTATAGCTTGCCAGGTTCCTTTGTCAATGGAATTTTCTAGGAAAGAATACTGGAACGGGTTGCAGTGTCCTACTCCAGATTTATCCTTGTAGACAAAGATATTCTTCCATGTAGAAAAATAATTTTAAACAAATATTTCTGGGGCAAAAGGCTGAAAAGTGAAAGTGTTAGTCACTCAGTCACGTCCGACTCTGCAACCCACGGACTGCAGTCCACTGGGTTCTTCTATCCATGGAATTCTCTAGACAAGAATACTGGACTGGGTAGCCATTCTTTTCTCCAGGGGATCTTCCTAACTGAGGGATTGAACCTGGATCTCCTGTTTGAAAGCAGATTCTTTACTATCTGAGCTGGGGAAGCCTGGCATAAATGGATAGCTATGTGCAAAAGAATGGATTTGGCCTCTTATCTCATACTGTGCTAAGTTTTGTCAAGAGAACACACTGGACATGGCAAACACCTTTTCTAATAGTACAAGAGATGACTCTACACAGGTACATCCCTAAATGGTCAATACTGAAGACAGATTGATTACTTTCTTTGCAGCTGAAGATAGAGAAGCTCTATACAGTCAGCCAAAACAACACCTGGAGCTGACTGTGCCTCAGATCATCAGCCCTATTCAAAGTTCAGGCTTAAATTGAAGAAAAAGTAGGGAAAACCACTAGGACTAAATCAAATCCTTTATGATTATACAGTGCTGTGGTTAGCTGCTCAATCATGTCTGACTCTTTGCAACCCCATGGACTGTAGCCTGCCAGGCTCCTCTGTCCATGGGGATTCTCTAGGCAAGAATACTGGGGTGGGTTACCATGCTCTCCTCTGGGGGATCTCCCCAACCCAGGGATGGAACCCAGATCTCCCTCATTGCAGGTGGATTCTTTACCACGTGAGCCACCTGGGAAGCACAAGAATACTGGAGTGGGTAACTATCCCTTCTTTGGTGGAGCTTCCCTACCCAGGAATTGAACCAGGTCTCATGCATTGTAGGCAGATTCTTTACCAGCTGAGCTTCCAGGGAAGCCTATGATTATAGCAGACATAATGAATATATTCAAGGGATTAGATCTGGTCGAAATTGCCCAAAGAACTATGAAAAGTGGTTGGTAATATTATGCTAAACATTAAAGCTAAAGGCAAAGGAGAAAAGGAAAGATATACCCATCTGAATGCAGAGTCCCAGAGAATAGCAAGGAGAGATAAGAAAGCATTCCTCCTTGATCAATGCAAAGAAATAGAGGAAAACAATAGAATGGGAAAGACTAGAGATTACTTCAAGAAAATTAGAGCTCCCAAGGGAACATTTCATGCAAAGATGGGCTCAATAAAGGACAGAAATGGTATGGACCTAACAGAAGCAGAAGATATTAAGAAGAGGCATCAAGAATACACAGAAGAACTATACAAAAAAAGCTCTTCATGACCCAGATAACCATGATGGTGTGATCACTCACTTACAGCCAGACATCCTGGAGTTGGAAAGCAAGTGGGCCTTAGGAAGAATCACTATGAACAAAGCTAGTGAAGGTGATGGAATTCCAGCTGAACTATTTCAAATTATAAAACATGATGCTGTTAAATTGCTGCCCTCAATATGACAGCAAATTTGGAAAACTCAACCGTGGCCGAAGGAGTGGAAAAGGTTAGTTTTCATCCCAGTCCCAAAGAAGGGCAGTGCCAAAGAATGTTCAAACTACTGCACAATTGCACTCATCTCAAGTGCTAGCAAAGTAGTGCTCAAAATTCTCCAAGCCAGGCTTCAACAGTATGTGAACCATGAACTTCCAGATGTTCAAGTTGGATTTAGACAAGGCAGAGGAACCAGAGATCAAATAACCAGCATCTGTTGGATCACAGAAAAATCAAAAGAATTCCAGAAAAACATCTATTTCTGCTTTATTGGTTAGGCCAAAGCCTTTGACTATGTGGATCACAACAAACTATGGAAAGTTTGTAAAGTGATGGGAATACCAGACCACTTGACCTGCCTCTTGAGAAACCTGGATGCAGGTTAAAAAGCAACAGTTAGACCTGGACATGGAACAACAGACTGGTTCCAAATAGGGAAAGGAGCACGTCAAGCCCGTATATTGTCACCCTGCTTATTTACCTTATATGCAGGGTACATCATGAGAAACGCTGGGCTGGATGAAGCACAAGCTGGAATCAAGATTGCCGGGAGAAATATCAATAACCTCAAATACACAGATGATACCACCCTTATGGCAGAAAGTGAAGAGGAACTAAAAGGCCTCTTGATGAAAGCAAAAGAGGAGAGTGGAAAAGTTGGCTTAAAACTCAACATTCAAAAAACTAAGATCATGGCAACTAGTCCCATCACTTCATGGCCAGTAGATGGGGAAATAATGGAAATAGTGTTTTGGGCTCCAAAATCACTGCAGATGGTGACTGCAGCCATGAAATTAAAAGATGCTTGCTCCTTGGAAGAAAAGTTATGACCAACCTAGACAGCATATTCAAAAACAGAGACAGTACTTTACCAACAAAGGTCTGTCTAGTCAAAGCTTTGGTTTTTCCAGTAGTCATGTATGAATTTAAGAGTTGGACTATAAAGAAAGCTGAGTGGTGAAGAATTGATGCTTTTGAACAGTGATGTTGGAGAAGACTCTTGAGAGTTCCTTGGACTGCAAGGAGATCCAACCAGTCCATCGTAAAGGAAATCAGTCCTGAATATTCATTGGAGGGACTGATGCTGAAGCTGAAACTCCAATACTTTGGCCACCTGATGGGAAGAACTGATTTCTTTGAAAGGACCCTGATGCTGGGAAGGATTGAAGGCAGGAAGAGAAGGGGACAACAGAGGATGAGACAGTTGAATGGGATTACTGACTCAATGGATGTGAGTTTGAGCAAGCTCCAGGATTTGGTGATGGACGGGGAAGCCTGGCATGCTGAAATCCATGGGGTTACAAAGAGTCAGACATGACTGAGAGACTGAACTGAACTGAACTGAATGTTACACAGGAGGCAGTGAAAAAACCATCCTAAAAAAGAGAAATACAAGAAGACAAAGTGGTAATCTGAGGAAGCTTTACAAAGAGCTGAGGAAAGAGGAAAAGTGAAAGGCAAGGGAGAAAGGGAATGATACATCCAACTGAATGCAGCATTCAAGAGAATAACAAGGAAAGATAAGAAGGCCTTCTTCATTGAAAAGTTCAAGGAAATAGAGGGAAACAATAAAATGGGAAGACTAGATCTCTCCAAGAAAATGGGAGATATCAAGAGAACACTTCATGCAAGAATGGGCATGATAAAGGACAGAAATTGCAGTGACCTAGCAGAGCAGAAGAGATTAAGGAGAGGTGGCAAGAATACACAGAAGAACTATACAAGAAAGGTCTAGCATCACCTGGGAAGCCCTCTAAATGCCCTCTGTGTGCTTAGTCACCAGTTGTCTGACTTTTTGTAACCCCATGGACTGTAGTCCTCCAGGCTCCTCTGTCCATGGGGATTCTCCAGGCTGGAATGCTGATGTGGGTTGCCATGTTCTCCTCCAGGGGATCTTCCCAACCCAGGGATCAAACCTGTGTTTCCTGCATTGCAGGCATATTCTTTACCATTTGACCCCACAAGGGAAGCCCAAGAATACTGGACTGGATAGCCTGTCCCTTCTCCAGGGGAGCTCCCTGCCCAGGAATCAAACTGTGGTCTCCTGCATTCCAGGCAGATTCTTTACCAGCTACCTGGGAAGCATAACCACAATGGTGTGTTCACTTACCCAGGACCAGACATCATGGAGTGTGAAATCAAATGGTCCTCAGGAAGCATTACTACAAACAAAGCTAGTGGAAATGATGGCATTCCAGCTGAGCTACTTAAAATCTTAAAATATGATGCTGTACTCAATATGTCAGCAAATTTGGAATACTCAACAGTGGCCACAGGACTGGAAAAGTCAGTTTTCATTCCAATCCCAAAGAAAGGCAATTGTAAACAAGGTTCCAGCTATCATACAACTGTGCTCATTTCATATGCTAGTAAGGTTATGCTCAAAATCCTTCATGCTAGGCTTCAGCAGTATATGAACCAAGAACTTCCATATGTACAAGCTAGGTTCAGAAAAAGCAGAGGAACCAGAAATCAAACTGCCAACATCCATTGGACCATAGAAAAAGAAAGGGAATTCCAGAAAAATATCTACTTCTGCTTTATTGACTATGCAAAATCTTTGACTCTGTAGATCACAATGAACTATGGAAAATTGTTAAAGAGATGGAAACACTAGACTATTTTACCTGTCTCCTGAGAAACCTTAATGAAGGTCAAGAAATAATGGTTTAAACCTTACATGTAACAACTGACTGGGTTCAAAATAGGTAAATAAGTATGACAAGCCTATATATTATCACCCTACTTATTTAACTTATAGGCAGAGTACATCATGCGAAATGCCAGAATGGATGAACCACAGACTGGAATCAAAATTGCTGGGAGAAATATCAACAACCACAAATATGCAGATGATACCACTCTCATGTCAGAAAGTGAAGAGGAACTAAAAAGCTTCTTGATGAGGGTGAAAGAAGATAATGAAAAAGCTGGCTTGAAACTCAACATTTAGAAAACTAAGATCATGGCATCCAGTACCATCACTTCATGGCAAATAGAAGGAGAAAAGTGAAGCAGTGGCAGATTTTCTTTTCTTGGGCTCCAAAATCACTGTCGATGTTGACTGCAGCCATGAAATTAAAAGATGCTTGCTCCCTGGAAGGAAATCTTTAAATATAAAATTTAAAGATTGTATTAAAAATCAGTGACATCACTTTGCCAACAAAGGTTCATCTAGTCAAAGCTATGGTTTTTCCATTAGTTATGTATGGATGTGGGAGTTGGACCATAAAGAAGGCCGAATACCAAATAATTGATGCTTTCGAATTGCGATGCTGGAAAAGACTTTTAACAGTCCACTGGACTGCCAGGAGATCAAACCAGTAAATCCTAAAGGAAATCAATCTTGACTATTCATTGAAGGACTGATATCTGAAGCCCCAATACTTTGGCCACCTGATGGAAAGAGCAGACTCCTTGGAAAAGACCCTGATGCTGGGAAAGATTGAGGTCAGGAGGGGAAGGGGGTGACAGAGGATGAGATGGTTAGATAGCATCATGGACTCAATAGACATGAATTTGAGCAAAATCTGGGAGATAGCAGAGGACAGAGGAGCCTGGCATGGTGCAGTCCATGGGGTCACATAGAGTCAGACACGACTTAGCGACTGAACAACAACTCACACGGTATACAAAAATTAACTCAAAATGGACCAAAGACCTAAACATAAGAGCAGAAACTAAATCCGTTTGAAGAAACTAAGTAGATCTTAATGATCTTCAATTTGGCAAAGGATTTTTAGATAAGACAACGAAAGCCGAAGAACCAAAATAAGCAATAAACTGTACTTCATCAAGATTATAGACTTCGGTGCTATGAAGAGCACCATTAAAAAAGTGACAATATGACCCACAGAATGAGAGAAAAGGTTTGCAAATTGTATATCTGATATGGACCTGTATCTGGAATACATGAAGAACTCTTTCAATTCAATAATAAAAAGACAAAATTCCAATTTAAAATGGACAAAGTGTTTGAATAGATGTTTCTCCCCCCAAAATATACAAATCCAATAAAAATATGAAACAGTGTTCAACATCATTAGCCATCAAATAAATGCAAATTAAAATCACAGGATACCATTTCACACCCTTTAGGATGAATAAAGTACAAAAGACACATAATAATAAGTATTGGGAAGTATGTGGAGAAAGAGGAAACCTCAAACATTGCCAATGGGAATGTGAAATGATCCAGTTGATTTGGAAAGCAGTCTGATAGACCTCAGACACATTTAACACATGACCCAACATTTTTACTTCTGGAAATATAACCAAGTAAAGTTTACACAAATATTTATAATAGCATTATTTATAATAGCCAAAAGATCTGAACAACACAAATGTCCATCAACAGACAGATGGATAAACAAAATTTGGTAAATCCATACAATTTAATAATTCAGGTAATGAAAGGAATGTAATGATGAGACAACTTAAAACATGATGAACCCTGAAAATATTACAGGTGAAAGAAGTCAGTCACAAAACACCATATTCCATATGATTCCATTCATATGAAAGCTCAGAATAGGGAAGTCTACTGAGAAAGAAAATAGGTTAGTGTTCTTAGGCCTCGGGTGACAGCAGCGATGGGATGATAGAGGTGATAGCA
Source organism: Cervus canadensis (assembly GCF_019320065.1). NCBI lineage: Eukaryota > Metazoa > Chordata > Mammalia > Artiodactyla > Cervidae > Cervus > Cervus canadensis. Next base: position 65,363,328 of record NC_057400.1, read on the forward strand.
AAGGTTAGGTGGTTAACTTCTGAGGTCATGAAAATGTACTAAAATTGACTGTGGTGACAACACTAATATAATACACAAAAAACAACTTGAAATGAGTGAACTGTATACTTAAATAGTTCTTTTCCTTTCTATTATTCAATACAAAACTATTACAATGGAGCATAATGGAGAAAGGAGACAAATGTCTGCATTTTCTTTTCCCTGGGCATCTTTTCCTTTCTTTCAGTCTAAGAAGGAATTTGCATACATTGTAATTTATTTAGAATTTGTAGCTTACAAAACAAATTGCTTTATAGAATGATTTATAGGATTCTGGAAGACCTCAAAGAGGGTAATTGAGATATACTCATCAATTTTAAGTGTTCCACTGGTTGCTATAAAGAATTAAAGATCATTATAATTTAGATTATTCAGCACTCCAGTAAACATGAGTGAAAATCAACTTTAGCTCATAACTTTAATATTTTCATGCAGTCAAAATATAGAGATATACATTAAGTAGGCATAACATGAGTTAATTGAACAGAGTATCTTGGGTATGTTTTAGAAATAAAAGAAATGATCGTTTTTATTAGCATATTAAAACCAAGTAAAAATTAAAATAAATTCACATTGTAAAAAAGTTATCAAGCAATAAATACAGCATTACAGCTACCACTACTTCTATGTACATTGGATTACATTAGAACAAACACTAAATGCCAGAATGCATAGTCTATGAGTAAATGCACTAAATAAATTTAGAATTTAAAAAAATGACAGACTAGAATTTTTAAAAAATTAAAATGACTTTTGCAAGTTCTTGCAGAAAAGTAGCAGATTTACATTTTAAAAGTTAGAAATTCCCCAGTAAGCTTTTAGATACCAAAGCCGTTTATTTTTAAAAATTATATGTTTTACTTTTTCTTCATGAATAATATACAAAGGAGATCTTAATTATTAGTACTTCAGCTTTAGAGAAGTCTAATATTTAAAAATATTACTTCCAAAAATATATGGGTACAAAACTAACACTCATTAATCATGACTGTCTACGCTTAAAGGTGGTACAATAGATAAATCCTGGCCAAAAAGGAAATCTGATCTAAACTGAATATGATAAAAGCACAATAAAAATACTTGAAAGTTACAATGTATTTTTAATATGATGCTTGCTGATAGTTTGACATTTTCTATTGTCATTTATGATTGAGACTTGATAGTTTGTCTGGTAGAATGCTGAAACATATGAACAGTGCCAGCAAAGGATTTGAATCTGTGTCTTTGAATAATAAAGAGCTAAAAGTAAGTTTATTTAAAGGAATTATATAATTTAGCATTAGAAAGTCCAGAACAGACTGCATTCCTTTTTATGACAACTTGTTTTGAAATCCATAAATCTGAGACTAACAATACAGCTTTTATATGTGTATAGGTACATCGTAAATCTATTGATCAGACCTTTTAATAAGTTAATTCTTATTAATTTAGATGATTTTCCTGCACAATTTCAGAGGCCTTCTGAACTTACCATTTATTTACAGCTTAAGAAAAAACCTATGATGACTAAGTCATTAGTCTAATCTATTTTAAGCAGATTGACACACCACAAAAAAAAAAGAAAAATAATGAATTCTCCTGCCAAAATTGACTTATGAATTTCAGAAATTTCAGTGGAAAATAACATTAGGGAAAATGAATCCCATTTAAATATCACTCTAATTCATTAGTGAAGATTTCTTCCATCTTAATTTCATTATTCCATAAATGTTCCAACAAAAATTCTTACCCACTGTTACATTCAGGTCTTTCACTGTATTGTATCATCATATATACTAGCTCTATTAAAATATTAAAACATTGTATATGATATATTTGTCTACTTTTAAAAAATAGCCTGGAGTATTTCCAAAACTATATATCATCTTATAGTAAGTCAGAAAACTAATATTTTTAATGGGATTAAAAACCAAAAGAGTAACAGACAGGCATTTGTTACAGAAGTCATTTAAATTTTCTGGATTAGAATGAAAATTCATCGTCAGAATAAAAGGAAAAATATGTCAAACATACTTATTATTAAGATTTGAATCACCAAAGCAAATATATTCAATAAAACAATGGCCTTGAGGGATTTTTAAATAAATATTTTATATCTTATCATAGATATTTCTCAAACCTAGTTCTCAAACTTCTGATGCTGACATCTGGTTGTCTTTAAAATATTTAACAAATATAGAATTCCAGATTCTATTTTATTATAAAACTAGCCCAGAGACAGTATCAGATATTAGCATGCACACTTTGTTACATTAAGCATTTGTTTTAAAAATTATGTAGATTGTATATATTTGAGGCTATAAAATAGAATGACAGAGTATTTACAAGCTTGTTTTCACAATTTTTTACAAACTTTTGAGGAAATAATAAATCCTTCATTGATTTCCTTCATGTAAAATAATTGCTAATTTGTCCATATAGTAGAAATGGAAGGGGTAAGGTTTCTATTTACAGGTACGTGGACATGAATTCCTTCCCATTTGTGTAGTAAGATAAGAAAGTAATTGACAACATGTTTTGTAGTATCAACCAAGATGTCTCCCTAATGATACCAAAGCAGGATTGCATGTCATATATACTATTCATCAAGTCTCAAAAATGCATATGACAAAGGGCATAACTGTGATGAATCAGCAAATAAGGAGCCAACTGCAATTCTGCTCAATATTTTTCCTGGGGAGAAGACAGTAAGCAAAAAGGAATCATTAATTATCGGGTCCATTTAAAAAAATAAAAACAAAAGAGCTAGAACATTTTCTGGGTAAAAAAATCAACTGCACCAATGAACTTGGGAAAAAGATTTTAAAAACAAGTGAAAGGTCATTTTCCCTCAAAATCTATAAGCCTTCACAAGGCCTCTTTAGGCAACAGGGGTGGAATTGTGGCCACTGTGTCTATGAACTTTTATAACTATTTGTGGATTCATGCAGTAGTGTGCTGGAGGTGGCTCAAACCAACCTACAGGAATAGAATGTGCTCATTTTTACCCAGTTCCACATGCAGTGATGCTAAGTTGATAGCTGGAAATCAGTCATGGTGGGAGTATTTACAACATAAAAACTGGCAAAAATCCTAGATCAAAACAATTTCCCCCCATGGAGCTAGTGTGAAACATTTCTCAATACACTACTGAATTCATGAGGGTTTTCTTTGTCACCTTCAAATAATTCATCTAATACTGAAGTCTTGTGGCTGTAAAGTCATGGATCGAAGTCCTTGAGTTAGGAGTGGCAAAAAATAGTTCAGCAATACACCCTCTATTATCAGTCGTATAGCTTTTCCGGTTTTATGACCACGTTTTCAGTATCGTGGATGCTTTTTCCGTTTAAGTGTTCACTGAGACAGTCATGACTGTAACCTGTACCATCACTGATTGTTGAAACTGTGTAAGATGCACTACGGAGAGTATCTGAGTGGGAAAAGTTGTTTCCAAATTGGATTTTATATTGATTCCAGTTTCTTCTCAGAATTGCTTGAACCTATAAAACAGAAAGAAACAGAAAGGGCAAGAGCAGTTAATTAAATGAGATGAAGATAATATGTCTGATAGTACAATTAAATTAATTATATATGGAAGCTTTTCTTTTAAAAAAATCACTGATATTAATGGGTAAATAATATTGCTTTCTTTTCTTATTTAAATATGAAATTGAGTAAACCATCTTTATATTGGGAAATGATTGTAATTACTTCGCTCTTTAGTACAGACTACAGAAAAATTCATATTTTACTTTCTATGCTTTCTCTTTGAAGCATAAATGCACATGAATGTCTAGCTGTTAAGTAATTAATCCGCATTCTCACAAACTGGCATGAGCAGTATTTAGTGCTGTATCAACATTTTATTAAAAGAATGAGATAATTGGTGACAAGAAAAGAGATAAAAGAAAAATAAGTTAGGGATACAGGGAAATATAATAAATTATCATCATCAACATCAGTAGCACTCACTTTTACTAAGTGATTACCATATGACAGATATTAAGCTACATTCTGGGGAAAAAAAAAAAAAGAACAGAGTTTTTATTCCTCCCGTAGCTTTCCACCCAGAGGAAAGAACATGTTGAACAGAAAATTACAAATGGGATGAGCACTGTGAAAAAAAAAAAATTAGCTATGTCATCACTCCACTCTTTTTGTATTTAGATCCCTCTCTTCTAAATTTGAAGTTTAATTACTCTTTCTTCTGTTTGGTGCTAGAGATCAGAACTAGGTAGGCCACATACAGTGACTTTGGGCGTGTGTGCTAAGTCGCTTCAGTTGTGTCTGGCTCTTTGTGACTATACGGACCATAGCCCTCCAGGATCCTCTGTCCATGGAATTCTCCAAGCAAGAATTCTGGAGTGGGTTGCCATGCCCTCCTCCAGGGGATCTTCCCAGACACAGGGATCGAACTTGCATCTCTTATGTCTCCTGCATTGGCAGACGTGTTTTTTTCTACTAGCGCCACTTGGAAAGCCCATATAATCTTTGGTGTTAATTTAACATAAGACACAGATGATTTTCTTTATATTGAGTCAGTAAGTATAAATGAGAATATTCAAACACACCTCCAACTCCAACATCTGTACATTTCCATGTCTGATGAGGGCCCTTCCAATGACCAGAGTCCCTAGTTTATGCTAATGGTACACATTTTTTTTGAGTGGACTTGAGATGAAACAACCTGGGGACTTGTCAAGCCACAGTTATTTAACTAGTGAGAAATGCAAATAAGAATATTTTGGCTGAGAAATAAAAACAAAATGTGAGAATAAAAAAGTAAACAGAGATATTAAGACAAAGACAAGCTGTTTGACCTAATGTGGAAAGCAAAAAGGAAATTAAGCCTAAGCAAATGATTTTAAGAAGTATATGACATAGTTGGAACCACACAAAATGAATTTGACAGCATGTCTTTGTGTTATGAGAATGGGAAAAACTAGAGGCAAAGACAGAAAAAGAAGGGTTATAGTATGTCGTAAGATGAGAAATGAATCATACACAAACAGGGATTATATCTAGAGATGAAGAAAGGGGGACAGATATTGGAGATGTTGTGGGGAGCTAAAGGATTTGGTAACAACTTGGCTCAAAGATTTTATATTATTATAATTTTCTAATGCCAAAATTTTCTCAATTTTAGGACATGGCAAAATATCAAGGCCTGTGTCTCTATTGCTTACATGGATAAAGTGTAATAAGGGTGTTAGGCATTAGTGTAAATATTCCCTGAGCACTCTTTCTAAATATAAAGGTCAATTTGAGATTTGATTCTGATATGAGTAATGTACCCCTTCATACATATATTTTTATAAATGAGTGATTTGACAAACCTAATAAGGAATCTTTAATGTACTATCTACTGAGGTTGGCGCATGGTGCTAAAAGCTTTATATTCCTAGTTTACATTAATCCCTCTGAGATTTGTGTAAGGAACTTGCTTTTATATCCTTTGACTAGAAGTACACACTGGGCCTCCATGGGGTTCAGAGTATTTCCCATGACATTACAGCCAGGAACAAAGTGGCATCTTTGGGTTTAAATGCAATGTTTTGTCAGTGCCTTTATTCTACACTGCCTTCCATCACTAAATATTTTACTAATGATTATGACGTGTGCATTTAAAAAAATGTCCTTTATAAAAATAAAATCTGTTCCTGCAGATACAAAGGCATATCTTTCTTAGTTCATACATGCTTTATGTCATATTATAGCTTTCTTATCTATATTTAATTATAAAATCCTATATAGGCAGAAATTGGATTGTCTAATTCAGTTTATGTAATAATAAATTTATAGTTACACAATAAATACTATTTGAATTTTATTATCAAAACAAACAATGCATCTATTCTTCCTAATTGCATTCTCTGTCTCTACTTCTCACTTCAGAAAAAGTCACTCTTGTCCTCTACACAGCAGAAGAGTCATGAAGAGACCACTTAAATATGTTTGATACTTCTATATGCCATTATAAATAAATATACATGTATAATAAAGTCTATATTTTAAAATTGAGAAATAAAATATGAAATTTTATGTGCTAAGAGAAAGTAAAATATCACATAAACAAGAGAAAAATATTTTATAGTTTTTCACGACATGTACATGATTTCTGACATCGATTAGCTGCATAGAAATGATTCTTATAAAGTTATGTTAACTGGTTCCATGTATTGCCAGTCTGAAGCTTTGTGCTAAGTTTCACAGTTACAAATGTGTAAGTCTTATCATTTGCTGTCTGAATTTCTAAACTTTGTTGAATTTTGCCTAAAGCCTCCAACAGGTTAACACTGTCAAGTAGATTATAAACATACAAAGAACTAAAGCAATATAGCCCAAACCACTGAGCTATAGTTCTATTCACATGCATAAGAAATGTGGTACCAATTTCTAAAATGCCTGAAACTTTCCAATTAGGAAAGCCTTGGATAAAAGTCCTGAAACGTCTGAGAACACATGGCCATGTTATGCATTAGAGGACGCTATCATGTTTCCTGATCTGCCGCTGCTCTTCCGTGTATAACTGGGTTTACATTTTTAGAAATCTTTTTTATTCGACATAAAAATGTTTCCAAAGACCACATTGTGGACAAGGCCAACAGAGGAAGAGAGAAAATAAAAATGAGGCAATTTTATTTCCCATTAGAGTGTATGGTCGATGAAGATAAGGACTGTCTAACACCGTGCCTAGGACCAAGTCCAGAATTGGTAGGATTAGTTCAAAAGTTAAGTTGAAAGACTAGATGAATAAAAGTCATTGACAGAATATTTTAAAGTGAGTCTGAATTTGCCCTAGCCTCAACTCTAATTTGACCCGAACTTTTGGGAAAAAGAATTGCATGTATTTAAAGAGCCTCTATGGGTCTTTTTTTCTGACAGAAATGGAATTTGAAATACTTATTCCTAGGGAATTTATAATTCTTTCTCTTTTTTAAAGGAAAAAAAATGGATTACAAACACAAAATGATAAAAGGAACAAAATCAGTCACCATACCTCTCCATTAAAGAAGCAGAAAATTGTGGATACCAAGAGACCCTGTAAAAGAAAAATAGAATTATCTGATTCCAAATGGAAAAGATACATTTTTTGGTAATCAATTTGCTGTATAGGTAGTTAAAAATGAATTCAAAGCTATATGTAAATTTACATCCAAACATCACAAGGTGCCTTCCTGATGCAAGAACACCATACCTGATAGTGCATGAGGATGTTTATGATGTAATCGTATATCTCCTCCGCAATTTTTCCTTCAGGTCTCCATGGAATCAGCACAAATTCAATGCCAAGTAATGGCACCAGGATAAGCGTAGCCCTCACAGCTTTCATGTAGAGATTGGATTCTGCTTGGTGAGTGACTTTTAACTTGGTGATAAGAACACGTACAATATTTAATAGGAAAAAGAGATTCACCTAAAAGAAAATAAAATGGCACATGGAAATTATTTCATATTAAGAATATTTACTGAAGAATCATTGCTTTTATAAATCTTAGAATATTTTCAGTACACAAGAATATGTTCTGTTGAGAATACTTGCTTAAGTATTAATTTTTGTTTCTGCTGTTGAATTTTTATTTTATTTTCTCCAGCTTTACTGACACATAATTGACACTAAAAAGCTGAGAGCTGAAAAATTGATGCTTTTGAACTGTGGTGTTGGAGAAGACTCTTGAGAGTCCCTTGGACTGCAAGGAGATCTAACCAGTCCATCCTAAAGGAGATCAGTCCTGGGTGTTCATTGGAAGGACTGATGCTGAGGCTGAAACTCCAATACTTTGGCCACCTCATGCGAAGAGTTGACTCATTGGAAAAGACCCTGATGCTGGGAGGGATTGGGGGCCAAAGGAGAGGGGGAAGACAGAGGATGAGATGGCTGGATGGCATCACCGACTCGATGGGCATGAGTTTGAGTAAACTCCGGGAGTTGGTGATGGACAGGGAGGCCTGGCGTGCTGCGATTCATGGGGTAGCGAAAAGTCGGGCACTACTGAGTGACTGAACTGAACTGAACTGAAGTTTAGGTTGCATAGCATAGTGATTTAATCTCACATGTATTGTGACATGATAACCACAATACATTAAGCTAATGTCAACCATCTCATACAGATACCAAAAAAGTATGTGTGTGTGTGTGTGTATATATATATGTATATATATATATTATAAATTTCCTTATGCTGAGAACTCTTACAATTTATTCTCAGCAACTTACATATATATCATACAGTGGTGATAACAATAATCATCATGTTGTACATTACATTCCTTGTTCTCCTTTATCTTATACCTGGAAGTATGTGCCTTTTGACCATCTTCATCTAATTCCTCCACCCCCAATTCCTAAGGGCAACTGCAAATATGATCTCTTTTTTTCTATGAGCTTGTCTATTTGTTTAGATTCCACATATAAGTGAGATCATACAGTATCTGTCTTTCTCTGTCTAACTTATTTCGCTTGGTGTAATGACCTCAAGTCTCATTCATGTTGTCTCAAGTGTCAGGATTTCCTCATATTTTGTGGTTAAATAGTAATGTGTGTGTGTGCGTGTGTGTATCCTTCTTAGGTTGCTTCCATGTCTTAGCTATTGTAGATAATACTGCTATGAACATGGGGTGCAGATATTAATATCTTTGACATACTTTTTTTGTTTCCTTTAGATATTGGAATTGTGATTTATTAATTTAAAAAGTACATCCTTTTAATGGACTTATATCTTAAAAAATAAAATTATAGTGGTGTTATTGTGGACCACATTCAGTTGGGTAACATCTGATTGTTTTGCTTAGTTTATTTTCTTATGCAATATTTTAAAATCCTGCTATGATTAAGAAAACCAAAACTTTGAATATTTTTTATCCCAAAGAAAGGAAACAATTGTTTGTAAAAAAGGCTAATTATTTTAAGCTTCTACTCTGTATTAGTGTCCATACGAGGTACCTTCCAAATATGTGTGTGTGCTAAGTTGCTTTAGTCTTGTCTAACTCTTTTCGACCCCATGGACTGTAGCCCGCCAGGCTCCTTGGTTCATGGAATTTTCCAGGGAAGACTAATGGAATGGTTGCCATGTCTTCCTCTAGATGATCTTCCTGACCCAGGGATCAAAACTGTGTCTCATGTCTCCTGCATTGGTAGGTGGGTTCTTTACCCCTAGCGTCACCTGGGAAGCCCATCCAAATATGTATTATATCATAATAGCCATTTTCATCTTTTAGTTTATCCTTCCTGTGTTATTTGTGTGTATGTGTGTGTAACAAAAATCATCCCAACTCCCTATTATAATACTGTAATCTTCTTCATCCTTATGAAGAGGCTGGATCACATACTTAAACTAGTTGATATGCAACCTAGATAATCCTAGGGTTAAAAAAATGTTGACACCCAACAGAACCTTCTGTTAATTACTTTCTGTGATTTTAAGGTCCTATGAATTAACAACTCTCCCCAAGAGAAAATGTTCCGTTTGAAAGGGAGACATAAAACTTCAAAAATACAGTGTTCATGAAATGAGCAGAGTTCTACTGAAATATATTTCTCTCTCTCTCACTCCTTGGCTGAATTATACTTTCTTTCTTATCTTCACCCATGTCAATATCTGTTATTTTGTCTATTTCCTCTATGCCCATTCCTTATGCCTTCCATAGAGGTACAGATATTCGCCCCAGAAACGCCTAATATGCTGTTCTCTTTCCTTTTTTCTCACCCTGACTTTTAGCATCTGTGCTTTGTTTAATAATCTAAAGTTTTCAAACTGCATACTAATATGCAATTTATATCTACATGCTTTTATTAATTGGAAAACAAATGATAATATTTCACCTAATATAGAAAGCAATGGACAAATAACATACATTTGCTGATTTGATGCATGTATTATGAAAATAACTGGGCATAAAAATATTCCACTACTATTCTTTTAGAGAATTCAATGGAGCATATGCTTCAAAAATAAACAGCTAACTATAGTCCTGATGGAAACACATCTATGAAAAGAAACATGGTTACAGACATAGGAATGTCTCTGCTAAAGACAAAAGCCACATAAGCCACTTCAACAGGTGTAAAAATGAAATGTGATGAATCAACACATCAGCTGCTATTCCACCTATCCTACTGTATTCCCTCCCAGGGCATTCATTGTTATTTTAAAAGTTTTGACTAAGTGGAAATTACTACCAACCCATAGAAGAAGAGGTATAATGCAATTTTATCTGTTTATAAATTGAGAATATTTTATAATCCTAATATGCAAAAATCACAGTGATAAAAATCAGTATAAATATTGCAATTTAGATGCCCATTATAAGAAAATTTCTAAATGCAAAGTGCTTCTCCAAAATGCAAGTCTGAATTAAAATGTGAAACTAGAAATGAGAATGTCCTCCTGATTTTCTGCAAATACTTCCACTTGTTTTAAATACAAATAGAGCAAGAATTGTGAAGTTCAGATGAATTACATCTGAATCTCATCTATCTTAAAGAAAAACTAAGTAAGTAAAAAAGAAGAAACATATTAACTCCAACACCCATAAAGTTCACATAGGTGGTAGGTACAATGGGACATTTTTCACACCGTGATACCACCTCGGGTCACAGCAGGAAGCCTGATCCCAGTGGCAGCAGGATTCCTGAACGTACTCCCCTACTAGATTAGCCAGCAATCACTTACCTATGCACCAAAGTGAGCTAAACATTTCTCACTAAACACAAATTAAATGTATCCTCTCTTAATTTCCCCTTAGCAAGGTCTCAAAAGTGCTGTAGCCACTCTATTACCACTCTGCTCAACAGGAATTTTGGCAGAGGAAGTCTGAGTGGAAAGAAACTGATTGTGGTTGAAATATTTTATTTATAAAAATTGTGCAAAAAACATGTGACCATATAAACAATCACTAGAGCACCTCCCACGATCTTAGAATTGCCCAGTGACAAGACCTAGAGCTGAAACAAAGGCAGAACATTTTATCCTGGCAGAAAAAAAAGGGTTCCTTTTTGTCAGGCCAGAAAAAAATAGAAAAATGGTTGTGTACATAATGTGGATTTTCACTTCCTTTCTTACTGAGCAGCTAGATGGGCTATATTCCTATGTAATATTTTATCCTAATTGCACCACGCTCTCTAACTGTGCTAATTGCTGTTACATTTCTCGCTTGTTAAGTGCATTTATTATTTCCTTAACCTTCTAATTTAGAATTTTGAATTTCATACCCCTTCTAGAGTCAGATTACTTATAATAAAATTTTACCTTGTATTTTCTCTGTAAGGTTCTGGATGACCCCCCTAAAGAATCATGATTTCTTTGCATTTTTCTCAAAACCGAATCATGGTATCATGTAGAAATTACAAGTGAAAATCTTTTAAAAACTGTTCTTGAGAGGTTACTATATTCTAGGCACTGCTTTACAAGATACCTCTCCTTTAATCCTTACAATACCCTGTGAAGTATTTATTCTTATTTTTCTACAGTTATAGATGAAAAACAAAGGCGCAGAAACGCTCAAAACAAAACAAAACTTGCCCTGAGATACACAACCAGCAATGGTAGGACTAGGTTTCAATGCTGGTTCTTCCCAAGAATACAAATCTAGGATTTCTCAGGATATGGCTTGAACAGTCTGTCACACATGTTCCTGGTATGTGCAGGTAGCAAGTAGGGAGAGGGGGTCTGCCTCTGAAATGTTCCTAGAGTCTACAGTAAAATTTCCATGATATGTAATAAATTCTAGGTGTTGATTTTTTTGAACTGGACATCTCGTAGCCAAGCACAAACCAGAAATTTTACACTCTTTCTGTGCTTTACATATGCCCGGCTAAGCACTTTGAATGTATTAACTCATTTAATTACTTGTTAAAAAATTAAAAGTCTGTTATTGCATCCTATATTTTGCAAGTTAAGAACTTTGAGGACTAGAGTGGTTAGTTTCATTGCATAAAGTCACACTGCAAGTAAGAGGTAGAAGAAGAATTCACACCCAGGCAATTAGCTTCTAGAATTTATCCTCTTAACTGCGATACTTCTGAAAATAACTCAACAATGATACACTTGAGAATGGCATGAATAGTATTCTAACATAACCACATACTAAACTGCAACTAGCAAATATAGTAAAATAATAGACTATTTCCCTAAAAAAAAAAAAAAAAGAACCCGAGAAAAAGGGTTTGAATTTTTGAATTTTTATGTATAATTAATATCAGCTGTAACTACAGTCTTAGAAACTGTAATTTGGTTCTGGTTTCTAATGCTCTATGAGAGAAAGCATGTTAATTTATTTCCCCATTGGAACGATGTAATAAAAGTTCTGAATCTGATTTGTTTCCCTGCAACCACACTTAAAAATGTCCAATTGATGCAGTTGGATTAAGTGCTGATCATTATAATAATAAACAACAGTTTAAGCAGTCTTTTTTTCCAAATTAAGGTCTTCCTTTATTGGAATATTAGTTTTTTTTACCATCACAGGTGTGTAAATTTTTCCTGATCGCCACCCCACTCACTAGGTCCCTCCTCTGCCCTCCTCTGTTCTGCTTGGCACCCAGGAGGCTCTGAGGCAGCTCTGAGGACCACTTCATCACCAGACTTTCTTGCCCTCAGACATTTGCTGCATTTGGCCAATGGGAGGAGCCAGGAGATCAGAGCATGGGCAGAGAGAGAAGTTTGAGTATTTCTTTCTCCTTTTTCCCTGTTAAAAAGGCTGTGGTTTTGGCAGTAACTGTGTTCCTCTACCCAAAGCCAGACTTCCTATTGGGCCAGCCCTCCTCACACTCACCCAATCCCAGGAACACAGTTTAGTCCTCCCATCTTAAGTCTAGCCATGATAATAGCTTCCCACTGTTGGCCCCTGCTACCTCACCATCCTTGTGAATTAGTTCCTTTACTCTTTTTGCCAACACTTCAAATAAGCCCTCCAGTTATTTAAAAAAACCCTCAAAGAAACCAGTACCTTCATTAAGCCATCTTCAATCAAACACTGAGTATGCTAAGTCCACTGAAATCCTAAAGGATACCATAGGCTAGATGTTTCAAGAAATAAAGTTGCACTATGAACAGTGATGGAAAAAGAAGCATTTTAATTACATACCAATAAAGCAGCACAAATTGGGCCATGGATAATGTAGAGAAGTTGCGTATCAGAACTGATCCAGCAGCTAGGGAAAAAAGCAGGGAAATTATGTTGAACATTTTCATTCTACTTACTTCCAATTAAAATAAAAAAGAGAGATTATCTTACTTGTCATTGTAATATAATCTTCTGGCAACAGCATGAATACAAGCAGGAATCAGTGGAAATCCTGTAAATGTCAAACAGAAAATAAATAGGCAATTTTTTCTATAGATGGAACTCTTAAAATATATCATGAAACTTGAAACTCAGAGATAGTCTAGGAGCAAAAATAACTGGCCATTATATGCTTATCAAGTAAGTATTATCTGTCTAGTTGAACAGTAAATTTGGTAAAGTATTAGGTATCTATATTTTCAAGTATGTGTGTGTATATTTATTCTAATATGAGGAGACATTTTGAATCAGTGGACTCCAGAGCCTAAGTTCATAAATGTGCTGCCTATTCTCAGAAGCTTAGAAGAAATTCAGAATCCACATATTTTCTGTAAGATGGAATTGGCCAATATTTTGTAATCAGTAGGAATGTGGGAAGAAGTGGAGACTGACTATGTGAAGAAGAAAAGAAAGAGAGGGATGGTTTATATATCAGAAAATTTGCATGCTCTTAGCATTCTAAATCAGATATTTCAAAGATAAAATGAAGATATCTTTTATAAGGGTAACCTGGATATACTAATAGCCTCAATACATGGGCTTCCAGGTGGTGCAGTGGTAAAGAATCCACCCGCCAGTGAAGGAGACACAAGAGATGAGGATTTGACCCTGGGTTGGGAAGATCCCCTGGAGGAGGAAATGACAACTCACTTCAGTATTCTTGCCTGGGAAATCCCATGGACAGTGGAGCCTGGGGGCTACAGCCCATGGGGTTGCAAAGAGTTGCATACAATCGAGCACATACACATACACAGATGGAGTAAACTGAGCAAAAATTGCACTCACTTGGGAAACATATATCTGATATTTTTATTATCAATAATATCAAAAAATCAATAGAAATAAAATTTATTTCAGTGAAAAAATAAAGATGGTGTGTTTATGGTACCTGTATATCTCTACTTCTATTATCTGACTGGATAAATAGATAGATGGATAGATATATAAATATACTTTCAGTTTTGTTTCTGGAAACTAGTTCTACTGCATTCCTTTTTAACATTTTATGTTTCTCTTTATTCCAGTTATTTTAAAAATATGCTAAACATGTATTATTTTTTGTTTTGTGAATAATAAGACGTCAGATGATTGTGTGGAAAAATATTTTTTTGGCTGTCAATTCAATTACTGAATCCTCTACTCTTAAAATGATCATTTTTTTTTAAACAAGCATTTTTAGAATGGAAGTTCAAAGCTAGCTAAGACCAATGCCCTCATTTTGTACATGATGAAAAAGGAAATTCAGAATACTGCAAAGACTAGATCCTTTAATTTATAATTCTATTGTTTTAGTCACTACATATTCAGCCAAAACATACACTGGAGTATTAAGTAGAAAAAAAATACCTGTATCGTTAATTGTCCTGTAGTTACTGAAAACAGTGAGTCAGTGGTACTTCAAATATTTTAATTTACAGCAATAAGCAAAGGTTAATCAGTTGATATTGTTTTAAAAATGATTAATCATAAGCATATTTTTATTACAAAGGAACTCTGCATCCTTCAAAAGCTTTTTTAAAGATGAATCAGTAGATATGCATAATGGCACTTACCCCAGCCAAGAAAATAATACCACATCAAGTGCTGCTTCTCTGCGAATACAGCCACGACGACAAGAGTGTGTAGGTAAATGCCTTCACAAAGCATCCAAAAGTAGTTACAGCCCATCAGGTAAAGATGAATGAACTGGGACACTTTACAACTCACCTGCGCGGGGGAAAAAAGAAAGCAATATATACGTCACACACACACACACACACACACACACACACACACACTGGGACACTTTACAACTCACCTGTGAGGGAAAAAGAGAGCAGTATATACGTCACACACACACACACACACACACATACGTACACACATACATATGTGTATGTGTTTGTTTTTTAGCTGTGTCACACACCTCAGGGGATCTTAGGTCCCTGACCAGGGGTGGAATCTGGGCCCCGGCAGTGGAAACACAGGCCTAACCACTGGACCACCAAGGGATTCACAGAAAGCAACCAATATTTAGTTGTGTATAAATGAATATGTAAAGCAATATTCTAGTTTAGTTTAGTTATACAGAAACACAGAGTTTTCTCTCTACACCAAATTTTTCCCACTAATGATTCAGATTTGTAAAGGCCAGTCTTCACTCCTATCTAATGGTTCCTCCTTAAAGTATTTAGCCACTGACTCCAGAGATTTGTGATACATCTCCCAGGAAATATGCAAATTCCAAATTTACTACATTTAGTGAATGTGTATTTTCTTAATATTGTAGCTATTGTGTAATTACAAGTAAAAAAGTTTGCCCATGAATACTTTATGTCTATTTTAACTATGTCATCATGAACTCCTTGATTGTTACATTCTATTGGAAAACTTTTAATAATTATATTAATAATTTTAAAAGCATTCATGAAAAGTGCCAAGTACTTGAGGAAGCCCTGCATGCTACCAGTGCATATGCTTATTAAATAATAATCTAATGAACCCATTCTTTTTTTTTTTTTTTTATACAGGATTTGAGGATTTCATGTAGGTAAAAGAAGAAAAAGTTATGCTTTTCCTTCCTCTTTTCCTGAGGTCTTCACTTTCTATTTTTTTTTTTTTAATCTTAAAGAGACAGGAAGAGAGGTTTAAATGTTGCATAAAGAAAACACAGAGGAGTAAGAGCTATTGTTTAATCCATCAACAAGAAGAATAAATTTAAAGCTCTCCCAGAAATACACAGCCAGTTTCTCCCATCAACCCCAATTTTCAGACTGGAACTCAAATACTTAGTGGATATTATCATTGTTTTTAGAAGAACAAGTTTTTTTCACTGAAAGGAAAACTGGAAATTAGATGCACTAGAAAATAAATGTTAGATTATCATAGAATACTAGTAATAACATTTGTGTATTGAACTGGCTTAAAAATACTTTTGTGTGTATTATTTTATGTAATCCCCAAAGTAATTCTGTGAGGCATGCTTTATATCACTAGTCACATATTTTATAGACAAAAAACTGAGTATTGAAGAAGTTAAATGATTTGCTAATATTCATGCAGCATCAATCAAACCTACACCCTGAACATAATTTTGTTTTCTCGATCATATGTTATACCTTCTGACTGAGGATAATTAAAAAACTGTTCTTTTATTAAATACATCTGCAATATGTGTGATATCAAACACATTGTATTAAATGTTCTCTCAAAAATAAAGCTGAGTTATTTAACTGCGTATATAGAAATAATAGGCCTCATATATAAAATTTTATTTGTATAGTTTTTAGATACACGTATCTAATTGGGACAATTCCCAGGTGACTCAGTGGTAAAAATATCTTCTGGCAATGCAGGAGACACGGGTTCGATCCCTGGGTTGGGAATATCCCCTGGAAAAAGAAAAGACAACCCACTCCAGTATTCTTGCCTGGGATATCACATGGACAGAGGAGCTGGGTGGGCTACAGTCCATGGGGTCACAAAGTCAGACACGACTGAGCCCACAGAACATACAGTTGGGCTTCCAACCCCTGATTTCATTAAAAAAATTAATCTACAAACTATTATGATAAAAAAGTGTACTGTAGAAAAATACTTTTATGACAGCTGCTGCTGCTAAGTCGCTTCAGTAGTGTCCGACTCTGTGCGACCCCATAGACGGCAGCCCACCAGGCTCCTCCATCCCTGGGATTCTCCAGGCAAGAACACTGGAGTGGGTTGCCATTTCCTTCTCCAGTGCATGAAAGTGAAAAGTGAAAGTGCATCGCTCAGTCGTGTCTGACTCTTCGCGTGGACTGCAGCCTACCAGGCTCCTTCATCTATGGGATTCTCCAGGCAAGAGTACTGGAGTGGGATGCCATTGCCTTCTCGGTTTATGACAACATTGGTGTTATAAACAGATAATAAATTTTCCAAGAATATATTGAAAGTAACTATATTACATTTTGCAACTTAGGTGTTAAATAGAACATCCTTGTATATAAGCATAATATTTAGAGTTTCTGTCTCTGAAGCTTTATGACAAAATTCCGAATCTCCTTGGCTCTGAAGAAATGCACTCTAAAGTGGTAGGATATTCGCCAATTTTTTTGTTTTGCTAATTATACTCCAGTGTTTCCTCACCCAGTGACTTAATTTTATTTTTTATTTTTTTGCTGAAGGCTTTATTCATTTATTTTTCCATTTATTTTTATTAGTTGGAGGCTAATTTCTTTACAATATTGTAGTGGTTTTTGCCATGCATTGACATGAATCAGCCATGGATTTACATGTGTTCCTCATCCCGATCCCCCTTCCCGCCTCCCTCTCCATCCCATCCCCTTAGAGTGGAACATATACAAGATTAAGCAATCCAGATGCACATCTTACAAACAATGCAGGGAATTTTAGAAGTCACCCTAAAAGCACACATAAAACACACATGAGAAGATTGGTTATTGACTCATTGAGTGAAAATTCCTTCCCTTCCTTCATTTCAATAACTAGATAACTTAATTTTTAAAAAACTACTTTATGTATGCATATATACATATGCATACAAATCTACATCCAAAACTGTAGTATAGATGCAACAAATATTATAAAAGCAGGCAATTAAAAAACTCAAATTTATGATTGCCATTTATGCAGATATTTTAATTTAAATATAACTTAAATGCCCATAGAGTTTGCAGAAAATACATACCTTTATATAAGTAAATGTCAGGTTATGTTTTTAAAATATAGTTTTTATGTTATGATAATTTCTGTGCTTCTTTTGTATGTCTTTTGATACTTATAATAAAACCTGTGCTTCTAAAGCGACTGTAGGGAACACTTTCTAATGGCTTGCTGAGGCAGTGAGGATTGGGTAGAGTACTTCCCTGGTGGCTCAGAGGTTAAAGCGTCTGCCCGCAATGAGAGAGACCCGGGTTCGATCCCTGGATCGAGAAGCTCCCATGGCGACGAAAATGGCAACCCACTCCAGTATTCTTGCGTGGAGAATCCCATGGAGAGAGAAGCCTGGTTAGGCTACAGTCCACAGGGTCGCAAAAAGTCGGATATAACAGAGAGTTCACTCACTCAGAGTACTTTAAAAATTTTATGTTGGTAAAAGTTAACATTATACACACATAAGTCATTTCTCCCCTGGTTTTATTAACTCTTTTAAGTCAGCCTGATATCAAGCATATAATTTACATTTTCCGTTTTCATGTCCTGTCTTTTTCTGACTACAGTTAGTTGCTTTCATTGATTTTTTTAAATTTGATTGAGTAAATATTATGTCACACCAGCATTAAGATTTTAACCATAAAACGAGGTGAAAACATGTAACATATCGATAACTGAAACAAAGTATTTTTCCTTTTGCTGTTCAATATTTATAACTTGGGGAACATTGAGATATATTTACCTTTCTCGATTGGAATATAGCTACATATACATACTCTTTATGTGAGAGACATAAAATATGCATATATTAGTACTTAATCGTATACATATGCATGTATGAACCCCTGCTCCCTACCTCTCCGATTTCTTCCCCATTAACCCCTTGACCTTAGACCTTGTTTTACTTACAGGATTTGTGGCCACTAAGGCCTGGTTGTTGGCCACTGCCGTGAGATGAATGATGGTTATGATAGAATTACAAACGAAAGAGAAGAACAAATTTTTGTGCAAGGTAATCCTTTGGCAACTTAGGCTCCTAAAAGGCAAGAGAGACCAAAGTGTGTTGACATCATAAAATGTTTCTACATTTTGTGTTAACAATCATTCAAATGAGATGCATTCACAATTCATAGCAGCTGCTCCAAATTTGGAAGAAGCACTTTTTTCTCCCCAAGATTTACTCATCTTAATTACTCATCATAAAATCTTAATTAGGGAAAACCTATAATTACTTAAAACACAGACACATAAGTTGGTTCAGTACAGGTAGACATATGTAAGGACAGGAAATTTGTACAAGGCCTCCACATAAATTTCTTCCTTTAATCTCTCATCATGATTAATATTCTAATTCATTCTGAAGATGTATAAACTCATATTCAGTGTAGATAACCGATCAAAAATCATGCAGCTAATTAATTCGAAACTTTGAATTTGTCATCAAATTCTCACATAGATAAGGCTCTTTTCATTATGCCACATAGGCAGTTCTATCTATATAGTCTTTTTATGGTTATTTATGATTGTTCTGTTTGTGTACCTCCTGTATGGTAGCGGTGATTATGTAGACCAATCATGAGAAAAATAACATTGTATTTAGAAGAGATGAGTTTTTGCCATACATTGACATGAATCAGTCATGGGTGTACATGTGTCCCCCCATACTGAACCCCAAACCAGCACAATATTGTAAAGTAATTAGCTTCAATTAAAACAAATAAATTTAAAATAAAAAAAGAAGAAATGAATTGATAAAAATATAGATTTAGCAACCAATGAGATTCATTCAGCTTTACTGAATTTTTTTTTTCAATTGACCTAGCCATAGTTAAGACATAAAAATATTACCTCCTTTTACTGCAAGTCCTCATGTGTAAAACAAAATTACATTGGCTAGATGGAGTTCATATAGAAATAGATTTCAGGAGCAGATGTCATTAATGACAAGTACCGCTGCTCTTCAGCTTGAATCCACATTTGCTCTACAAGATTGTATATGGCTGCCTTACCTATAATCAAAGACCATCTCAAGTACTACCTTTTTATTAAGAATTATTATGAGTAGAGTTTTAAAATAATAGACAAGATTCCACTAGAAAGTGAATACTTAATATCAATACAGAACATATATGTAGGAAGACATGAGAAATCAATTTATTAGAAAGACTTAAAGGTCATTTTCATTTTTACACAATTATGCAATTAAGATGATCGACCTAGATAATCCACCCTATATAACTCAAGCCAATGACTACTACTTTGGAAACTTTAAGAAGGTTTTAACTATCACCTTATATTAAATAGACTGTGTTCCCAGGATATTATAGTTAGGCTGGGATGCCAAGGTTTTCTATATTTTAAAATGCAAAGTTTAAGCTATATTGTCTCTGAAATCTCTTGCAGCTAAAGGTCTATGATCCTATGTATATAGCTCTAGTACTTTAAAGGATTTTAAAGTGAGTCCAATCCAAATCAAGATTTATAGAATTTCAATGCATGCCTTTCACAGAAGTGGGTGCTCTCAGGGAAACTTCTCTGAAAGGCTTCATGAACAAGATGGCCCACAGATCAATCACTGTGTGTGAGACAGTCACAGACCCACAACTGTGGAGTCCATCTGGGGTCCATCTGGAGTCCATCTGGAGTCCAAACAGAAACAGCTGAGAGCTGCTGGTATTTGCTTATTAGAGAGTCCTTAATTTAACTTGACTTTGCAATGCATGATAGTAGTGAGAAGCAGACAGGGATCAAGAAACAGTGTAAAAATGATACTCTAAAGAGAAGAACTCTCTTTGAAAGTTTTTGAATAAAGGAGTGGCATGCATCCTGCTATTTAAGTGAAGACATCATTGAGGCAAAGATGGCTCTATTTTTGATAAAATGCCATAGCAGTGATGAGTGTTTTGTGTTCAGTGAGAGTGAAGAGAATTAATGAATGTGATAAGTCTAACAAAAATATTCTTTTCAAATCATTTATGCATATTATGTGTAGTTTACTTCTCTTAATTTATAACTCTTCTATGTTGAAAATTATGAACACAAAGAATTTGTCCACATGGTCTTATTTTTAAATGCCTGTCTTGAGTTTACCCTGTGTCTATGGAATACCAACTATTATTTAGGGAAAGACTGCTTACCAATGCAAATACAAAATGCCCAGGCCCTTTTTTAGTAACAGAATTTAGATAACTCAGCTACCATCATGGGAAAAGAATGTTTTCCTTAACTGGGTTGTTTTGCCCTTTTCTGCTGAACACACTTATATCCAGTTCCATTGGTTAAGACACACACACACATATATATATAAACAAAATTTCATAGTTTTCAAATTATGACCAAAAGAGTAGGAGGGTTTGCTTAGACAGCATCAGAAATATTTGTTAAGAACTAAATTGGAATGAATGAAAACAAACATTAAAAAAGGTTTTTAAAAACAGCTATTCATGATAGAAGTAGGAGCTGAAAGATATGAGCTGAGGAGCATAAAACAAACAGCATTTTTAACTGTTGATATTTATAGCATTCACATGTGAAAAGATTGAAAGTAAGTAAAATAAAATGCCAACTGTAGTTAGTTGCAAAACAAATTTAATTTTTACTGTGTTCATTTTAAACTTCCTTCTTTTCTCTATGATAGTTTGTATTTCTGTTTCTCTGAGAATTCCCACTTTTCTAATGACTCTACTTTCTCAATCTAGCTTGAAAGGTAAAGATTTAAAAATGAGCTGCTGGTATCTGTTCTCATTTAAAATTGTGATTATTGTGAATACAGACAAAAAAACATGTTTCTTATTCTTTTATTATGTGATAAAAGAATATACCACATTTCCCTCTAGACCCAAACAATGCCATAGGGGGCTTCCCCAATGGCTCAGCAGTAAAGAATTCATCTGTAATGCAGGATACTCAGAAGATATGACTTCATTCCCTGAGTTGGGAAGATCCCCTGGAGGAGTGCATGGCAACCCATTCCAGTATTCTTGCCTGGAGAATCCCGTGGACAGAGGAGCCTAGGGGGCTACAGTCCATAGCGTCTCAAAGTGTCAGACACAACTGAGTGACTAAGCATAATACCATAGTAGGGGAAAAAATTTGAAATGATGGAATGAAATTCTGTTGTAAATGAATTATTAAAATCAAAGCCAAACAAATACTTGAGAGGACACATGAAATCATTTCAATAGACATGTAAAGCTTATTGTGAATGTCTTACAAAATTATTCTAATAATATATTAAACATAGATAACCTGCCATATGTAACTCAGGCCATATACTTCTGCTTCAGAAATCCTGATATTCCATTTACTCTCTATATTGTTGAAACATAGTGAACCATTGCCAAATCATTTTTCAGTTTGTTTTGTATAAAATATGCCTTACTATCCACAACATTAACCTATAGCTTTGGTTTCTTCTATTTCTTCCTCCAGGTTCTGTGCAACTTAAATGTAGACAAATGCTACCTGACATGATTTATAACAATATCTAGTGGTAAAAATGGTTCACATTTTTCTAGTGATGCATACTGTTTCCTTTTAAAATCATTCACTAATACATATAAATACCTTAAGTCAAATAAAATCAACTTGAAAATAAAAACCAAAATACATACTTGGTAAACACAGTGGTTTGTTTAAATGAAATACTAAAATTGCTGGGTATTTTTTCAAATGCTAACCTGCAACCAAAATAACCTATTCCAAATTTTTAAATGTGATTACTTAACTCTCTTTATCTCTCTCTCTATATATATATAAACTGTTTTATAGGCTTAGAGATTGTTTTATGAAAATCTCTGTCTGCTTTCTTTAAATGTTATCCTAGTGTAACCACAGAATAGAAAATATGGTTTGTGGGTCCGGATTGTTTCCATTTCATATTCTTGACATACAGTTATATTAGAACACTACTTTAATATGCACTTTTGATAGTTATATGCACAATATGCACTAAGCTGAGTTATAGAGGCAGTTGGCATAAGTGTGTCCACAAACCAATTATACACCATGTGTAATGTAACCATGCCTTTCAATTCTCTTTTGGAACAACTAGAAGCAGGTAACATCAAGTCAGAGTGGGTTTTGAAACCTGACCTGAGATTAAATCTGGACTGTGCCGCCTACTGAAAGTGCAACTTTGGACAAGTCATTTAAAATCCGTAATCTCCTGTTTCTTCTCCTTTTCTATAATATAGGATAACAATAGTACTACATAGGATTGGTTGGCAGGTTAAATGAGTTAAATAATGTCTAGTGCTTAGTATAATATCTAACCCATAGTGAATATTCCAAGTTAGGTTAACTATTATTTTTAACATAGTTTTCATATGGCTAATTTTAATTAAATTCTCTAATAGTTTTCTCTCACAAATAATAAAATAGCATCATTTTATGCGAGAAACATAAAACTACCCATGTTTTAAGTAATGCAATAACATGGTGTACTGTCACCTTTTTATTAAAAACACAAGAATTTAGCATCAGAAAGATAATTTCCATGTGATAAAGGGCAATGGGTCAAGCAACCTAAATTTCCTTCCTTAGGAACTTTATCCTTCCTAGCATTGTCTGCAAATTACCACCTTCCTTACCATGCTGACCCCAGGTATCATGCTGCTCTATAGTCAAAGTTCTGTCACAGTTTGAACAAAATACTTGCCTTTGTTTCCCATTTGGTTTTGACATGAGATAGAAATTTCCAAACTACTTTACTCAGTGCTAACCCTGAGCAAAACAATTCATAGAAGGAGGAAATACAAACAATGAAAGAATCGCCTGCTCTACAGTGTACTGCTTCTTTATGCTAATTTATCTAATTTAATTTCCCAAATGCTCAGTTTTTTCCACAAGAAAACACACTCCATGTATCCAAAAGGAAAGCCTGTGCCAATCAGAATAGAGCCAAAAACAACAGGCAGAAAGCAATACCTATATGGAAAGAATAAGCAGCATGGCTACCTTTTGTCTACTGGATACAGAATCTTGAGTTGATGGAATTAGTTGGTTATATATGACACAAAGTAGACATAACCTCTAGCATTAACTCTCTTTAGAGGCTGCTCATGATCCATTTGGCCAGATTTAGAAAGAGTCCAAGAATGTTTCACCCAAGGTGCCCAATGAAGTCCTGCTAGAGAGGTCTCCATCATGGGCCCTCCTCCCATGCCTTTCAAGATTGCTCATTTAATGTTACATGTAAGTACAGGCTGCATAAGGAATAGACATGCTCATTTTATGTGGCCAAATAGTTTGTTCTGAACTGCCCCAGTGTAAGTGGACTTCCTGGTCTCCTAGTGGGCAGAGAATTAAAGAAATAGTCTGGCCTTCTAAATGCCTGTGATTCTTACACAATCTCCTGCCCCTCAAAACAAAACAAAACAAAAAAACATGCAAAAACCAAAAAGACCCACAAAACTGCAAAAGTCAAAATCAAACCAAAAACAAACTTTTTAGAGATAAAATTCATAATAAAAGCAGACATCATAATATAGGAGCTTTTACAATATCCCAGCCACAGAGATGAGTACTTTACATTCATTATCTAACTTAACAACCCCTTGAAAATATCATTATCCCTTAATAAAATTGAGGTAAGTTTCTCCAGTTCACAATCCTACTGAGTCTCTTAATATTCATTTAGTTATTTATAACTATTTTGGATGCATAATAGTATATCTTTTTTGTGCACTGTTTCTAGATAACCAGGGAAGCAGTTGTGAGCAATATAGAGCAAGATCCTGATCTCATGTTACTCATGGGACAGTGGAAGGTAAATGGATACATGTATTACATAATGCAATTCTAGGTAGTGTTATATGCTCTTTAGAAGTTAAAATAGGATTATGAGATTGATAAAGACAGTGGCCTTTTATACAGTTCATGAGGTTCTAACAGCAAGTATACTGGGGTGGTTTGCCAGTCCCTCCTCCAGTATAATGTCTCTGCTTTTCAACACATTATCTAGCTTTGTCATAGCTTTCCTGTCAAGAAGCAATTGTCTTATGATTTCATGGCTGCAGTCATCATGTGCAGTGATTTTGGAGCCCAAGAAGAGGAAATCTGTCACTACTTCCACTTTTCTTCTTCTGTTTGCTATGCAGTAATGGGGGCGGATGCCATGGTTTTAGGTGTTTTAATATTGAGTCTTAAGCCGGCTCTTTCACTTTCCTTCTTCACCCTCATCAAGAGGCTCTCTAGTTCCTCTTTGCTTTCTGTCATTAAAGTGGTATCATTCACATATCTGAGGTTGTCGATATTTCTCCTGCCTATCTTGATTCCAGCTTGTAACTCGTCTAACTGGGCATTTCTCATGATGTGATGAGCGTGTAGGTTAATCAAGCAGGTGACAGAAGACAGTCCTGTTATACTCCTTTCTTCATCTTGAAGCAGTCAGCTGTTCCATACAGGGCTCTAACTGTTGCTTCCTGACCTGCATACAGGTTTCTCAGGAGACTGGTAAGATGGTCTAGTATTTCCATCTCTCTGAGTTTTCCACAGTTTGTCATGATCCACACAGCCAAAGGGTTTAGTGTAGTCGATGAAACAGAGATCGTTGTTTTTCTGAAATTCTATTGCCTTCTCTATAATCCAGCAAATGTTGAAATTTGATTTCTAGTTCCTCTTCCTTTTCTAAACTGCTTGGACATCTGAAAGTTCTTGGTTTGCATAAGTTAAAGACCTTCCTAGAATGGGAGATGAGTGCGATTATCTGAAGGTTAGCACATTCTTTGGTACTATGCTTCTTGGGAACTGAGATGAGGATTGACCTTTTCCAGTCATGTGGCCACTGCTGAGTCTTCCAGATTTGCTGACATAATGAATGCAAAACCTTGATGCCATCATCCTTTAGGGATTTGAATAGTTCTGCTGGAATTTCATTGCATCTACTAGCCTTATTAACAGCAGTGCTTCTTCCCAGTGGTCATGTATGGTTGTGAGAGCTGGACTGTAAAGAAGGCAGAATGCCAAAGAATTGATGGCTTCGAACGGTGGTGCTGGAGAAAACTCCTGAATGTCCCTTGGACAGCTTGGAGATCAAACCAATCAATCTTAAGGGAGATCAACTCTGAATATTCACTGGAAAGACTGATGCTAAAGCTGAATCTACAGTATTTTTGTCATCTGATGCAAACAGACAACTCATTGAAAAAGTCCCTGATCCTGGGAAAGATTGAGGGCAGAAGGAGAAGAGGGCATCAGAGGATGAGATGGCTGGATGGTACCACCAATGCAATGAACATGAACTTAGGCAAACTCAAGGAGATGGTGAGGGACAGGGAGACCTGGCATGCTTCAGTCCCAGGGGTCACAAAGAGTCTGACATGACGGGGCAACTGAACAATAAAGACTATGGCCAGAGTGAGGGAAATACTCAAGATAGAACTGAAACTGGAGAAGATAGGCGAGAAAAACATTCCAAACAGAGGAGGCATCCTGAGTTAAACTTTTTTGTGTGTTTTACAAAGTTAAAGCTTAAGGTTTTTGAGCAGCAAAAAAGACAGAAAATGTGAATAAAGCACAAAGAAAAACTCCACATTTTTTTATATTAAAATTAGGAAAATTAAATTCAAACAGCATAAGTTACTAAATGACTGCTTGATTCTGCAGCTCATTACTTTTATGTAATGTCTTAATGTTGCATCAGCAAATGCTAACTGGATAAGTAATATCCAATCATTCTTGGGTTTTGTTTTTCCTAACTACTAAGAAGATGCTATAGATGGAAGGGCTTACTTTGCTTTCTCCTTGTATATAGTTATATCAGTGAATATGGTCAAGGAAATTCTATAAGAGTAGAAGGTTTGTTGTTGTTTAGTCACTAAGTCATATCCAACTCTTTGTGACCCCATGGACTGTAGCCTGCCAAGCTCCTCTGTCCATGACATTTTCCACAGGCAGAATACTGGAGTGGGTTGCCATTACCTTCCTCAAGGGATCTTCCTGACTCAGGATTGAAGCTGCATCTCCTCCATTGGCAGGGGGATTCATTACCACTGAGCCAAGCGAGATTGCAAATCATATTATGATTTGGGGAAGAAAGATGTTACTTATGTGCCTTCTATTTCAAATTATGAAGTTTTAATCCATTCAAATAATGGTCTAGTTTTCGTACCAAGCAGCAGGTCATTTGCATTCTTAGGACAATTTGTCATTTTGTTTCCATGAAAATTTACTTATGCTTAAATAACAATTATGTTTGAATATACTTTATAAATACACTTATAAATTGTTTCTTATTTATAAAAATATCAACAGAAATATGTTATCTTTAATATATAGTTGTAGTTTAAATAATAAATTTACTCTTTAAAATAAGTCCAAATTCTTTAATTCAGTTATTTACTTTCTATTTCCATACTTGGACTCCTCCATAAACTAGTACTAGCAATTACATTATAGAGGGACTGGTTTTTGTTAGAGTAAATCCATTACTTCTTGTAACAGTTTGTCCTTATTTAAATCTGATACTCTAATGTGGAAATGCAATGTTTTTCTTATGTAATTACACAGGACATAGTTAAAAACCTTTCCAGCCAAGACTAACATTACTAAATAGGAATATTTCACCTCTCATCATATTCCTTTTGAGAGGGAAGGATTTTTCAACACATTGATTAAATTAATTAATTTGGAAATAGACTCACTGAGCTTGTCCTAATATAACATTATACAAAAAAAACAGTTAATTTAACAACAACCAGTGTTAAGCTGAAAGAAGCCTAGGATACATACAATAGAATAGAATGTATCTCAGAACTGTAGGCACAACAAATAGAGAATATACTCTTATCACAAGTGGAGAAAACAAGGAAGGTCCTGGGCAGGCACTCAGAGGGATGTTGCTCAAGGACCACTACCTGTCTATTTCTGGACACAGCCACTGTTAAAATTTTTTTTTTATTATTTTAAGTTAATTAATTTATTTTAATTGGAGGCTAATTACTTTATAATATTGTAGTGGTTTTTGCCATACATTCACATGAATCAGCCATGGGTGTACATGTGTTTCCCATCCTGAACCCCCCTCCCACCTTCCCCATCCCATCCCTCAGGGTCATCCCAGTGCACCAGCCCTGAGCACCCGGTCTCATGCATTGAACCTGGACCGGCGATCTGTTTCACATATGATAATATACATGATTCAATGCTATTCTCTCAAATCATCCCACCCTCGCCTTCTCCCACAGAGTTCAAAAGTCTGTTCTTTGCATCTGTGTCTCTTTTGCTGTCTTGCATATAGGGTCATCGTTACCATCTTTCTAAATTTCATATATGTGCATTAGTATACTGTATTGGTGTTTTCTTTCTGACTTACTTTACTCCATATAATAGACTTCTAAACAGTGCAGATTTTCCAGATTTTACATAACCTATTTAAGTGATAGTTCTGATTTGTAAAAACAGGTACATCAGAGTATGGTTTGTAGAGGAAGATTCTCTTTTCTCTGTTTCAATGTAAGGTTTCTTTAAATAGTTAGCTTTGTTCAAAACCAATTTAAAGAGTCAGTCATAAGTAATTTTCAGGTGAAAAATTATATCTTAAAGAGGAAAACCATACTTGTTCGAATTTCAAGAGATAGATGAAGGAATTGGAAATGAGATAAAAGTTCACAATATTGACTGAATATTTTTATATATGATCTAAAAAAAAGGTGAGAATTTGTGACACTTGCCCAGAAAGCAGAAATGAAGCATTAAAGGATCATTTTATTAAGCTGAGAAAGCTTTGGTCTATCAACTGGATAGATTTTTCTTTTTTTTTTTCGCTGAATTTTATTCAGGACATTATCTCAACTACCTAGAAATGATATCATTGTCTATATAGATGCAAATATGCAACTTGGCTTTAGAATTATTTAGAAGCACTCCCTGAAATGTCAGCAAAATTAAGATGATTAAAAAAAAAAAGCTACCTTTTTCTACATGCAAGTTACATGTGCTCTTTTATGTGTAAGAAGAGGTGAAGTCCTTTGTCTAAGTTAAACATAACAGCAAGATTTGCTATGCTCTCAGATATTAAACAGTAATTAAAATGTAATTTATAGCTAATTCCAGTAAAGCTTATTTATTTTTTTATCTAAAGGATTCTGCTTTGTTTTTCCAAGGATCATTATGAGTAAGAGCCTCCCAGGGCTTGGCAAATCCTAAAATTCTGTCTCTCTCTCTTCCCCTCCCTTTCTGTTCCCTTTCTTTTTATCTCCCACTCTTTTTCCTTTAATTGATTCTAATATAAAACTGAAGTATATCTGGTAAATAGTGTTTCATGTTCTCTGTTTCTAATTTAAAGCATGGCTGAGCAGTAGACTTTTCTTTTTTCTCTCTAAATAAAAAATAACAAACAGTACCCTAAATCAACTTTTTGTCCAGTTTTGGTTTTTATTAGGATGGACCAGTGACCTTCAATTAACAAATGAAAAAGAAAAAGCTGCCTCTACCCTCTACTAAGAAAGAATGACTGCAGTTTGAGGTGCTGGGTTCAGAAACAGAAGTGAGACACTGATAGATTTTTGTACACACAATGATTTTATGTGAAACATCAGCCCCCCAAGGAATTGTTTCAGGTTAGTTGGAAGAAAGCAAAGATTTCTATTGTTCCTGACTGTATGAACACACTTTATTAACCATTCAGTTAAGCATTTTCTGATGTCCTTGGTCTTCTTTGGATCTAGCTGCAGGGTATCCTATATTATTTTACACAGATACTTCTACTGGTTAGAATTGTAGAGTCTTAGTCTAATGTCTTTCTTTGTTGATGGAGACAACAGAGGCCAGACAAATTCAAGAGACTTGTCCAAGGTCACAGATAAGTCATGGAAAAGTCCATCCTACAAAAATGTTTCCAAATCCATTCATGTTTTCATTCCTTGAAAATGTGTTAACTGCCTGCTGCTGCTGCTGCTGCTAAGTCACTTCAGTCATGTCTGACTCTGTGCGACCCCATCCCTGGGATTCTCCAGGTAAGAACACTGGAGTGGGTTGCCATTTCCTTCTCCAGTTAACTGCCTATTATGCACAAGATTACATACTAAGCCCTGGAACATGTAAAGAAAGAAGCAGTGATGACTGTTGCTCTCATGGCACTAACTTTGTCATGTTCTTTCCATTTTTTCTTATTTTAGGACACAGTTGTTTTGTGTTGATAGTGGCTTTTCCTATTTTAATAGATAGTTCTGGGGAGTATGTAATAAGAGTGCATTAAAATCAAAGACTACAAATTCAAGTACTGAGTCAGCAATGTGGTATATTGTGGACATAAACAAAGTTTTATTATTGACTAATTTATTAATACTTAATCACAATTTTTACTGACATAATTATACAACTAATTGTTCATTCATTGTGTATTGACTTTGAGGTAAGAGATAGATGGGCTCCAGGTTGAACATTTGCAATCAACCAGTCTCACTACTGTCTCACCAAGATCATTTTTTCTACGGGAATGTTATAACAATTTCTTTTAAAAATGTGGTGCACATAAAACTAGAAATAGCATTCTTTAATTATATTTTTAAAGAGCTCACTGTTAAAATATGCCCGTCAGGGATAAATGTTTATATAAAATCTTTTAATGGACTAATATAGAGAGCAAAAGTGATAACTGTGTCAGTAATAGTGTTTTCTAAATGAGACTCTTTACTTAACAATGCATGCATATCATCTCAGTTACAATATAGATATTATAGAATCTGCATTTTAAAGATGTGA
Organism: Cervus canadensis; assembly: GCF_019320065.1. Classification (NCBI taxonomy): domain Eukaryota; kingdom Metazoa; phylum Chordata; class Mammalia; order Artiodactyla; family Cervidae; genus Cervus; species Cervus canadensis. Next base: position 65,393,967 of record NC_057400.1, read on the forward strand.
AATTGACAATTAGAGAAATTAAAGAAGTTATTGCATGCTAGGCACTAAGGAACTGATGAAGGTAGAATCTGAAACCAGACATGCCTGCTGAGAGAACATACTCTTAACCACTCACCTGTAATGAAAGATGTCTAAAACAGAAAAGGGAATTTAGAATGCTATACCTAGGACAAACTTGACCCCGTTTTCTCATGTTTTATCTAAAGCCTGAGTTTGTCTAATAAAAAAGAAAAATGAATCTGAAGCTTTGCTTCTTTCTGGTCAAATTCTCCATTTTTAAAAGATAAATAAAAACAAAATTACTAAGGCAAACAGAAGTACATAGATGGAGAGGAACCCTAGGAAACTTAATTAACTATGTAGACTATAAGTAAAACTAGGCATTGTATTAGATAATATCTTCATTTCTTATATTATAATTTCTGCTTGTTCAAGTTCTGCCCTTTATTCAGCACTTGTTTCATTGAGTTTATCACCTTAGGGATCTTCTGATTCTATGAGTCAAGTGAGTCTTTCCTTTAATGTCTTCCCACAGCTCTTTATTGCTCCACAATAGTTTTTTTTATTGTTTTTGTTTTTTATTTTGTATTACTGACTCTACACATGGACATCCCCAGATGGTTAATACTGAAATCAGATGGATTATATTATTTGCAGCCAAAGATGGAGAAGCTCTATACAGTCAGCAAAAACAAGACTGGGAGCTGACTGTGGCTCAAATCATGAATTCCTTATTGCCAAATTCAGACTTAAATTGAAGAAAGTAGGGAAAACCACTAGACCATCTAGGTATGACCTAAATCAAATCCCTTATGATTATACAGTGGAAGTAACAAATAGATTCAAGGTGTTAGATCTGATAGGCCTAGTGCCTGAAGAAGTATGGACGGAGGTTCATGACCTTGTACAGGACATTGTGATTAAGATTACCCCCAAGAAAAAGAAATGCAAAATGGCAAAATGGTTGTCCGAGGAGGCCTTACAAATAGCTGAGAAAAGAAGAGACGTGAAAGGCAAAGGAGAAAAGGAAAGATACACCCATTGGAATGCAGAGTTCCAAAGAATAGCAAGGAGAGATACGAAAGTCTTCCTCAGTGATCAATGCAAAGAAATAGAGGAAAACAATAGAATAGGAAAGAGTAAAAATTTCTTCAAGAAAATTAGAGATACCAAGGGAACATATCATGCAAAGATGGGCATAATAAAGGACAGAAATGATAAGGACTTAAAAGAAGCAGAAGATATTAGGAAGAGGTGGCAAGAATACATGGAAGAACTATACAAAGAAGATCTTCAAGACACAGATAACCATGATGGTGTGATCACTCACTTAGATCCAGACATCCTGGAGTCGGAAGTCAAGTGGGTCTTAGGAAGCATGACTGCAAACAAAGCTCGTGGAGATGATAGAATTCCATTTGAGCTGTTTTAAATCCTAAAAGATGCTGCTGTGAAAGTGCTACACTCAATATGTCAGCAAATTTGGAAAACTCAACAGTGGCCACAGGACTGGAATAGGTCAGTTTTCATTCCAATCTCAAAAAAGGAAATGCCAAAGAATGTTCAAACTATCACACAATTCCACTCATCTCACATGGTAACAAAGTAATGCTCAAAATTCTCCAAGCCAGACTTCAACAGTATGTGAACCGTGAACTTCCAGATGTTCCAGCTGGATGTAGAAAAGGCAGAGGAACCAGAGATCGAATTGCCAGCATCCGTTGGGTCATCAAAAAAAACAAGAGAATTCCAGAAAAATATCTACTTCTGCTTTATTGACTATGGCAAAGCCTTTGACTGCATGGATCACAACAAACTATGGAAAATTCTTAAAGAGATGGCAATACCAGGCCACCTTACCTGCCTCCTGAGAACTCTGTATGAAGGTTGAGAAGGAACAGTTAGAAGTGGACATGGAACAACAGACAGGTTCCAAATCAGGAAAGGAGTACATCAAGGCTATATATTGTCACACTGCTCATTTAACTTATATGCAGAGTACATAATGCGAAATGCCAGACTGGATGAAGCACAAGCTGGAATCAAGACTGCCGAGAGAAATATCAATAACCTCAGATATGCAGATGACACCACACTTACGCCAGAAAGTGAAGAAGAACTAAAGAGCCTCTTGATGAAAGTGAAAGAAGAGAGTGAAAAAGTGGACTTAAAGCACAACATTCAGAAAACTAAGATCATGGCATCCAGTCCCATCACTTCATGGCAATAGATGGAGAAACAATGGAAACAGTGACAGACTTGATTTTTTCAGGCTCCAAAATCACTGCAGATGGTGACTACAGCCATGAAATTCAAAGACGCTTGCTCTTTGGACAGCATATTAAAATGCAGAGATAGTACTATGTCAACAAAGTTCGGTCTAGTCAAAGGTATGATTTTTCCAGTACTAATGTATGGATGTGAGAACTGGACTATAAAGAAAGCTGAGTGCTGAAGAATTGATGCTTTTGAACTCTGCTGTTGGAGAAAACTCTTGAGAGTCCCTTGGACTGCAAGGATATTAAACCAGTCAATCCTAAAGAAAATCAGTCCTGAATATTCATTGGAAGGACGGATGCTGAAGCTGAAACTCCAATATTTTGGCCACCTGTTGTGAAGAACTGACTCATTGACAAAGATCCTGATGCTGGGAAAGACTGAAGGCAGGAGGAGAAGGGATCGACAGAGGATGAGATGGTTGGATGGTATCACCAACTGGATGGATGCGAGTTTGAGTCAGTTCCAGGAATTGGTGATGGACAGGGTAGCCAAGCCTGCTGCAGTCCATGGGGTCACAAAATGTTGGACATGACTGAGCAACTGAACCAAACTGAACTATTATATAGGTATAATATTAGATGACTAAGTAAGTATAGTCTACATGCCTACATGATTGATACAGTCTAAGGGCGAAATTTGTTCCTTTTACCATTTATTGGAAGATCGTTACATGCTAAGTACTTTGTGAATCTTCTCTGCCAATATTTCAAATAATGATATGGCTCATTATAAAGAAACAGGCTAACTGAAAAGCATAAATCGGAATAAGTCCATGCTATTAGTAAGTGTGAGATGGCAAGATTTGCATATATCCCATTTTTTAAATTACTGTATTTCACTATCCATTAAAATTAACTTGTGCCTGAAATCAAGTATATTGCGCTAACTCATCATTGAAGAATCTTTTTTACTGTTGGTAGCTTGATAGGGATTGCACTGAATCTATAGATTGCTTTGGGTAGTATACTTATTTTCACTATATTGATTCTTCTGATCCATAATATGGTATATTTCTCCATCTATTTGTGTCATCTTTGATTTCTTTCATCAGTGTTTTATAGTTTTCTATATATAGGTCTTTTGTTTCTATAGGTAGATTTATTCCTAAGTATTTTATTCTTTTCGTTGCAATGGTGAATGAAATTGTTTCCTTAATTTCTCTTTCAGTTGTCTCATTTTTAGTGTATAGAAATGCAAGGGATTTCTGTGTGTTAATTTTATATTTTGCTCTGTATTCATTGATTAGCTCTAGCAATTTTCTGGTGGAGTCTTTAGGGTTTTCTATGAAGAGGATCATCTGCAACAGTGAGAGTTTTGTCATCTGCAAACAGTGAGAGTTTTACTTCTTTTCCAATCTGGATTCCATTTATTTCCTTTTCTTCTCTGATTGCTGTGGCCAAAACTTCCAAAACTATGTTGAATAGCAGTGGTAAGAGTGGGTACCCTTGTCTTGTTCCTGACTTCAGGGGAAATGCTTTCAATTTTTTACCACTGAGGATAATGTTTGCTATGGGTTTATCATATATGGCTTTTAATATGTTGAGTATGTTCCTTCTATGTCTGCTTTCTGGAGAGTTTTTATCATAAATGGATGTTGAACTTGTCAAAGGCTTTCTCTGAATCTATTGAGATAATCATGCATTTTTTATCTTTTAATGTGTTAGTGTGGTGTATCACATTGATTGATTTGCAAATATTGAAGAATCCTTGCACCCCTGGGATAAAGCTCACTTGGTCATGATGTATGATCTTTTTAATATGTTGTTGGATTCTGTTTGCTAGAACTTTGTTAAGGATTTTTGCATTTAAATCATCAGTGATATTGGCCTGTAGTTTTCTTTTTTGGTGGCATCTTTGTTTGGTTTTGGAATTAGGGTGATGGTGGCCTCATAGAATGAGTTTGGAAGTTTATCTTTCAATTAGAACAAATAATTTCACAATTGGTATGGAATTACAAAAAACCTTGAATAGCCCAAGCAATCTTGAGAAAGAAGAATGAAACCAGAGGAATCAACCTGCCTGACTTCAGGCTATACTACAAAGAAACAGTCATCAAGACAGTATGGTACTGGCACAAAAACAGAAACATAGATCAATGGAACAAAATAGAAAGCCCAGAGATATATCCATGCACCTATGGACACCTTATCTTTGACAAAGGAGGCAAGAATATACAATGGAGAAAAGACAATCTCTTTAACAAGTGGTGCTGGGAAAACTGGTCAACCATGTGTAAAGAATGAAACTAGAACACTTTCTAACACCATAAACAAAAATAAACTCAAAATGCTAAAGATCTATATGTAAGACCAGAAACTGTAAATCTCCTAGAGGAAAACATAGGCAAAACACTCTCTGACATAAATCATAGCAGGATTCTCTATGACCTACCTCCCAGAGTAATGGAAATAAAAGGAAAAATAAACAAATGGCACCTAATTAAATTTAAAAGCTTTTGCACAAGCAAGAAAACTATAAGCAAGGTAAAAAGATAGCCTTCAGAATGGGAGAAAATAATAGGAAGAGAAGCAACTGACAAATAATTAATCTCAAAAATATACAAGCAACTCCTGCAACTCAATTCCAGAAAAATAAACAACCCAATCAAAAAATGGGCCAAAGAACTAAACAGACATTTCTCCAAAGAAGACATACAGATGGCTAACAAACACATGAAAAGATGCTCAACATCACTCATTATCAGAGAAATGCAAAGCAAAACCACAATGAGGTACCATCTCCTGCCAGTCAGAATGGCTGCTATCAAAAAGTCTATAAACAATAAATGTTGGAGAGGATGCAGAGAAAAAGGAACCCTCTTACACTGTTGGTGGGAATGCAAACTAGTACAAACTATGGAGAACAGCATGGAGATTCCTTAAAAGATTGGAAATAGAACTGCCATATGACCCAGCAATCCCACTGCTGAGTATACACACCGAGGAAACCAGAACTGAAAGAGACATGTGTACCCCAGTGTTCATCACAGCACTGTTTACAATAGCCAGGACGTGGAAGCAACCTAGATGTCCATCACTGACGAATGGATAAGGAAGCTGTGGTACATATACACAATGGAATATTACTCAGCCATTAAAGAGAGTGCATTTGAATCAGTTCTATTGATGTAGATAAAACTGGAGCCTATTATACAGAGTGAAGTAAGTCAGAAAGAAAAACACCAATACAGTATATTAACACATATATATGGAATTTAGAAAGCTGGTAACGATGACCCTATATATGAGACAGCAAAAGAGACACAGATGTAAAGAACAGACTGTTGGACTATGGGAGAAGGCGAGGGTGGGATGATTTGAGAGAATAGCATTGAAACATGTATATTATCATATGTGAAACAGATCGCCAGTCCAGGTTCACTGCATGGGGCAAGGTGCTCAGGGATGGTGCACTGGGATGACCCTGAGGGATGGGATGGGGAGGGAGGTGTGAGGGAGGGTCAGGATGGGGAACACATATACACCCATGGCTGATTCATGTCAATGTATGGTAAAAATCGCCATAATATTGTAAAGTAATTAGCCTCCAATTAAAACAAAAAAATAAATTAATTAATTAAATAAAATAAAAGCTGAAAAAAATTGAAAAATAGAATCTTTTTTAGTTCATTTTGGAAAATGATAGTTAACTCCAGTTTCAGGATAAACTTTAAAAATCAGCAATATAATTAGCTGAAAATCTTAATTTTTCTTTTATGTAGTGGCCAAGAACCAAACTCCATATATTGGCAAGATATTTATTTGCTTTAATGAGGTTTTGCCTATGTAGCATGCCACAATCTTTTTTTAAAAAAGCTTTTTAAATTTCAATTTAAAAAATTTTAAAATCTAAAGGAAATTTGTGGCAATTTACACACACACACACACATATACATTACGTATAGTATTCTTGATTGCTTTTATACAAGAAAGCCTGATTTTTTTTTTTCTGAAAAAAATAAAGTTTATTAGTATGTTGAACATAAATACAATACTTGGAGCAACATTAATTTTTTAACTTCTCTTTTAAAATGAGAAATGGGTCTACAGTTTGTATGTTTAAAGCTAAAGTACTTTGTATACACATAATTTCAGTTTTTATAAAAGTCTTATTTCCATGAAGAAAATAAATTAATTCTGAAGTTCAAAAGTTTAAGCCTTACATTAAAAATTAAATTACTTGTGAGTATTGGTTGAATAGTATTTGCTTTTAAAATATAATATTAATATATGTAAATACAATAAAAACATTGAAATAGATTGTCTTTCAATTCCTAATCAATAATAATATAGATTATCTGTGTAGACTGCTTTCAGGCTGAAAAATTTTTTCACAAATGCTAACTTTCCTGATATTGAAATTATATATTTTGTTTAAAAAAATAACTCTTTCATTCTAACCTTCTTTCCTAAATTATAGACTTGGGATTGGAAGTAGCATTACAGATCATTAGGTGCTGCTATAAACCCATAGAGAAATCACCTATATCAAAATTCCTAACCTAATTGACATCAAATATCTGAACATCTTGAGTGACAGGGACGTCAGCTGGTCAGCTGATGGTTCTTTCTATTTTGTTTAGCTGTTAGAGTTTATTTTTTTAAATTGAGCCAAATATTTTTTCTCTATATGTTTTATACAAACTCTATTCCCATTTATAACCTTTTGGATTATTGAAGTCATCTGTTGTTCCCTGTTTATTTTGTCATTTAGCTTAACATTTTTGGTACCTTGACTCCTTGATCAGCTGATATTATTTTCTTCAATTTCTTTACTGTCCTGGTAGGTCAATTCGTATGGCATCCTCTTTTCCTCTTACAAAGTCAGCCCATAGCAGACAGAGTAAATGACTGGTCTAATTAGAGATTTAAACTGGATACTTTGCATTTATGTATAGTTTGGCCTGCAATATTATTTTCACTTGGCAGTTCCACTATTGCCTTATTAGTCCACAGTAAGCATTTGCTCAGTTAGATCAGGTTCTTTCATAAAGAAACTGTTAATTTTGCAATTGGTTTTAGGGAATTAGTTCAGAACTTTGTTTATATCCTTAAAATTCAAACTTGCCTGGACCCATAGTGTGTGGAATTCTAGGACACTCTTGTTCTCTTTTTAATTACTCATTTCGGCATGCAATACAACTGCTATTCTTAACTTTCTGTCCTTCAGAAATTTAATGTGCCTGAGTATTTTGACTTATTACATGCAAAATAAAAAGTGATCATTTAATCTGAAGAGTCTCAGCTGTATTAGTATTAAATCTGCAGAGATGGTGGGCTCCTAAATGGTAGTTAACAATTTATTCCATATCCAGCAAAAACTAGTTACAGTTTCAGAAATACCACAATAAAAAAAATCACAGCGATTTCACTGAGGAAATGATTTTAAAGTTTAGATCTGAAAGATGAATACATTTAACTAAGCTAGAGAAACAGATGAGATAATAGAATATTCAATTATAGGATACATTATTGACTGATTTTATGTAAATGACAATAGGAAGGCTAAAAATTTTAAAGCAAGGGTTGATGAAATAAGATCTATATTTAAAATAAATCTTTGAAAATATTCTGGCTTTACTGCTTTGAATTGAATGAAGGTGGTGAAAGTGAAGATAGGGAGGCTGGGTAGGACTAGGTTGGTGTTGGTAGCAGAAGAGATGAAACAAATTGGATAAACTGAAGGGCTGTTAAGAGGTTTTATCCACAGAGCATGAGGGAGAATGATCAGAGGAAAATTAATAAGATATTAAAGACTGCTCCTAAATTTATAGCTTATGCAACTAGGCTGCTGGTAGTGTTGTTTGTAAAGACGGGTCACTCTGGAAGTGCTTTGAGTTATGAGAAAGTAGACATGATGAATTTGTTTTGAACATGTTGATTTTGAAATACTTTCAAGATGATATATTTCAAGAGTCATAAAAAGCTATATACCCTTTTGTAAAGAAATCATGTCTCTGGGAATGTAGCCTAAAAAAACAGAGTAAAATATGGGAAAAGTTATGGCTGAAAAATGTCCATTGCAGTGTTTATTATCAGTAAGAGAAACTGGAAGCAATGTTAATTTTCAGAAATTGAAGAATCATTTAGTAAACTTCTGTCAACTTAATGGAATATTAGTTAGCCAATTAAATGTTTGTTTAAAAAACTAAGTTGTAAAAATAGTTAGAATAACTTGTACATTACAAATAAAACTGAGTAAAAACAAATGAGTATGAAATAAAACTGAGAAAATACATGAAGTTGCCCAATTCGTATACATTTCTTTTATTTATTTAAAAAGAAAAAAATTAAATTGTCAATTTTTAAAAATATTTCAAATTTAAATACAATTCTTATTTCTCAAGATTATAGTTTGTTTTTAAGTAATATTTGCATTCTTCTTCCTGAGGTTAGAAATATTTAGAACATAACTTTTTTTACAAGAAGATATTTAAAATAGTCTTAAATAACTCTTAAGATCTCTTAGGGTAGATCTTAAGAGGCCGATCTATTTTATTCTTAATCATAGTCATAAAATTTCCATGTTAAAAAAAGAATTTTATGACCAATAAATGCATGAAAAGATGAGGTATCACCTCATATCAGTCAAAATGGCCATCATCAAAAAAATCTACAAACAATAAATGCTGGAGAGGATGTGGAGCAAAGGGAACCCTCCTGCACTGTTGGTGGGAATGAAAACTGATACAGCCAGTATCAGTACCGTACTGTACCATGGAGATTCCTTAAAAACTGGGAATAAATCTACCATATGCCCCAGCAATCCCACTACTGGGCATATACCCTGAGAAAACCACAATTCTAAAAGACACTTGTATCCCAGTGTTCATTGCAGCACTATTTACAATAGCCATAACATGGAAGCAACCTAGACATCCATTGATATATAAATGGATAAAGAAGATGCGGTACATATACACAATGGAATATTACTCTATGATAAAAAGGGATGAATTTGAGTCAGTTGTAGTGAGGTGGATGAACCTAGAGTCTATTATACAGAGTGAATTATCTCAGAAAGAGAAAAACAAATATTGTATTTTAATGCATATAAATGGAATCTAGAAAAATGAAACTGATGAACCTATTTTCAGGGGCACAATAAAGACACAGATGTAGAGAATGGACTTGTGGACACATCAGGGAAAGGAGATGGTGGAATGAATGACAAAAATAGCATTGATATATATGTGCTATCATGCATGAAATAGATAACTGGTGAGAAGTTGCTATCTAACACAGGGAGCCCAGTCTGGCGCTCTGTGAGACCTAGAGGAGTGGAATGGGGAGAAAGTAAGGAGGCTCAAGAGGGAGGATATACATATATACACATATATATATATATACACACACATATAATTATGACTGATCTGCATTGCTGTGTGGCAGAAACGAACACAACCTTGTAAAGCATTTTTCCTCCACTTAAAAAATAAAAAAGAATCTTAGCTGATATTAGTTACATTTAAATTAATCCCCTCTTTGTGTGTTTGTATGTGTGGTAATGTGTAATTTTAATGAACTAAGAATCTGAGTGCTAGACTGCGTGCTTAGTCTCTCAATCATGCCAGACTCTTTGCAACCCTATGGACTGTAACCTATCAGCTCCTCTGTCCATGGAATTTTCCAGGCAAGGATACTGGAGTGAGTTGCCATTTCCTACTCAAGAGATCTTCCCAACCCAGGGATCAAGCCAGCACCTCCAGGAGCTCCTGAATTGCAGGTGGATTCCTTGCCACTGAGCCACCTGGGAAGTGCTGCATAGATTTCAGTTGTATCATTTAGTTCTAAGATCCAAGAGTCTTTTTTTCAAATTTAGATACTTATATTTTTAAATTGTAAGGATTTTGCTTTCAGGACCAAAGAAGAAAAAGAATCTATATCTTTCTTAAACTAATAGTGAGATGTTGAAATTTTAATTTCATTTTCTGTTTTAAAGTTACAAAATTAAATATTAGCCAAGTTTTACTGTCATATTTTACCAATAAATTTGTTAACATCAGTAGCATTATTTCAGTTTGTCAATTGGCATAATTTATCACTGTAAAACTCAGGGTTTTCTTTAAAAATTGTCACTTTGGAAAATGGTTTATTTTCCATTTTTTAATCTATTAGACAGTCATAATGAAGCTTTTCATACTTCGAAGTATTCATTTCAAATCTTACATAAGCTAAGAATATATTCAAGAGTTAAGACATGAAGTTTTATTAAACTGTATATAAGCAACTGACATTATATAATTAATTATAAAGGCAGTGATTAAGAATTGACAGTTTGTTTTGAGCAAGGCTTTTTTGATAATTTGTTACAAATTATCTAGAGATTGTATCATAATTTCTGTTTTTGGAAACTTGTGCCTTCTTAAGAACCTTCAATATGAATTAATTTGGGGAATTTTAATGGCAATTAAATTCAATTGGCAACTGAATTCAAATGGTAATTAAATTTTAATGGCAATTTAAATTAAATTAAAATAATTGTAAATTTAATTCTTTAAGAAATGTTTTCCACATTTTAGGGTAAAAATTCTCTTCAATTTATTTTGATACATTTTTATACAATTTTATAAGAAAGTGACATTTTAAAATGTACACAAATGTTGAATTAATTTTCTTCAGAGTGGAATTTTTTTAGTTTCTAATGATGCCTAGATAATGTCTTAAATCAAAAGTGCCATTAAAATTCCCCAAAGTAATTCATATTGAAGGTTCTTAAGAAGGCACAAGTTTCCAAAAACAGAAATTATGATACAATCTTTAGACCTTATGATTTTGAACCCATGAAAGATAATCATTTAGTTTATATATATTTGCTGTACTTTGAATTGTGATGAACTGTGGGCTAAAAGCTGGTGTTCCAGTTAAAAACAATCCTAATATCCAGTTATCTAATAATTTTTGGATTTGAATTATTTTGATGTGCTATTACAGTAGTCGGTTCTGAATCATGTTCCAAGATAATTGTTGAAGAAGATGAAGGAGGAGGAGAAGAAGAAGGAGGAGTAGGGGGTAGGGAGAAGGAGAGCAGGGAAAAGAAGAAGAGAGTAAGAGAGAGACAATGACAATGACAGTAGTCATGGATGATACAATAAAGTACAGTTACTCTTTATACTGCATTCTGTAACTACTGGTGGTGATCATATTTATGAAGACCATGTTAATGTATAAGATAATGTATGCATGTTTTAGAATTTACTTTGCTATCAATTTAAAAAATCACAGCTAATGGATAGAATTAAGAAATTAGAAGAGGAGGGTAAAATGGGAATTTAGGATTAACAGATAACACCACTATACATAGAATAGAACAATAAGGTCCCACTAGGGAACCATATTCAGTATTTTGTAATAACCTCTAGTGGGAAAAAATCTGAAAGGAATATGTGTGTGTATATTGATGTTGTTCAGTCGCTCAGTTGTATCCAACTCTTTGCGACCCCATCCCATGGACTGCAGCACATTAGGTTTCCCCATCTTTCACCATCTTCTGGAGATGGTGAGAGATGGTGTGTGTGTATATAAGTATGCCTCTCCTAGAGATGGTGTGAGATGGTGTGTGTGTGTGTGTGTGTGTATGCATATATATATACATATGTATATATTTGGGCTTCCGTGGTAGCTCAGCTCAGCTGGTAAAGAATCTGCTGGCAATGCAGGAAACCCCAGTTTGATTCCTGAGTCAGGAAGATCCCCTGGAGAAGAGATAGACTGCCCACTCCAGTATTCTTGGCCTTCCCTGGTGCTCAGATGGTAAAGAATCTGCCTGCAGTGCAGGAGACCTGGATTCAAACCCTGGGTCAAATCTGAGTGACTAAGCACAGCATAGAACATGTATATACGTTGTATATATTGCATATGTATACATGCATACATACATACAGGCTTCCCAAGGCAGTGTTAGTGGTAAAGAAACTGCCTGCCAATGCAGGAGACAGACAAAAGAGACATAGTTTGAATCCCTGGATTGGGAAGATCCCCTGGAGGAGGGCATTGCAACCATTCTAGTATTCTTGCCTAGAGAATCCCATGGACAGGGAAGCCTGGCGGGCTACAGTTCATAGTGTCACAAAGAGTCAGACATGACTGAAGTGACTTAACACACATGGCCACATGCATATATATATACACACACACACAGACACATGTATGTACATATAACTGAATCACTTTGCTGTATACCTGAAACACTGTAAATCAACTATATTTTCCGTTAAAAAATAAATTGGAACTGACTCTCCCTCCAGCTCCCAAAAGAATAAACTGCAAGTAAAATTCAAAGCATAATTTAACTATTTTAAAGATTATCCCCCCAACATCAGGAAAATTAACCACAAATATTGAAATTATTATTTTTAATAGTATATATTAAATGTCATTGCTATTTTTTGCACAAAATACAGTTCTTACAATGTACCATGTATACTGATAGTAAAATTGACCAAGAAGTTGAAAATTTAATTGGGAAGGCCTCTAATATTTCACAATTTTCAAAGCATATAGAGATAGGCTTGCATATTGATTTTGGTTCCTTTCTTACTGCATGACAAGTTAAGCATCAATCTCCTTTCTCTATATTTTATAAAGTCAAGACAAAGTCAACATATTTCAATTATTTTAAATGTCAATTTATTTTAAACATTATAAATCATCTATATTTCATGTATTTTATCAGCACATGACATAAACATGGATATGACACTGCATTCACCAAAGATAATCAATAAATTAAAAAAATATTTTGCATGTACTTACTTGAAATAAAAGAATATGCCAAGTGAGATAAGCAGTGATGCAATAGATAATACATGTCCAATTATAGTCAGGTAAAACAAATTCAGTGCAGTCTGTAATTTGTATGAATAAAAAATTAATTAATGCTAATATCAATGCTATAGTTCTACATGTGTATAAGTCCCAAATCAATAAAATAATATCTGTTTTTAAAAACATGTGATCTGATAAATTAAGCCTTTAGCAAGCAAGCAAGTACTGAATACACTTTGAATGAAGAGTATCTATAAAAATTTATCAAGTGATATCAAAATTTATAAATTTCTCTTTTTAGTTAAGAAATTAGAAGTCATATTAAACATATGAAGAAATAAATTTATTGATCTAAGTTTATAAAATGTGAAAGCAGCATTTTAAAGTTTGGAGGACATTGACAATTTTCACTCCATCAGTTTGTGCACCTTAAATTGATGATTTTTGTTTGTTTAATTTAAATGCCAGGTAAGGCTTCTTTCCCAACTAGGTTTCTTTTCTCCATTTGACAAACTTGATACTCCAAAACAATCTCAATATAATAATGTATAGGGGCCTCTGATCTGTACAAATAAATTATTTTTCTTGGTTTTAACTTTATCTCTTTGATTTTTATCTTTATTCTATTATAACTTAACATTTTAATGTGTATTTATAGATATATGTTCAAACCCTTCTCTGAATCAATAAAGAGTACATGATTTATAATGAGAGCTGGCAGTTATCAAATGCTTACTATAGGCTTGTTAGTTTTCTAAATATTTTCCTTGTATGTAGTCAATTCCTATGAAAACCTTGAGGATGGGTTCATTATCCTCATTTAGATGGGAAGCGGCTGAGGCAGATGTTCTAGTTTGCCCAGGGTCACAGTTGATAAAGAGCAGAAACAGGAAGCGAGAAACCAGAACTCAGTTTTAATCACTGTGACAAACTGCCTCCACATACACACAATGCAGATATGTGCAGGAACTCTGTATCAAAACTTTATTGTTGTGGCAAACTATGCTAACCCTGACTTTAATGTATGATGGGCGTTAAAAGTGGGAACGCCAGTGAGGTGACCTAACTGAGTCACGATGAAAGTCTTTGGCTGGGACAGATAGGTCTGTTTAAACCCCGCTGGGCTTGTCTTGTTCTCTTGAGCACAATTCCTGAGTGTAATTATAGGAGTTCCACCACAGATGAAAATTTCTTTTTTCTTACACTTTTAAAGTATGTTTACTTTGGAAAATTCTAAATTACAGCACTGAGACATTGACCTGTAAATAGACAACTACCTAGCTGGATTGCTTCTTCAGTGTAATGACTGAATCTATAATAATTATTTCTATGAAGATATTTTTCACGACTGTTTTTATTATGAAAAGGCTTTACAGTGGAATGAATGAACACCAGCTAAATTTTCTCTGATATTGTATCAGTAACTAACTTTTAAAGTAGATAGTGTAAATTCAGTTTGAATTTATAATTATTACGTACCTTCACTTTCTCATGTGTGTTAACATTACATTGGGTATAATTCGTCCATGTTCTGTTGCTTGCTGGATGTCTAAACCAGTTTCCATCTTGGTCACAGATTTTTGTAACTTTTTCTTTAAAATTGAAAAGGAAATAGTAACTTAGTTAACCAAGGGTTTATTAAATAGATGCCAAGGAGATTTGTATATAAATTTCTGCTTTTACCTGAAGGATCAAAATCCTGAAAGTAATCAGGGCAGTGCTGCATTGATTCTGTTCCTGCAGCAACATCATTCCAGCACAGCCATCCATCCCAGGTTCTGTTACAGTAAATGCCTTAAGGAGAGAGTGAAAAGTAGGGCTTACTAACCTCCCTCTAGTTATACAGAAACACATGAAGTTTTCATGCTTGACTCACATGAGGGAATAGAGACTGTCTACTGAAAATGAAGACATCATATAAAATCTTTGTAACAATTACTTGGATTATTCACAAAGTAATTTTAGAATAACTAATTGTTAAATTTAGAAATATCTAAACAAATATATGTTTAGCTTTAATTCTCATATTCAAAGGTAGCTATTTATCCAATAAATTACATGGTCTTTGCTGGTTTTCCTTAACCATGAAGTATTCGTTAATTAGTCCCTTGAATTTTGAAATTCAAAAAATATGGGAAATTGGAAATGTGTTTTATTTTAGAAACTGTATTCTTAGGGCAAGTTATAGTATTTTTTGAAGTGAACAAATGAACATTCCAATATTTCCTATTTTACCACATTAACCCTGACACACACTTATTTAGGGCCCTCCACCAAATTCTAGCTCTTATTTTCCTTCCTTTTCTTGTCAAATGAAGTAAAAGTGTTTAATCTCACATTCTTTTCTTACCTACATTAAGAGAAAGAACCTCTTACAAGAAAAAAAGTTTAAAGGCATAGAGAAATAAAATGACTAAAACTTTCTAAAGTTACATAACAGTCCGTAATCAAAGAGGGTAAATTTTTTGCCATAAGCACACATAGATAGAAACCTGAATGTTGCATGAGCTGTTTATTATTATTAACAGATTTGCACAGCAATCTCAGAATCAATCTAGGCCTCACAGAAGTAGAAAACATTCTGTTGGCCTGAAAATCTAAATAATTCTAATTAAAAATAAAACTCATATAGTCTGTTTTCCCTCCTGTGCTTTTCAAACTCTTTATTTAAATAGCTTGCATCCACATTATTACCAAATAAAATGCATTTTGTGGCCTGTCAGAGAAAATTTTCCTGATCCCATTTTAGAAAGCACTTTAGACAAGTCCTTACAGAGCTCCAGAAGACTCCACAACATCGACTACATGATAGATGGAAAGGTCTAGAATTTTCCCAGCTGTGTTATATGGCATTTGAGGGAGACATGAAAAAAGTTTTCCTTTAAAAAAGCTTTTGTGGCCAAATAGATTTGGAAAACACAAAGTTAAACACATTTCTTTATGACAGGATTTTTTTACAGTATTTAAAATTATAGAGAACGTTATGAATCTCCAAGAGGAAGATTTATTATGTAGTGATCCTAAACTTTATCACAAAATTATTTTACTATAAAACCCTCATAAATATATTCCTATTATTAAGAAATTACATTGGAAGCTAGCTTGTACACATATCTAGATCATTAGGAAGGCATTAATTCAATAATTTTAAACTAATAACACTTAGACTTTAATGGAATAAAGGTGAGAAACCAGATCAGTTAGCATGGAATTTGTATACAGATTTTAACTATTTGATAATGCAGTCCCTACTGAACTAATATCAGACAGTTTGTCATTGTCTGACATATTTTAGAGATATGTTTTAGTTGGATATATTTTGTAATAAAAATATTTGGACAGATATATCAAACTGCTTTGAAGTTGGACAATTTATATTGGTTAGATTAAAATTCCAAGAGTTGATCAATATGGAAAAATTGCTTTTTTTTCTCTTTCTCACAAGCAAGTTCATTTTGACACTTACAAATATTAACAGTAACCTACTTTTAACATATCATGTATACAACAAGCGTGTTTTATATATAAATATTTTCTCCCAAAATTAAATTATTTGTTTCTACTGATTTAAAAATATCTAAAGCCTTACATTTTTCTTTGTTTCATGATGAGTTTTGCATTTTATATTTTAAAGATAATCCCGTCTTTAAGATTGCCAGATAGAAAACATGGTGTTTCTGTGCTCTGGGTTTTGTTTTTGGTTTTGCTAAATTTGGCAACTCTCTTTGTGCTGCTCAGAATTAAAGCATATATGTGACACTTAGTAGGCCCTCAATAAATCTTTAAAAATACCTTAAAAATATCTAATGGAAACAGACATTCACGAATTTCATTAGCTTTGCTACGAACTGTACTATATACATAGTATGTGTTATGCAAAAAAATTGTCATTTTATTAAGCTCCTATCAAGAAGTTTGTGAAAAAAAAGAAATACAGATCACATAAACTGAAGATCAACTGTCACTGATTTATTTCAAGACACATACTTATTCTATATTTTAAATATCTTTATACTATATAAAAAATTACTAAAAATATCCCTGTCACATATATTTTTATTAGAATTTTTAAAAAGAGGTAAGATGCATTGCGTAATAAAATGTTCTTCACAAATAATTAAAACTGCACATGTACTAGAAAAACTAGCAACTAACCCATTTTTAAGAAGGAAACTAAGGGACCTGCAATGATGTAATGGGGTAGTTTTCTTATAAACTATGTCAAAGGTATTTAAAATTGTCACGTTTACCTTCTGTTTGTTGAACAGGGTCTTGCATAATCTTTTGGTAACATTCATATTGAGCTGTCATGATTTTGTTTCTAGTAACACCCAGCTGAATTAAGTCACTGGGGTTCTCTTCTTCGGATTCTGCTATAACAAGAATCTAAGGAATTAAAGAAAATAAAATTTCAGAATTGTGAGAATGTTAGAGACAATCTGTCACAGTGAAAAATAGTTAAGTACAGTGATGTACTGCATGGTCAACAGACTCTGGGGGGAACTTCCTGACTTTCAGTGTTTGCCAATTTCCGTGGTGTAAATATCCCACCACGTCCAATATCCACCACCACCAAGAGTTGCCAGTGGCAGCACTGGGAAGTACAGTCCATAGTTCCCCCTCAGAGCCTGTGGGGGCCAGCTCCAGGCCAGCTTTCTGGAATGCAGACAGCTGTATTCAAACTCCACCTCTACTTTTTAACCTGGCAATGTAGAAAAGATATTTAACCTCCACCCCACCACACAGCCCCAGCAAAACCTCTGCTTTCTTATTGTAAAATGGGTTAAAATAGTATCAAGATAACGAAGGGGAAGTATCTGGCACATGGTAAATGCTCAAAATTGTTGCCATTTTTATATTTACATTTTGATAAAATAATGACAAATAGTTCATTTATGCTGTTGGTTAATAGGATTTTAATTGTATGCACATCAATAAATGTTTTGGACAAGGTCTATATTTATATTCTTCCACTTTAGCAGCATTATTTTAAGCTTCACTTACACTTTAATTTCTACATGACTTTTTTTCCTTGTTTCATAGCATGAAACCTATATAAACCTCTCTTCAACTTTATTTCTTCTCTTTTGCATTATTCCTATCTATAGGATAGGAACTGTTTTCCATAAACAGTTATCTTTCTATTCCTATGTTGATTCTTTATTCTTAATTTTCTTACTGCTGTTCTCAAGCAGTAAATTGGAGTTAATTTAAATGTAAAATAAATAGTAATAGTCCCTCAGTGTGTGACACTACTCTAGTTTCCCCATCACCTCACCACCATTCAACATTGACTTTTTCATTCTTAGATTGGTTTTAATTTCTTAACAAAGATTTATGCAGTTGTTGTGCTGCACAAGTTAAAAATGGAAATTTACAACATCAAGGAAAAATACTTTTCTCCTGTTCTCAGTTTTTAGAATTGCATAAAACCAATATCATTTTTATTCTTACTTTAAAAGTCAGATATGCATGTTGTCTGAATGAATTCAAGAGAAACGGTCACAATTCCTTAAATTACAGTAATCGGGTTGGTAATCTGTTACAGAATTACCTGCAGGGAACCAGCTTTGGCCAGTGTAGCTCACTGGCAGGCTCAGCTGAGGGTGGGAGCCTAAGAAACAGGAGTCCTGTTTCTTGAATTCTAGTCTGTTTACCTAAGATAACATCTGAAAAGTGTAGAATTTGGACTTCTCCTAGACTTGAGAATGTTTTTAAATACAAATGCTAATAGGAATGCAGTCGTGCTTTTTTCCCATTTAAGTTTTCTATATTTTTCTTGAGTCTCTTTGCTTGACTCTTCCTGGGGTTTCCTTGGAAACACCACAGGAGAATTATTTGCTGGCACAGAGTTAGATGAGATTATGTCTCTCAGTTTCTCATACATATGATAAGAGTATTTGTTGTTGTAGTAAGAGTGTAGTCACTGCTTTAATAAGGGAGAAATATGGGGACAAAATATTTCTGTAAATAAAAGTAACATTAAGTGTATAAAGCATACAGCCCCTCTAGTACAGCAATTGCTTTTTAGTGATCTTCAGTCTACCCTCCACTTCCAGCCCCACCTCCCCTGCATATACATGCAGAGGCATGCAGGAGTGCACATACTCACATACACATCTGCCCCAAACTTAGCATCAATGCCTGTCAGAAAACGGACATTTAATACTTATTTGAATGAATGGATGAGGAAATTAATTTAAAACATAATGATTGTCTCCAAAATGCTTTTCAGTCAATACAAGTCATTCATTTGGCAGAATGGGAAGAAAATCAACAGGCTGGAATTGCTTTTTTAACATAGCTAACTCAGAATCAGCAGGTCTGATTGAAAATATTTCATCTATTATGTATGACTGTGCTATACAGCCATTCCATTTTTTTTTTTAAACTCTGGTAATTACTTTCCCCTGGTGTCTGCACTTTTATATCTATCATACTTCCTTGCTTTGATACCACCCTTCCCAATGCAACATAATACTAGGGTGCCTATTACAGGGCTAAAAGCCTAAAAAGGTACACTGAAAGAAAATGAATTATTGCTGTATTGATTAGATATAAAAGTGCACTTTATTTATGCATCAAATAACTATATGTATGTAATTTTGTGTTATTAACCTTTATCAATGATGGGTATATTAGAAGTTAAAACAGAAACAATCATAGGTAGGGGGATACTTTAGAGAAATTTATGCTTACCATGAAAAAAGGCAAGAGGAACAGAAAAGACAGGAAACATTTTTTCTCCATCATTAAAGCCAAAATGAAATATGCTATGTATATAAATCAAACTGCAATAGAAAAGAAAAATGTAATCCAGTAATATATATGAAATAAATATACATGGCTCTCAGTGGAAATTTATTTTAAAACTCATGATAAAAATAAATAAATAAATAAAAACTACATGATAATTTTGCTTTAAGGATTTGATTAACAGTTTTATGAATTACAAATATTAAGAGCATAATAGTTTAAAGTACTAAAGAGCTAAATTAAATACATTTTAATTTAATTTAGTTAGCTTTTCAAGCAGCAAAGCCTCTTACAGATGTAATTTTGAATAACTAGAAAGCATCTTTTTTTTTTTTTTTTTTGGTTTCTGTCAAACATCAGCATGATTCAGCCATAAGTACATGTATGTCCCCTCCCTCATGAACCTTCCCATCCCACCCCTCTAGGTTGTTACAGAGCCTGGGTTTGAGTTCCCTGTGTCATAGAGCAAATTCCCACTGGTAATCTTATTTTTAATTTTATGACTCTTCAACAATTTAAGGGAAGAATTGAATTTGGGCCCATTCCTTGAAAGCTAGCATCCATAAGTCATAAAAAATGGACTTTAATAGAAATTACTCTTCACCACAGGATTCACTTTTTATAATAAAAACTGTTCCCTAACCCGTCTATATTATTAAAATAAGTTTAAAGGATATGGACAATAGTAAATAAAAGTGTTTCTGTCAAGTGTTTGTAATGTTAGATATAGATTCCTGCTAACTTCTTAATTCTAAGAGGCAAACATTGAAGGAGTGAAGTGTATGGCACTTACTCTCCAAAAGTTCCATCAGCAATCTACTCTGGTAGCATTTTCATGAAACATAAATGACCATGGTTTAGTCATAAAATATATTTATTTAGCTGAGTTAAAAATATTTTCCAAAGGAGATAAAAATCTAATCAATAAATGTTTGCCAGTGAACTATGAACTTAGATTTAATTTCATTAGGAAATGTGTTGTGATTTCTATTACAGGGCAAATGTTAGAATAAGAATTATAAAAATATCTTCTTCATGTTACTTATCATTTGTAATATTGCATGCAATGAGAGCACACTATTAACTAGCACACAGAATCTGTGCCACTGCCTGACCTCATCAATGACTTACCTAAAAGAAACTTCTCTTTTTATTACAGCAATCTTCCAAATAATGTTTTCTTTTCAGTCAGATACACTGGGCTTTTACCATTAGCTGACCTTAAAAAAATACAACCAAAAAACAAAGTATTACATTAATTTTAGGTTAAAAAAACATGTTGTAATAGAGAGAAAACAATGAATCAAAGTTTTTGCAATTTAATGATTAATGAGTTGATATTTTAGTTTTTATTACATTGTACCATGAGAAAAATCTAATTTTCTGATACTTACATTCACAATTGTCTCCAGACTCAAATCACATTTTCTCTTGGATCATATTCAAAATTGTCTTGAAGAATGTCTTAAATCTGGAGGTCATGACCTGAAATATTTATATAATAATTTTATCTCAATGAACAAAATCATTTCCATGATAAATTAAAATTTTCAAAGAAAATGCCACTAGTAAGATGATATTTTTATTAAGCTACTCTGATTTTTTAAAATCTCTTGCTTACAATATTTGAGTTTTGTCACAAATATTTGTTGTTTTTCATTATATGGAGAAGTTTATGTCAATTTTCATTCACCCAGGATGGTTGAAACACTGAGCAATTGACTATTTTACTTAAGTAAACATCAAAAAAATAGAATACAATAAAAGAACTTTTAAACTAAACTTTTTTAAACTTCCTTTGAATAATTTGAGCTTTCCTGGTGACTCAGATGGTAAAGAATCCATCTGCAATGTGGGAGACCTGGTTTGATCCCTGGGTTGGGAAGATCCCCCGGAGAAGGGAACGGCTACCCGTTTTATCTAATATTTATTGGAATGTGTTAGTCTTGGTTATTTGAATCTAATTCCCTAGCTGATGTGGTTCCTCACAGACAGAAACCACCTTGATCTTTCTTTTCTTTGTATCTGGAATAAATGAAAAAGTGAAGCAATAAAGTACTTTAGGAGTTTAAGCTTACAATCAGGAACACTAATCGTAAATATTAGTGAATTATCATTTCTTTTATTAGAAGACTGTAAGAAGTGTTTGAATCTATACTGACAGTGAAAATTGAGGGGAAACTTCAGCATGTTTACTTCTTTACAAAATAAAAGTCCTTTATTCAGTTTTTGAGTTCAGTGGTTGCTTGGGTATTTGGATTGAATAAACAGTAGTTTACTGTACTGTCTTTGGAAGTCAGAGCTTAAGCCAAATTTAAAACATTAGTAGTCCACATTTTTTCTGTATTAAATATGTATAAAATACAAAGTTGCAAATGAAAATGTAAAGGAATATTATTTTATTTGGAAATCAGATTTTTATGAAACAATGCTTTGATTTACACAATGCAGGATTAAATTATCCTCAATGTGTACATGGGCTTAAAAATTGAAAGAAAAGTTGCCTCAAAAAACATGTTTGAAGTTTTCCTATATCCAACATATTTAGAAAACATTTCATGCAACACTAGCAGCTATTTTTGTTGCTTAGTTAATGGGTTTCAAAATCAGAGCTCCAAAAAATACCCTAGTGGAAATATCTGTTAGTTCAAAGGATCCTCCTGGCACCAATAATTAAGATGAGTTTACTCAACTCACAAAATATTGATCAGTGCAAGTAATTTCACTTTTATAGCTTTCTTACTTCAGCCTATTCCCTAGTGATCAGGAAAGTGGGCTACTAGGAACAAGATTATATTCTGCACTGTGTAAATTTTTAGCATTCCTAATCCCTGGTTTTATTAAACTTTGAAGCAGCAAGTTTGGGTGGCAGTTTCTCAACAACATGGTGGATACTTACTCATACTCTTTAGATCTGGTAATGTCTATTTCATGCAGTGATCCAATTTGCTTGAGTCATCTACCCTACAAAGGATTTATCAAATTTCCTTCCTGGCAGACACATGGCACGAAAATGCTAGTGATGGAAAAATCACCCCTTTTACCAAGATGCTTACATCTCACATCAATTCTTACATCAATAATGTAAGAATCATGACTCGGCATACAAATAATGCCACTGCAGATACATCTGAGGGTCAGTTTAGATTAAGCCTCATATTTATGAGTATAATGGCACAATTATTGTCAGAAGTATGCTTAATTGTATGCCTCAGCTTACAATTAATCATACTTAACCAACTCACTGGTTCTTTGCATACAGCTTCTCATATGTTCATTTATCAAGTGGTTCTCTCCTCTATGTTTAGCTTATTCCAGATTTATCTTTCCTGAAGCTCACATTATATTATCTGACCAAAGATGTTAAGTAAATCATTGTAAATTTCTTATATCTAGTTAAATTATTTATTGACAATTGAGTTTCACGTTGCTTGCTGAAAGATAGTAGTTCCCATTCAATTTTGAAGAGAGATCAAGTACATAATTAAAGGAGGTCAAATTAAATGACTAATTCTGCCAGTGGATTTTTCCAAGTGAGCTCAGGTTTGTTTAACAGGAAAAGCACTTCTTCAAAAGTGAAAAAGCTCTAATTTAAACTCGTAAGTGAATCTGTAATCACAGTGGTACTTGTAGTAGTTACTGGCATTTTCTCTTTTTAACTGCTAACCTAGTCTCACAGATCCTATAAATACTATTATCACATCTCAAAATTAAAATAGAAGATTTGGTTTTACTATTAGAAATAAAATAACTTTCTTTACATGAAATAAAAAAGTAGTTTATAAATAATCTACAAGCTTCTTGCTCAAAGAATCACCAAAATAAAATTTAAATGACTTATTTCATCACAGAAAGAACTTTGACTTAAGACCTCAAATAACTTTTGAAATATAGCTTCCTAGTCACTCATTGCTTTGTGTAGCATCATTCTGGGTTCATTTCTTAAAATTGCAGTAAATCAGCAACACAAGGCAGTTCTCCATTTTTTTTTTTTTTTTACAGTTTTGCATTTCCAAATCCACAAAATTTAACCAATCTTCTTGGCTTGATCAGTGTAAAAAAAAAAAAAATGCTTTATTCTACCTAAACATAATAAATCAGTGTGACTTAATCATTTACCAGAACACAAAAACATAAATCCAGTGCCTTTCAAAATTGCTTCTTATTTTCTCAAATTTTTGTTATACATGTACACACTTTTCATAAATTTTTCTTAGTAAAAATTCTTATTTTTAGTTGACTCATCTAACCCTAATATTAAAAGTATATGTTCATTCCAAAATTAAGACAAAAAACCAACTTTCGTCTTCTACTCCTCCATTTCCAAAATATCTTGGATTGTCACAGGCCCTAAGCCATGTTCTCTCCTCCATTTATTTATCCAATTACTATAAAACTGGCTAACAGAAGCATTTCCCACAAATATCTAATTTGCCATTAAGTATCCCAAACCTTTGTGTGAGCAAAGTGAGGCTGTTTCCTATCCAAGTACATGCCTTCCTTTATGGCATATTAAACAAGCTCCATTTTTCCTGATTCAAAACAAGGAAAAAAGCATTCTGTATTCCCAATATCCTACATGTCTATGGCAAATGGCCACTTCTTTCTCTCATTCACACTATGTGGAACAGATTGTGCCACTAGAAAAGTGTTCAAGTACAAGATCCTGGTTACTTTTTATTATCTTCTCACTGCTCATTTTTTGGCAAAACCTAAGTCTTTGTGCTAGAATGATTCCTGCTAATTACCAACTTTACTTCCACTAGAGTCTTTGAGAAAGAAATGCCCTGTAAGGTTTTATTTCCCCACCCCCATCCTGATCTGGACTGTTCCCTAACACTTTCAATAGGTGAAGCAGTAAGAAAATTAAAATATAAAGATACTTCTCTTTCTTGATGATCCGTTACTGGGATGTAAGAAATTCAAACTATTAAGCCATTTTTTTTTAATAGTAAGTCTTGAGTCTTTCATTATTGAATGAACAAGTAACAAATCACTGTTGTAACATACACCAGGGTTCCACAGAGTGTGGGTTAATGGATCACCTGTATGAGAATCATCCCCAGAACTTGCTGAACACATTAGAATGTCTAGGCCCCAGAACAGAAACTGAATCAGAAACTTCAGAAGAACTTGGGAGTACTTTTTGTAAGCACCCAGGGAAATTCTTGGCCTGCTAAATTTGAGGAAGCGCAATATAAACACATCATCCTCATTTGGCCATGCTGAAACCTGGACACACTTATATTCCTTTGTCTCTAGGTGCTGGCCAGACTACTTTAAAAGTGCTATTAAGTATAAATCAAGCAAAATATTCTGCAGTGTTCCCAGGCACAATTACTACCTCAGAACTTCCAGAACAAGTTATTCAATATACATGTTGAAATATTTCAAAGAAGGGAAGTGAAAAGCAAAGGAGAAAAGGAAAGATATACCCATTTGAATGCAGAGGTCCAAAGAATAGCAAGGAGAGATAAGAAAGCCTTCCTCAGTGATCAATGCAAAGAAATAGAGGAAAACAATAGAATGGGAAAGATTAGAGATCTCTTCAAGAAAATTAGAGATACCAAGGGAACATTTCATGCAAAGATGGACTCAATAAAGGACAGAAATGGTAGGGACCTAACAGAAGCAGAAGATATTAAGAAGAGGTGGAAGAATACTCAGAAGAACTGTACAAAAAAAAAAATCTTCATGACCCAGATAATAACGATGGTGTGATCACTCACCTAGAGCCAGACATCCTGGAATGTGAAGTCAAGTGGGCCTTAGTAAGCATCACTATGGACAAAACTAGTGGAGGAGATGGAATTCCAGTTGAGCTATTTCAAATCCTGAAAGATGATGCTGTGAAAGTGCTGCACTCAATATGCCAGCAAATTTGGAAAACTCAGCAGGGGCCAGAGGACTAGAAAAGGTCAGTTTTCATTCCAGTCCCAAAGAAAGACAATCCTAAAGAATGCTCAAACTGCTGCACAATTGCACTCATCTCACACACTAGTAAAGTAATGCTTAAAATGCTCCAAGCCAGGCTTCAGCAATACTTGAACCGTGAACTTCCGGATGTTCAAGCTGGTTTTAGAAAAGGCAGAGGAACCACAGATCAAATTGCCAAAAATCCACTGGATCATTGAAAAGGCAAGAGAGTTCCAGAAAAACATCTATTTCTGCTTTATTGACCATGCCAAAGCCTTTGACTGTGTGGATCACAATAAACTGTGGAAAATTCTGAAAGACATGGGAATACCAGGCCACCTGACCTGCCTCTTAAGAAATCTGTATTCAGGTCAGGAAGCAACAGTTAGAACTGAACATGGGAAAAGAGATTGGTTCCAAATAGGAAAAGGAGAATGTAAAGGCTGTATATTGTCACCCTGCTTATTTAACTTATATGCAGAGTACATCATGAGAAATGCTGGACTGGAGGAAGCACGAGCTGGACTCAAGGTTGCTGGGAGAAATATCAATAATCTCAGATATGCAGATGGCATCACCCTTATGGCAGAAAGTGAAGGAGAACAAAAGAGCCTCTTGATGAAAGTGAAAGAAGAGAGTGAAAAAGTTGGCTTAAAGCACAACATTCAGAAAACTAAGATCATGGCATCTGGTCCCATCACTTCATGACAAATAGATGGGGAAACAATGGAAACAGTGGCTGACTTTATTTTTGAGGGTCCAAAATCACTGTGGATGGTGATTGCAGCCATGAAATTAAAAGACGCTTACTCCTTGGAAGGGAAGTTATGACCAACCTAGACAGCATATTAAAAAACAGAGACATTACTTTGCCAACAAAGGTCCATCTAGTCAAGGCTATGGTTTTTCCAGTGGTCATGTATGGATGTGAGAGTTGGGCTATAAAGAAAGCTGAGCACAGAAGAATTGATGCTTTTGAACTGTGGTGTTGGAGAAGGCTCTTCAGAGTCTCTTGGACTGCAAGGAGATCCAACAAGTCCATCCTAAAGGAAGTCAGTCCTGGGTGTTGATTGGAAGGACTGATGTTGAAGCTGAAACTCCAATACTTTGGCCACCTGATGCGAAGGGCTGACTCATTTGAAAAGATCCTGATGCTGGGAAAGATTGAGGGCAGGAGAAGAAGGGGACGACAGAGGATGAGATGGTTGGATGGCATCACTGACTCAATGGACTTGGGCTTGAGTAGACTCTGGGAATTGGTGATGGACAGGGAGGCCTGGTGTGCTGTGTCTCATGGGGTCGCAAAGAGTCAGACATGACTGAGCGACTGAACTGAACTGAACACATTTCCTGTAATATCATTATTACTCTATACTGTTCGTGCCTCTGCTTTCTGTGCCCATGAAGAATAGGGCATGCAAAATATTTGTTATGTAGTTAGGATAGGAAGAAAGGAGTCCATAAAAGCAGTGGTTAAAAGACAAAGAAGGGAAAAGTCCATGAAAATAGAATAAAGGAATGTCTGAGGACCAGAGTGAGGACCTCAGGTGAAGCAAAGAGCCTTCTGGTTAGTCTAATTTACATAAGGCAGGCTCAAGGGGAGGAGAAAAAAACATGTAAAGAGAGGAGCCAAATTGACCTGGGGGCTTCTCTTCTTTTTGCATCTTTTGGGTCGGCCCACCCTCATGCCTCCAGGATGTATTTTCCTTTGCTTTCTAAATAAAACTGAGCTATAACACTGGTCCGTCCATCACTTCAAATTTTTGCTGCAGTGAGACAGAACCAAGGAAATTACTCCCCAGACATGTTCATCCCTGTGAACTTCAAACACTAGCAAAGTGGGGGTATAAAGGAGGTACACAGATAGTAGGTTTTGAGTAGGTTATTTACAAAATGAATTCAACCAATTTGAAGAAATCTGGTGTTGTAGGATGTTCTCAGCTGTCTCAAACACATTATAATTTTCTGACAGTTTTAAAAACTCATTGCCTGGATTGTACTCCAAGAGATTCAGGTTCAGTGCATCTTGATTGTGACCAAGGGATAAGCTTTTTATCAAGTTTCCTAGGTGATGCAGGAATATTCAACTGGAGTTGAGAACCAGTGGTATAGACAGAATCCTGTGGTAGGCAGAATAATGAGTCTCCAGATATTCCCATACATAGTCCCCAGAATGTGTGATTTTAAGGTAATGGACCTTAAAATAGGAAGATTATCCTAGATTTTCATGAATTATCCTGGTAGGCCTAAACTAAGCCCTTCAAATAGAAGGGGAATGTTGACAAGTCCGTCAGAGCAGTGCAGCAGAAGGAAGGAAGCAGAAGATAATAGCAACAAAAAGGAGTTGATCCACTGTTGCTGGCTATGCCATGCAGGAGCTCATGTGCAAAGACCAGAAACCAGACTCTAGGAGACAAAGGTGCCCCTTTAGCTAACAGCCAGCTAGCAAATGTGCCCCTCAACTGTACATCCTCAAGGAAGTGAATTTTGCCAACAACCTGAATGAGTCCAGAAGTATATCCTCTCCAGGACCTTCAGAAGAGAACACAGCTCTGCCAACACTTGACTTTGGCCTTGTGAGACTTGAAATAGAGAAACTAGCCAAGCCCATACGGTTTCTGACCCATAGAACTGCAAGATAATAAATATGTGTTGTTTCAAACTACTACATTTGTGGCAATTTGTTAGAGCTATGAGAAAAAACTAACTAGAAATCTTTACCCTTATAAAATATTAATTTTCCCATCAAAACTAAGTGGTAATTTTCTGCTTGCCAACTGGCCAGTCCTTCCTCCTTACTTTAGAATGCAGATCCTTTTCAATTTATGATGGGGCTATGTCCTGATAAATCATAAATTGAAAATATTATAAGTTGAAAATGCATTTAATACATCTAACATACCAAACAGCATAGCTTACTTTAAACATACTCAGAACACTTATATTAGCCTGCAGTTGGGCAAAATCATCTAACACAAATACTATTTTATAATCAGTATTGAATATCTCATGTAATGTATTGAGTGTGTGTGTGTTAGTTACTCAGTCGTGTCCGATTCTTTTCAACCCCCTGGACTGTAGCCCACCAGGCTCCTCTGTCCATGGTATTCTCCAAGCAGGAATATGGCAGGGGTTACCATTTCCTTCTCCAGGGGATATTCCCAACCCAGGCATTGAACCTGGGTCTCCTTCGTTGCAAGCAGATGCTTTACATCCGAGCTACTAGGGAAGCCCAATGTATTGAATACTGTACTGAAAGTGAAAAACAGAAAGTTGTATGAGTACAGAATGGTTTTATCCACTGCTTATCCTCATGATCTTGTGTATGACTGGGAACTTTGGCTCTTTCCCCTGTCCAGAATCACAAGAGAATGCCATACCACATATTGCCAGCCTGGAAAAAGGTCACAATTCAAAAGAAAGTAGGGTTTCTACTGCATGTGTATTGCTTTCACATTATCATAAAGTCAAACCATGTTAAGTTGGAGACTGTCTGTGTATTCATTAATACTGCAAGGCAATCACATTAGCTAAGAGAATTTCTTTCTAGCTGCTTTTAAATTGGTGTATGATTTTGAGAAAATCAACTCAACTTTTTTCTGCATGGTTTATCCAACTAAAGTAGAGAGTAGATGGCATCACTGACTCAATGGACATGAGTTTGAGCAAGCTCTGAAAGTGGTGATGGACGGGGAAGCCTGGCTTGCTGCAGTCCATGAGGTCGCAAAGAACTGGACACAACTGAGCGACTGAACTGAACTGAACTTACCCAACTAGAGAATAAATACTCAACTTGGTCTTTAGCTTCTTATTTTCTCTTGCATCCTGGTTAGAAGATGTATACTGGAGCCAGAGAGCCATAACTACAAACTTAAGCTTATACAGACTTAAACTTACTAAAGTCTATGTCTTGTCCTCAAAGTGGGTGTACAAGCAGTAGTGGAATCAATGCTTCCTATATTTTTTTTTTTTATCATAACTCATCTTGTCAGTGTGTAAATTGAATGATAATGTAAAGAATTTATCTTGTAATAAATACCCAAAAAGCATTAGCTCTTGCTATTATCATTATTACTGAAAAAGGTGAAAATGTTTGTTTCTCAGTTGTGTCTGACTCTACAATCCAACGAACTGTAGCCTGCCAGCCTCCTCTGTCCAAGCAATAATACTGGAGTGGGTAGCCATGCCTTTCTCTGGGAGATCTTCCTGACCCATGTTATAACAATTTGTCACTACAACACTAATCTCAACTGAATGAATCAGGAAAGTCTAGCATACGTATTTTAGTGACTTGGACAAGGTCACATAGATACGTAGGACGGAAACCAATTTAAGACCTCAGAATCTCTGACCCTGTATCTGGGCTCATTTGCCCTGGATGATCATGACTCAGAGGAATGAGTCTTTTATTTGGAAAGGTAAGGATTAATAAGTACAGAATACATTTTTATTTTGCTTTTTCAGTTATTTTACTTAACCATCCATTCATTGCATTGCATTTTATTTTTATTCATAAAACACATTTTTCACATTATTTCTTCTTTTAAATCTTTTCCTTAGAAATGTTTTTTTTTAACATACTTTTTTTTTTTAACTTGGGCAACAAAGAATGGGGTCTCTATTTAATGAAACAGAGAAGGCAAGGGGTAAGATATATTTTGAGAGTAACATCAATAGTTAGATTTAGTCATTTAACTTTGCCATTTCTTTTTTTTTTTACTTTTTTTTTCATTTATTTTTATTAGTTGGAGGCTAATTACTTTACAATATTGTAGTGGGTTTTGTCATACATTGACATGAATCAGCCATGGAGTTACACGTATTCCCCATCCCGATCCCCCCTCCCACCTCCCTCTCTACCCAATCCCTCTGGGTCTTCCCAGTGCACCAGGCCTGAGCACTTGTCTCATGCATCCAACCTTGGCTGGTGATCTGTTTCACTATAGATAATATACATGTTTCGATGCTGTTCTCTCGAAATATCCCACCCTCACCTTCTCCCACAGAGTCCAAAAGTCTGTTCTGTACATCTGTGTCTCTTTTTCTGTTTTGCATATAGGGTTATCATTACCATCCTTCTAAATTCCATATATATGTGTCAGTATGCTGTAATGTTCTTTATCTTTCTGGCTTACTTCACTCTGTATAATGGGCTCCAGTTTCATCCATCTCATTAGAACTGACTGAAATGAATTCTTTTTAATGGCTGAGTAATATTCCATGGTGTATATGTACCACAGTTTCCTTATCCATTCATCTGCTGATGGGCATCTAGGTTGCTTCCACGTCCTGGCTATTATAAACAGTGCTGTGATGAGCATTGGGGTGCACGTGTCTCTTTCAGATCTGGTTTCTTCGGTGTGTATGCCCAGAAGTGGGATTGCTGGGTCATATGGCAGTTCTATTTCCAGTTTTTTAAGGGATCTCCATACTGTTCTCCATAGTGGCTGTACTAGTTTGCGTTCCCACCAACAGTCTCCAGCATTTATTGCTTGTAGACTTTTGGATAGCAGCCATCCTGACTGGCGTGTAATGGTACCTCATTGTGGTTTTGATTTGCATTTCTCTAATAATGAGTGATGTTGAGCATCTTTTCATGTGTTTGTTAGCCATCTGTATGTCTTCTTTGGAGAAATGTCTGTTTAGTTCTTTGGCCCATTTTTTGATTGGGTCATTTATTTTCTGGAATTGAGCTGCAGGAGTTGCTTGTATATTTTTGAGATTAATCCTTTGTCTGTTTCTTCATTTGCTATTATTTTCTCCCAATCTGAGGGCTGTCTTTTCACCTTGCTTATAGTTTCCTTTGTTGTGCAAAAGCTTTTAAGTTTCATTAGGTCCCATTTGTTTATTTTTGCTTTTATTTCCAATATTCTGGGAGGTGGGTCATAGAGGATCCTGCTGTGATTTATGTCGGAGAGTGTTTTGCTTATGTTCTCCTCTAGGAGTTTTATAGTTTCTGGTCTTACATTTAGATCTTTAATCCATTTTGAGTTTATTTTTGTGTATGGTGTTAGAAAGTGTTCTAGTTTCATTCTTTTACAAGTGGTTGACCAGTTTTCCCAGCACCACTTGTTAAAGAGGTTGTCTTTTTTCCATTGTATATCCTTGCCTCCTTTGTCAAAGATAAGGTGTCCATAGGTTCGTGGATTTATCTCTGGGCTTTCTATTCTGTTCCATTGATCTATATTTCTGTCTTTGTGCCAGTACCATACTGTCTTGATGACTGTGGCTTTGTAGTATAGTCTGAAGTCAGGCAGGTTGATTCCTCCAGTTCCATTCTTCTTTCTCAAGATTACTTTGGCTATTCGAGGTTTTTTTGTATTTCCATACAAATTGTGAAATTATTTGTTCTAGTTCTGTGAAAAATACCGTTGGTACTTGATAGGGATTGCATTGAATCTATAGATTGCTTTGGGTAGTATAGCCATTTTGACAATATTGATTCTTCCAATCCATGAACACGGTATGTTTCTCCATCTGTTTGTGTCCTCTTTGATTTCTTTCATCAGTGTTTTATAGTTTTCTATGTATAGGTCTTTTGTTTCTTTAGGTAGATATACTCCTAAGTATTTTATTCTTTTTGTTGCAATGGTGAATGGTATTGTTTCCTTAATTTCTCTTTCTGTTTTCTCATTGTTAGTGTATAGGAATGCAAGGGATTTCTGTGTGTTAATTTTATATCCTGCAACTTTACTATATTCATTGATTAGCTCTAGTAATTTTCTGGTAGAGTCTTTAGGGTTTTCTATGTAGAGGATCATGTCATCTGCAAACAGTGAGAGTTTCACTTCTTCTTTTCCCATCTGGATTCCTTTTACTTCTTTTTCTGCTCTGATTGCTGTGGCCAAAACTTCCAAAACTATGTTGAATAGTAGTGGTGAGAGTGGGCACCCTTGTCTTGTTCCTGATTTTAGGGGAAATGCTTTCAATTTTTCACCATTGAGGATAATGCTTGCTGTTGGTTTGTCATATATAGCTTTTATTATGTATTAACATACATTATTTTAAAATATTGTCATTTTTTTTTTTAACTTACATTGGTAAATGGCTTGACAATTCAGACTTGCCATTCTGCTAAGGTACCAAAATAAAAAGAATATGTATTGTCTCACTCAAGCACTTTAAAATGCAACTTAGATGATGAAATGCCTCTAGAAATTCAGTTTCTCATCTTACCCTATTTATTGAGCAGTTACTCTCACCTAGTTGTATCGGGAGACAGAAGTGAACATAAGATTTGTGTTGTCAATGCAAATATTCATCAAGTTTGAGAGCAGTAATTTTACACTGATTTTAGAGACTTAGTTCAGTGTTTATATACACAGTCCATAAGAGACATTCATGAGGTTCTAAAAAGGAATGATTTCGCAACATTTAAGACAGGAAGCCAAGGCTGGGCCTGTCAGTACACTGTCAGTCAATGAGTCAGAGTGAGTTACACACCTTTGCAGGTGTCTCATTTATAAAACAAAGGAGTAGGATATGATAAATATTGAATAAAAGTTCAAAATTTATATCTTAAAAGATAGTTAATGTAGGAACAGTTTTGTTGAAAGCAACCCAAGTCCAAAATATTCTTGAATCAAAGTCATTCCTGACACTGTTTTTCCTGGCTCAGGAAGACTTTTCCCAGGTCTCCTACTACCAGTTATCCAAAAAGAGTGAGTTTGAATCTAAGGCAGTGGAAAGTGGACCACTTGGCTAAATGCTTTTTCTTTTGTTATATGAGAATTCAGGGAAAATATATCTAGGCCAAAAATAAATACAAAAATCACATCTTGATTTGACTTCTTTATATACTGCCTCTTTTTGAGAGCCACTATTACTTTTGAAAGGCCGTTTACAAAAAAGTCTAGTTCTTTCTTCTGCATTGCAGAAAATTGAAATTAGAAAAGCAAACATACTTCATAAGCCCTCTTGCCAGACTTCTCAGAATGGAACCTGATCAGTTCATCTAGGCCAAGCTAAACTTATTACCATCATCATTGGAATAGCCTTAATGCTTCTAATACTGGAAACCAACAATTTCTGAAATTTGGCTACATTGGGTTTTTATCTCTTTTTTCACTTAACAGAAAATGACCTAGGTAAAAATTTAAAAATCATAGGGTGCCAGAAATTACAGCACATGTTAAGGAATGATTCAACAATGTATTCGACAAGTTAATTAATGAAAAAGTAAGAAAGATTATTACATTTAATTCATCAAAATCTCATGCATTACTTAGCATATAAAAGCACATCTACTATTTAAAAAGGCAATAAAAACTCTCATAAAAACCTCCAGAAAGTAGTTTTGAAGAGACGGACACAACTGATTGTCTAACACTTACTTTAATAATAACTATTAAACTCCAAATGCTAAGAAAACATATATTGTAAATATTGTCCCATTGGCTAATGATACAGTTTTCCTTTTTCCAGAGAGTGACTGAAATAAAGTAACACCCGACTGATATTTATAATTAGTATAATCGAGGAACACTGTGTGATACCAGTTACAAGCAGAGGCAGTAGTTATGCTGGCCACAAATATGAGTTAAAACTTTGTGATTTTAAAACCCAACTCAGCCTCACACTTGCAAGTTAAACAACTTCAATAAGAATTGTTTTCTCATTTGCAAAATAGTTTTAAACCAGAAAGCTATTGTGAAAATAAAATCAGATAATATACATAAACATTTTACAACTCAATAAGTGTTAGCTGTTTTTATCATAATTATATTACATTAAAATTTTTGAAATATGTGTTTAAGTTATTTTGTTTAAGCTATTATAGCTTTATTTGCCACAATTTTAATAGCATTATAGGTGAAAATTAATCTTATATTTCAAGATGATTGTCATAAGCATCTTGACTTTTTATATTATACAGAAATGTTTCTATTCTGTCATTTAAGTCAGTTATGAAAATATCAAATTAAGTGAGTGATAAGTCTATTCCCAGATATTTCCTAGTTAATAAATAACTGCATATTTCCTAATACTGCTCTAGCAAATCTTCTGTACACACTATAATCAGTCATGTTGTAAAGCATATAACAAGTTAATCCAATTAAAAACAAGATATAAAACCTCTCAGATTTGACTTTAATTTTATGTTAATTGTAACAACCTTTACTAACAATGTATTGGAACCAAAAAGAAAATCATTGACTCTATGCTTACTTGCTTATCTAATGAACATTCCAAGTTGAATAGCTGAATAACCATTAAAGAAAGATAATATTGTGATTAAATTTTGGACTTCATTTTACACTCTGAAGTACTTACTCACAGGAATTATTTTCCCATTGTGGGTATAATTAGCCATTTCCGATGATTTTGGTCACCTTCTTTTTATTTGAAAGAGGCAAATGGCCAAATATCAGCCCAATTAGTAAAAGGTGGGAGGGAACCTAAAAAAATGCTTTGTACTTGATGGGACACTTTGCGCCAGGAGATTTGATATGGAAAGAATTGCTTGTCCAAGAGCATAGAAACAGAACACATCTTTCCAGCTCTTTGGATTACAAGCTTTATACCTACTTCTCCATGAAGTCAGGAGTCAAGTTCTATGCGAAAACGCGTTTTCTTCCTCAGACAATAAAATCAGAAAATATGTAATTCTACTGAAATTTTAATTTAAATTAATATAGTAGTCCATCATAAATGTTATGGTATTTTTGTTTTTTGATGTTTTCAATTTCTCTCAAATCAAACATGCATACAGTACTTACTAGTATGTAGGAAGCATAGGAACTCTATTGATATGGTCAGTCCAGCATATTTTTTTTTTCCCCTGGTAAAATGACCCTCTCTTTCCGCTGGAAAATCTATTCACTGTGATTGAAGTGAGGCTGCTCTGCTGAGGTGGGAAGTGATTGAAAAGAGGTTAGATTAACACAATCATCTGATTTAGGTTGATTTAGGCATGGAAATGTGGTCTAAGCTATACCATCAAAACTCTCCCTGGGACATTTATTTTAGTGTTATCTGGGAAGATTTTCTGCTGGAGTTGCAAGGCAAATAGTACATTGCTATTGGGCTGTCCTCATACATCCTTCTTGGCGAAGGAAATTCCTCCAGTATTCTTGCCAGGGAAATCCCATGGTCAGAGGAGCCTGGCGGGCTACAATCTGTGGGGTCGCCAGAATCGGACATGACTGAGCATGCATGCATGCAGTCATACATACTTTCTATCATATGGAGAAAACCTGTTTTAAAAGTGAAGCCAAGCAAAGATAATCAGCTGAGAGCTGGAGATTAATAGAGAATCCCATGACATTTTCATTTTCTTATAGGAGTGAAAAACTGATAATTTATATACAAAAATGCAGATTTTTTATCCCATTTGTGGCATGTTTTAATTGTGTTATTCTAAGCTATAACAAAAAAGAAACAGTATACAGAAGAATTAGCAAGAAAAAAAAAGAAAAATTATTGAACTATAGTTCATTCCTGGAAATAAACCCTGGTTAAAATTCTTATATCACAAATATTTCCCTTTCATGAAGTTATTAATAGGTGAAAGAAGGAAGGAAAGGAAGGAAATAAGAAAGAGGCAGCAAATAGGGAAGGAAAGAGAAAAATCAGTGGTGTGTATCCCAGGTAAATGCATGCTTTATTTAAATTAACTCTATTTTTTCATTACTTTTCTAAAATATCAAACAGAATGTTGATACTACTGAAATTTGTACCATTACAAATTTCTTTTTCTCACAACCATTAAACATAACTACATCTTAATATTTTTAGTATACTCATTCATTCATTCATTCAAACATTTATTTAAATATAAAACTTCTTTGTTTGAAATATATATTTCAAAACTTATGCCAAGTACTAGAGATTCAGAAATGCTTTAATTTTTTATCTTGAGATAGTAAAAAATTTTATAGGGGAAAAAGATGTACAAATGTCGTTAATAAAGTGTGTGTGCATGCTCAGTGGCTCAGTCCTGTCAGTCTCTTTGCAACGCCATGGACTGTAGCTTGCCAGGCTCCTTTGTCCATGGAATTTTCCAGGCAAGAATACTGGAATGGGTTGCCATTTCCTGCTCCAGGGGATCTTCCCAACTCAGGAATCGAACTCGTGTCTCCTGTATCTCCTTCATTAACAGATGGATTATTTACCACTGCACCACCTGGGAAGCCCAATAAAGTGTATAAAAGTGTATAAAAGTCAAAAAAAATTTTTTAGTGTTTGATCAGAGAATGGTGCATTTTACATGGGAAAGTGTGTGTGTGCACGTACATGCATGTGCTGAGGGAGAAACACACACAGTATGACACCTAAGTAGAGTTTCAGTAAATCTGTAATTTGATGGACTTCCTTGGTAGCCCAGGGGTTAAGACTCTTCCCTTTCACTGGAGGGAGCATGGATTCCATCCCTGCTTAAAGAACTAAGATCCTGCACGCTGCGTGGCATGGCCAAACATTCTTTTTTTTTTTTTTTTTTTAATTCAGTAATTTGAAAGTGTCACGTACTAAACAGATGCAAGCATATAAGAGGTAAGACCTTCTTGAAAGACAGGGATGCAAATTAAAGATGGTATCTTCTGTCACGTTGAATAGTTTTGATTTAATGCTGTAAGCTAGAGATTTTCATCTCTGTGCCCACGCTAATTGCTGGCGATAGAAGGCAGCACTCTTGCCCTGAGCAGTGACTGGGTTGAGTCTTGACTCAGTGAGCTTCCCTAAGGCATCTACATAATTCTGATAATTAGTAAGGAAGGGCCTTGAAATAAAATGTTCACACCCATCATCATATAATAGAAGAACTGCTGCTGCTGCTGCTGCTAAGTCGCTTCAGTCGTGTCCGACTCTGTGCGGCCCTATAGACGGCAGCCCACCAGGCTCCTCCGTCCCTGGGATTCTCCAGGCAAGAACACTGGGGTGGGTTGCCATTTCATTCTCCAATGCATGCATGCATGCTAAGTCGCTTCAGTCGTGTCCGACTCTGTGCGGCCCTATGGACAGCGGCCCACCAGCCTCCGCCATCCACAGGATTCTCTAGGCAAGACTACTGGAGTGGGTTGCCATTTCCTTCTCCCAGTAGAACTGCAGAAGGTACCATTTTGTCCAGAAAAGCTGTCTATAATGGGAAGAGAATAGACAGTGTACTCTAAGAGATATATATGTTTGTTTTAGAGCACATTTCAAACACTAGTGGAATTTTAGACAGTCCTTCCTTCAAAAGGAAAACTGTGTGTTAATAGACAGTATAGGTAGAGCATTCTAGAGTCCAGGCATAGGTTCCTAAAAGAGCAAGACTTGTGTGAGTAGGGTAAAGGTGCTGGCCTGCAGGAACTTGAGGTTCATTAGTGAATCAGTGGGGGGAAACCTGGATATGTGACTTGAGACGTTTCCTAGGCACCCTGTCCCATGATGCTCTCTACTACTGCTGTAATGTTGCACATACCAAACAACTTATTTTTAATTATTTAGTCCTGTGACTAAATCTGGGATGTAATTTAAAAATAGATTTTCCAGTGCAAGAGAAGTTGCACAGGAAGAAGCTCCTTGCAGAATTAAGCCATGCTTAAGTGAGAACGGCGCTTAAGAACAACACGTTCCCTGTGAAAAATGATGGCAAGTCCCTTTCAGCGAGTCTAACCTTTACGGAGTGCTATTATCAACTCAATTGTATGTTTTTTCCTGTTCCACAAACATGTTCCCAAAAGACTTTTAAAATAGCTTTCTTTCCTGCTAAATTGTTGTGCCAAGCACTTTTTCTGAATCTTAACCTTAACTGGATCAGGATGTGTTAAAGAAAAAAAAAAAAAAAAAAAAATGCCCTGTCATGCTTTACGTGGTGTAATAGGTCTTAACAACATCAGTAAAGCATTTTTCTAACCTGACTATCCCTCTTCTCACTGAATCTTTAGACAGTGCATTTTCATGAAAATGCAAAATACCCTGAAGAAACAACAGAAGAGACAATTTACCAAAAAAAAAAGTCATAATTTTAAATCAAGTGAAAAATCTGTCCACTGAAGTAGGAATTTCTTACAAATAAGAGAAAAAAATCACTACAGAAAATAAATGTTTTGTAAAGTTAAAATAATCTAAAGAAAATAAATTAATCATATGAAATGGTTCTTTAGGTACCCAGTATTTTGGTCTTTCTTTTTTTTCTTTTGGAGGAAAAGAAAAGAATCATAATATCCTGAAATCTATCTTGGTCACTTCAAAAGAATCCCATGCATTGCTGGGGCACGTCTGTCAAACTGCAGCTCAGATTGTTGTGCTATGGGTGTCTGTCTTTCCAGAGATAAGTATTTCCCCAGCAAAAGTCTTTGTAAACAGTAATAAAAATAGCAATCTCAGAAAAGGAAAAAAAAAAAAAAATAACAGTAAGGAGGAGGGGAAGAGAACTAGGAGGAAGAGGAGAAGGAATAAGAGGAAAGTAAATAAAAGATAAACATAGCTTGAAGGGCCAATTTGTTGGAGGTTATGTCTAGAAAACTCATATGCAGCTTTCTGGGACAGGAGTCAATGCATCTATCTGAAGATTATGCTGCTTTGGACAGCAGATAACAACTTTTTAAAACTAACAGTAGGGGATTTGGGGAGAAAAAAAAAAAGACAGGAAAATGGTAGAAAGCAAATACAGGGCAGAAAGCACAGGTTTTTGCATCAATGGGCTCTGATTTGAGATATCAGCTGTAGTATTTACAAACTGGAAATGCAGGCAGAAACTAAATCTGCAGCCTTTACCTGGGTTTCTGTAGTTCTCAGGTGAGCATGACATTTCTATCTTAAGTATACTTGTGATGGTTAAATGTAATAAGCCACATAATCACCTATTGCTATCTGGGAAGCGATAAGTACTATGAAAGTAGTGGTCTCTCTTCTCCCTTGCAGCAGAAGAGAATGCCAAGGTTTGCTTTAATTGACCCCAATGACAAGACTTGCAATTTGGGGTAAAATTATACGTGATTATTTAACAGTGCCAACTCTCTCCACTTATTGTAAAGGTGGAGATTATTGGTCATCAAAGTTATGGGATTTAACATGGTCAAAAGAAAGTGATAATGAATACTGTATCCAAAATCACTTATGTCTTATGAAAACTACCGCTTTGCTCTCTATATAACACTGCTAACTCTTGCTCTGTTAGGAGGTGCCATTTCATGTATATACACAAAAATATTGGAAAAACTGTACTGATGAACCTATTTACAGGGAAGGAATGGAAACGCAGGTGTAGAGAATGAACTCGCAGAGACTGCAGGGGAGGGATAGGGTGGGGTGAATGGAGAAAGTAGCGTTGACATATATAAACTATCATGTGGAAGTTGCTCTTTAACACAGGGAGCCCAGCCTGGTGCTCTGTCATGAACTAGTGGGGTGTGGGGGTGGGGAGGAGGCTCAAGGAAGAGGGGATTTATCTGTAATTATGACTGATTCATGACTGAACAGCAACAATGGCTGATTCATGTTGTATGGCAGAAACCAATACAACATTGTAAAGCAATTTTCGTCCAGTTAAAAATTTTTTTTTTCAAAAAAGTAATCATTGCTTATCCTGTGTTTGGTACTTAAAATAAGCAACTAATAACTTTTGAAGAAAGATGTGGTTTGGTCTGTGTGTGTGTATATGTGTGATCTTACATAAGAAAGAGAGAAAGAAGGAGAGGGAGAGAGACAGAGAAGGAGCAAGCCAAAACTGGAAGACAGAAGGACAGGATTTCCATTTTATTTCCTACACAAGGAAGGGGTGATGGAATTCACATCATTAAATACACACATTAACTATCCAACTGGAAAATCTTTTAGTCAGCGGATATAAGAAAAGCAGAATTCTCGGGGAACAAAAAAAAAAAAAAAAAAAACTGTTTTGTGCAATAATGCTAATGATGTTTTATGAAGGATCTAATTACTGTATTTTCAGGGTTTAACTTTGGCTCTCTCATCCTGAAGAAACCCTCTTGAACGACTTGTGTCCCTAATGTTCCCACCCTGGAGAGGCCACACCCTCTTACAGCACACTCTCACATTAGACTTAATTCAGTCTGTTTTCTTACTTTCTCCCACCAAATGTGAGTGCTATTTGAGGCATTTGAGGGCCCTGCTTTACTAACCCTTGGGTCCCCAGGATGTTGCCTGGGGTGTAACAATCTTTACCATTTCTCAAATGAATAAAAAAATGAAATAATATGCATCACAAATATGTCTAATGATAATGATTAACATCTTTTTCATGATCTATAAAGTCTGATCACAGCAAAGTTCAAGTGTATATAGGAAGAGTATAAGACTAGTTAAAACAGTTTGTCTCATTCATTTGTCAAATAAAGAACTTCAACAAGTCCAAAAATGTTTTCTCTCATATTCATGAAAAAACATTTAAAAAAATTGGTGGGTGATAATATGGCAATCAAAATGGGCAAGTGGTGAACATTTTAAAGTGAACTCTTTCTTTTAATTCTAAGATAGTGCATATTCAAAAGGCTAGTAGTATATTTTTTCTGTTAATCCTAGAAATGCATGCTGACTTTTATATGCTAAGAGACAAAAATCTAAATGTAAAAATAAAAGATTGAGAAATCACTGGGCATAAACCAAAGTCTGAGACACATACAGTTAGATATAAATATATGCTCAGTTCAGTTCAGTCACTCAGTCATGTCTGACACTTTGCGAACCCATGGACTGCAGCACGCCAGGCCTCCCTGTCCATCACCAACTCCCAGAGTTTACTTAAATTCATGTCCATTGAGTCAGTGATATCATGCAACAATCTCATCCTCTGTCTTCCCTGTCTCCTCCCGCCTAAAATCTTTCCAAGCATCAGGGTCTTTTCCAATGAG
This sequence comes from Cervus canadensis, assembly GCF_019320065.1. NCBI lineage: Eukaryota > Metazoa > Chordata > Mammalia > Artiodactyla > Cervidae > Cervus > Cervus canadensis. Next base: position 65,435,482 of record NC_057400.1, read on the forward strand.
TCAGATCTTCACGTGAGGTGGCCAAAGTATTGGAGTTTCAGCTTCAACATCAGTCCTTCCAGTGAACACCCAGGACTGATCTTCTTTAGGATGGACTGGTTGGATCTCCTTGTAGTCCAAGGGACTCTCAAGAGTCTTCAACATCACAGTTCAAGAGCATGAATTCTTTGGCACTCAGCTTTCTTTATGGTCCAACTCTCACATCCATACATGACTGCTGGAAAAACCATAGCCTTGACTAGATGGAACTTTGTTGGCAAAATAATGTCTCTGCTTTTTAATAACTTCCCTTTCAAGGGGTAAGCGTCTTTTAATTTCTTGGCTACAGTCACCATCAGCAATGATTTTTGAAGCTCCAAAATATAAATTCAGCCAAATTTCCACTGTTTCCCCATCTATTTGCCACGAAGTGATGGGACCGGATGCCATGATCTTAGTTTTCTGAACGTTGAGTTTTAAGCCAACTTTTCCACTCTCCTCTTTCACTTTCGTCAAGAGACTCTTTAGTTCTTCTTCAATTTCTGCCATAAGGGTGGTGTCTTCTGCATATCTGAGGTTATAGATATTTCTTCCGGCAATCCTGATTCCAGCTTGTGCTTCCTCCAGCCGAGCGTTTCTCATGATGTACTCTGCATATAAGTTAAACAAGCAGGGTGACAATATATAGCCTTGACATATTCCTTTTCCTATTTGGAACCAGTTTGTTGTTCCATGTCCAGTTCTAACTGTTGCTTCCTGACCTGCATACAGATTTCTCAAGAGGCATGTCAGGTGGTCTAGTATTCCCATGTCTTTCAGAATTTTCCACAGTTTATTGTGATCCACACAGTCAAAGGCTTTGGCACAGTCAGTAAAGCTGAAATAGATGTTTTTCTGGAACTCTATTGCTTTTTTGATGATCCATTGGATGTTGGCAATTTGATCTCTCGTTCCTCTGCCTTTTTTAAATCCAGCCTGAACATTTGGAAGTTCATGGTTCATGTACTGCTGAAGCCTGGCTTGGAGACTTTTGAGCATTACTTTACTAATGTGTGAGATGAGTGCAATTGTGTAGTAGTTTGAGCATATATCCTACTTCATATTAAAGTTTTCTTTAGCATTAAGTGTGTGTTGCAAAATATTTCATTTAAAGCATTTCAATAGCTTTGAGTCGAGTGCTGAATAAATGCAGGGTTTTAAGTTTGGTCAACCTGGGGATCACAGAGGAAAAGGAGTCTAGGCTGACTCTAGCAACAAGAGATGTGACCTAAAGTTTCTTGTGCACTGTACTAGGATTTTCACCTCTACATGTTGTCTTGGCTTCTGTCACTAAACAAGCTCCATATATTTTGAACAAAATCATTTATCTTTGGTAGTCTCAGTTGTTGTTGTTTTTTAATCTGTAGAGTAGGAGTATTAGACTAGATTTTTAGGTACTTTTTGTTTAATTCTGTTTTTCTGAAGGGAAATACTATAGTTTTTATAATACCTTATGATTAAACAGTGGAAGTGAGAAATAGATTTAAGGGACTAGATCTGATAGACAGAGTGCCTGATGAAATATGGACAGAGGTTCATGACATTGTACAGGAGAGAGGGATCAAGACCATCCCTGTGGAAAAGAAATGCAAAAAAGCAAAATGGCTGTCTGAGGAGGCCTTACAAATAGCTGTGGAAAAGAAGGGAAGCGAAAAGAAAAGGAGAAAAGGAAAGATATTACATTTGAATGCAGAGCTTCAAAGAATAGCAAGGAGAGATAAGAAAGCTTTCCTTAGCGATCAATGCAAAGAAATAGAGGAAAACAACAGAATGGGAAAGATTAGAGATCTCTTCAAGAAAATTAAGCTACCAAGGGAACATTTCATGCGAAGATGGGTTCCATAAAGGACAGAAATGGTATGGACCTAACAGAAGCAGAAGATATTAAGAAGAGGTGGAAGAATACACAGAAGAACTGTACAAAAAAGATCTTCATGACCCAGATAATCACGATGGTGTGATCTCTCACCTAGAGCCAGACACCTTGGAATGTGAAGTCAAGTGGGCCTTAGAAAGCATCACTATGAACAAAGGTAGTGGAGGTGATGGAATTCCAAATGAGCTATTTCAAATCCTGAAAGATGATGCTGTGAAAGTGCTGCTCTCAAAATGCCAGCAAATTTGGAAAACTCAGCAGTGGTCACAGGACGGGAAAGGTCAGTTTTCACTCCAATGCCAAAGAAAGGCAATGCCAAAGAAGGCTCAAACTACTGCACAATTGCATTCATCTCACACTCTAGTAAAGTAATGCTCAAAATTCTCCCAAGTCAGGCTTCAGCAATACATGAACCGTGAATTTCCAGATGTTCAAGCTGGCTTCAGAAAAGGCAGAGGAACCAGAGATCAAATTGCCAACATCTTATGGATCATCAAAAAAGCAAGAGAGCTTCAGAAAAACATCTATTTCTGCTTTATTGACCATGCCAAAGCCTTTGACTGTGTGGATCACAATAAACTGTGGAAAATTCTGAAAGACATGGGAATACCAGACCATCTGACCTGCCTCTTGAGAAACCCATATGCAGGTCAGGAAGCAACAGTTAGAACTGGACATGGAACAACACACTGGTTCCAAATAGGAAAAGGAGTACGTCAAGGCTGTATATTGTCACCCTGCTTATTTAACTTACATGCAGAGTGCATCATGAGAAATGCTGGGCTGGAAGACGCACAAGCTGGAATCAAGATTGTCAGGAGAAATATCTATAACATCAAATATGCAGATGACACCACCCTTACGGCAGAAAATGAAGAGGAACTAAAAAGCCTCTTGATGAAAGTGAAAGAGGAGAGTGAAAATGTTGGTTTAAAGCTCAACATTCAGAAAACTATGGTCATGGCATCTGGTCCCATTACTTCATGGGAAATAGGGAAACAGTGGAAAAAGTGTCAGACTTTATTTTTTGGGCTAAAAAATCACTTCAGATGGTGGTTGCAGCCATTAAAATAAAAGACATTTACTCCTTGAAAGGAAAGTTATGACCAACCTAGGTAGCATATTAAAAAGCAGAGACATTACTTTGCCAACAAAGGTCCATCTAGTGCAGTGGTCATGTATGGATGAGAGAGTTGGACTGTGAAGAAAGCTGAGAGCCGAAAAATCGATGCTTTTGAACTGTGGTGTTGGAGAAGACTCTTGAGAGTTTTGGACTGCAAGGAGATCCACCAGTCCATCCTAAAGGAGATCAGTCCTGGGTGTTCATTGGAAGGACTGATGCTGAAGCTGAAACTCCAGTACTTTGGCCACCTCATGCGAAGAGTTGACTCATTGGAAAAGACCCTGATGCTGGGAGGGATTGGGGGCAGGAGGAAAAGGGGACAACAGAGGATGAGATGGCTGGATGGCATCACCAACTAAATGGACATGAGTTTGGGTAAACTCCGGGAGTTGGTGATGGACAGGGAGGCCTGGTGTGCTGTGATTCATGGGGTCACAGAGAGTCGGAGACGACTGAGTGACTGAACTGAACTGAACTGAATGCTGTATTACTGCAAATTCATTAAGAATTGAAAGCTAAACTAAAGGAAAATTTTCCTTAGTAGTTTTTTATAAACATACAACAAAATATTACAGTTTGCAAAATAATGCAATTTGAGATTTGATACTATTTTAATATATTTATATATATACGTAGAAAATTTATTTTTAGATTTTTATTTTTAGCTGTAAATATCTACAGTGAGTACATTTTTAAATACTCACTAAAAAACTTCAGTGAACTTTTTTCTCTTCCCAATGCCTTAATACATAAGGTGACACTTTTCAGAAGCATGACAGTATACATTAAAGTTCATTTAAAACAATTGAGAAATAAACAGTCTAGGAATAAAACTCAAAGATGTCCATGTGATATGCATAAAATTACATTACATACTATATCTTTCTTTTTATAAGGTAGGATGACATGGAAGCCTAAACACCTATTAAATAACGTAAATCAATGAATTCAGTATAATCTTGCATTGGGGTCACTGTTCTGTACAAATAAAAATTTTAAACCTCCCTTCTGCAGTTTTTTTTTTCTTTTGTTATAATCCAGAACAGATTTTCAATTTTATTGTAATTCATATACAAATCCTCCCATCTCAGAAAAGCTACCAAGAATATTTTATTAAAAAAAATAATAATAATTTAATCATTGTAGAGTCGAGTGAAATGATTATACTACTCCAGTGACAGCTAAACAAGAGTGTGACCAAGAAAAAAATAAGATTTACAAATGCAGGTTTTTCTTTAACATTTTTACTCTTTTCTCTCCTCCTTCATGCTCTGCGTAGTTCATAATTAAACAACATTTTATGGAAATGTAGAACTTGTTTTTTCCTAAAAATTAACTAGCAATTACTTTTTCAAGAAAGCGCAAATAAATTAATTCAGGACACAGAGCATGTTTCCCATTCCTCTTGGTTAGAGGTCTAAAGTCTTTTCCTTTCTTCTTTTTTGTCTCCTCCCAGTTTTCTCCCAGGACTGTAGCAATACTGTGAGCTCTTTGTGAAGGGACGTTTTACATGTGAATGCTCTTAATTGACTCTGTTTATCAAATAATGATGGATAATAGCCTTGATCTCTGGGAAAATGTTTACAACACCGAAGTCTTTTTTTTTTTCTTCTGCCTTTTCCTCCATTGGATCAGCTTTTCAAACTTATTTGTTTTGATTTAGGAAAAAAATCTTAGCAGTGTCAGGATTTTCCTCAGGAACAATAAAGGAGATATTGTGATTTAAGCGTCTGTCAGAGAGAGAATGAGAAGAGAGAGAAAATATTTCAAATAGTGGAAGGAACAAGTGCAAAAATATTTTTTTAAAGACTGAGAGAAAAGCAAGGATATCAAATAGGCACAATCTTTACCTCTCAGAATTTTGACTTTTAAATAGAATTTGAAATTTAAAGAAGTTTGGCCTTGGAGTACAGAATGAAGCAGGGCAAAGGCTAATAGAGTTCTGCCAAGAGAACGCACTGGTCATAGCAAACACCCTCTTCCAACAACACGAGAGAAGACTCTACACATGGACATCACCAGATGGTCAATACCAAAATCAGATTGATTATATTCTTTGCAGCCAAAGATGGAGAAGCTCTACACAGTCAGCAAAAACAAGACGGGAGCTGCCTGGGGCTCAGATCTTTAACTCTTTATTGCCAAATTCAGACTTAAAGTGAAGAAAGTAGGGAAAAACACTAGACCATTCAGATATGACCTAAATCAAATCCATTATGACTATACAGTAGAAGTGACAAATAGATTCAAGGGATTAGATCTGATAGAGTGCCTGAAGATCTATGGGTGGAGGTTTCTAACACTGTACAGGAGGCAATGATCAAGACCATCCCCAACAAAAAGCAATGCAAAAAGGCAAAATGGTTGCCTGAGGAGGACTTACAAACAGCTGTGGAAAGAAGAGAAACAAAGGAGAAAAGGAAAGATACACCCATTTGAATGCAGAGTTCCAAAGAATAGCAAAGAGAAATAAGGAAGCCTTTCTCAGTGATCAGTGCAAAGAAAGAGAGGAAAACAATAGAATGGGAAAGACTAAGAGCTCAAGAAAATTAAAGACACCAAGGGAACATTTCATGCAAAGATGAGCACAATAAAGGACAGAAATGGTAGGGACCTAACAGAAGCAGAAGATATTAAGAGGAGGTGGCAAGAATACACAGGAGACCTATACAAAATAGATCTTCACGCTCACCTAGAGCCAGACATCCTGGAATGTGAAGTTAAGTGGGCCTTAGGAAGCATCCCTACAAACAAAGGTAATGGAGGTGATGGAATCCCAATTGAGCTATTTCATATCCTAAAAGATGATGCTGTGAAAGTGCTGCACTCAATATGTCAGCAAATTTGGAAAACTCAGCAGTGGCCACAGATCCGGAAGATGTCAGTTTTCATTCTATTCTCAAAGAAAGGCAATGCCAAAGAATGCTCAAACTACCGCACAATCGCACTCATCTCACACTCTAGTAAAGTAATACTCAAAATGATCCAAGCCAGGCCTCAGGAATATGTGAACTGTGAACTTCCAGACATTTAAGCTGGGGATTTAGAAAGGTGGAGAAACCAGAGATCAAATTGCCAACATCCATTGGATCATCCAAAAAGCCAGAGAGAATTCCAGAAAAACATCTACTTCCGCTTTACTGACTCTGCCAAACCCTCTGACTGTGTGGATCACAACAAACTGGAAAATTCTTCAAGAGATAGGAATATCAAACCACCTGACCTGCCTCTTGAGAAATCTGTATGTAGGTCAGGAAGCAACAGTTAGAACTGGACATGGAACAATAGACTGGTCCCAAATCAGGAAAGGAGTACATCAAGGCTGTATATTGTCACCCTGCGTATTTAACTTATATGCAGAGTACATCATGAGAAATGCTGGGCAGGAGAAAACACAAGCTGGAATCAAGATTGCCAGGAGAAATATCAATAACCTCAGATATGCAGATGACACCACCCTTATGGCAGAAAGCAAAGAAAAAATAAAGAGCCTCTTGATGAAAGTGAAAGAGGAGAGTGAAAAAGTTGTCTTGAAACTCAACATTCAGAAAACGAAGATCATGGCATCCGGTCCCATCACTTCATGGCTAATAGATGGAGAAACAATGGAAACAGTGACAGACTGTATTTTTGGGGGCTCCAAAATCACTTCAGATGGTGACTGCAGCCATGAAATTAAAAGATGCTTGCTCCTTGGAAGAAAAGTTATGACCAACCTAGACAGCATATTAAAAAGCAGAGACGTTACTTTGGCAACAAAGGTCCATCTATTTAAGGCTATGGTATTTCCAGTAGTCAGGTATGGAGGTGAGAGTTGGATTATAAAGGAAGCTGAGCACAGAAGAATTGATGCTTTTGAACTGTGGTGTTGGAGAAGACTTTTGAGAGTCCCTTGAACTGCAAGGAGATCCAACCAGTCCATCCTAAAGGAGATCAGTCCTGGGTGTTCACTGGAAGGACTGATGTTGAAGCTGAAACTCCAATACTTCGGCCACCTGATGCGAAGAGCTGACTCATTGGAAAATACCCTGATGCTGGGAAAGATTGAAGGGGGGAGGAGGAGGGGACAACAGAGGATGAGATGGTTGCATGGCATTACTGACTCGATGGACGTGAGTTTGAGTAAACTCCGGGAGTTGGTTGGTGATAGACAGGGAGGCCTGGTGTCCTGCAGGCCCATGGGGTCACAAAGAGTAGGACATGACTGAGAGACTGAACTGAACTAAAACATTCATTTTGTTTTCCTTGACATTGTATGCTATTATATATGATTACTGTAAGCCTGAGTATCTTAAAACTTTTAGGGTAATTGCTATTTAGCTGATGGCTGCTCTAGCATAGTTTTTATATCATGCTTTTTATCAGTTAAATATTTTCTCCCCCTCCAATGTGAGGAAACCAAGAGAATGTTATAGGACTATAATATTATTTAAGACATTGTTATTCACATACGAAGAGAACAGTTTGGAGCAAACTGAATTTTCAGCATATAATGAAAATTATTCTTCCTTACAGGAAGAAAAACTCTCCTAAGTATTAATAATTGTTGTTGTTCAGTCCCTAAGTTGTGCCCAACTGTTTCCCATCCCATCGAGTATAGTATACCAGGCTCAGGTGGCCAAAATATTGGAGCCTCAGCTTCAACATCAGTCCTTCCAATGAATATTCAGGGATGATTGCTTTAGAACTGACTGCTTTAATCTCTTTGTGTTCAAGGGACTCTCAGGAGTCTTCTCCACTACCACAGTTTGAAAGTATCAGTTCTTCAGCACTCAGCCTTCATTATGGTCTGTCACATTAAAGTCTGTCACTGTTCCAAAATTTTCCCCATATATTTGCCATGATATGGTGGGACCAAATGCCATGATCCTCGTTTTTTGAATGTTGAGTTTTAGGTCGGTGTTTTCACTCTCCTTTTTCACCCTCATCAAGAGGCTCTATAATTCCTCTTCACTTTCTGCCATTACGGTGTTGTCATCTACATATCTGAAGATGGTTATTGATTTTTCTCCTGGCAGTCTTGATTCCAGCTTGTGATTCACCCAGTCTGACATTTCACATGATGTACTCTGCATATAAGCTAAATAAGCAGGGTGACAATATACAACTGTACTCCTTTCCAAATTTATAACCAGTCTGTTGTTACATGCTTCATGATCTGCATACAGGTTTCTCAGGAGGCAGGTAAGTGGTCTGGTGTTCCCATCTCTTTAACAATTTTCCACAGGTTTTTGTGATCCATATATTCAAATGCTTTAGCAAAGTCAATGAAGCAGAAGTAGATATTTTTCTGAAATTCCCTTGCTTTCTTTAATATCCAATGAGTGTTGGCAACTTGATCTCTGGTTCTTATGCCTTTTCTAAGTCCAGCTTGTACGTCTGGATGTTCTTGGTTCAAGTAGTGTTGAAGCCAGGTTTGAAGGATTTTGAGAATAACTTTGCTAGCATATGAAATGAGTACAATTGTACAGTAGTTTAGACATTCTTTGGCATTGCCCTTCTATAAGACTGGAATGAAAACTGACCTTTCCAGTCTTGTGGCCATAGCTGAGTTTTCCAAATTTGCTGACATATTGAGGGCAGACTTTAACAACATCATATTTTAAGATTTGAAATAGCTCAACTGGAACTCCATCACCTCCACTAGCTGTGTTCCTAAGGCCCACTTGCTTTCACACGCTGGGATATTTGGCTCTAGGTGAGTAATCACACTATTGTGATTATCCACGTCATTAGGACTTTCTGTGTAATTCTTCTCTGTAGTCTTGCCACCTTTTCTTAGTCCCCTGTGCTTCTGCTAGGTCCTTACCATTTCTGTACTTTATCATGCCCATCCTTTCATTAAATATTCCCTTGATATCTCTATTTTTTTTTAAGAGATTTCTAGTCTTTCCCATTCTATTGTTTTCCTCTGTTTGTTTGTTTTGTTCACCTAAGAAGGTTTCGTTATCTCTTCTTGCTATTTTCTGCCACTCTGCATTCAGTTGGGTATATCTTTCCCTTTCTCCCTTGTCTTTTACTTCTCTTCTTTTCTCAGCTATTTGTAAGGCCTCCTCAGACAACCACTTTACCTTCTTGTATTTCTTTTTCTTGACCTTAAAATAATCTTTGTCAAAGGTAAAACTTTTATGTTGACAGCACCTGAGTTGACACAAAAAGCTGTGATTTATGTCTCAATAGATATATTAATAAAATGAGCTTCCCAGGTAGCACAATGGTAAAGAATCTGCCTGCCAATGCAGGAGATGCAAGAGACATGAGTTCTGTCCTTGGACTCAGAAAGATCACCTGGAGTAGGAAATGGCAAAACCCACTCCAGTATTCTTGCCAGTAAAATTCCATAGACAGAGGAGCCTCGAGGGCTACTTTCCATGTGATCACAAAGAATAGGATACAATGAGCAACTAAGCATGAACACACAAGATACAAAATACCAGAGAAAGCAAACCAGATTCGATTTCTCAAATTTATGCCCTGGGGAAAGTGAAAAAGACTCTTATTATAGACTTGGTCACAGATTGATGATGTATTTTTTTGAGCTCTGATGTAAACTGACACTATGCATCTATGCAAATCATTTTTTCCCTCTAACTTTGATATCTTACATAAAATGTGAATAATTATATCCTGTTTAGGGCTGATGTGTTAGGATGTAGCAAGCTAACATTTACTGACATTTTAGTGTGTACTCAAAAAATGTGACTTATTATTATGATATATTACTGACATATTAGTGTGTACTCAAAAAATGTGACTTATTATTATATTTTAACATTGAATATCATTAATTTTCACATAGTAAGAGCAATGGGAAGCACCATATCTAAACAGGGACATCAACATAGCAAACATTTTATTTATGCAAAATTTCATTTATGGGAAGAGAGTTCTCTTTTCTACCATGTTTTATTAGGGTCACAAGTCTGGAAAGTTGCATAAGTGTAGTTGCCTGAGGTTAATTAGCATATTGTTATACTAGGAGGTATTTGAATTCCTCAATGTCAGTCAATAATATTTCATCCCTAAATATACAGTGAAAGTCACTCAGTTGTGTCCTACTCTTTGTGATCCCACGGACTGTCAGTCCATGGAATTCTCCAGGTGAGAATACTGGAGTGGGTAGCATTTTCCTTCTCCAGGAGATCTTCCAAACCCAGGGATCTAACCCAGGTTGAACCCAGGTCTCCCTTATTGCAGGGGGATTCTTTACCAGCTGAGCCACAAGGGAAACCCAAGCCTACTGGAGTCAGTAGCCTATCCCTTCTCCAGTGGATCTTCCCAACCCAGGAATCAAACCGGGGTCTCTTGCATTGCAGGCAACTGAGCTATCAGGGAAGCCCTCCTAAATATAAAAGTAACTTAAAAATTAAAGTTATAAGTAGAGGACCACATTTTAAACTCATTGCTCACATGTTAATATAGGCAGCAGCATGTCATAATGAATTAATTTAAAATCTACTTTGCACTAAAAGAGATCACAATTATTAGCAGCTAAATCTATAGGATACTAAAAAACATAATTTTTCTTTCATAATAAATTTAATTTTATCATAATTGACTAAATAATGTCTAAACTCAAAGTGCACATGTGAATCTTGGTTTAAAATGGCATTTAAATGGCAACCTATGCACAAAGATCCTTGTGACTCAGATGGTAAAGAATCTGCCTGCAATGCAGGAGATCCGGGTTCAATTACTAACTGTAGGTGTTTCGGTTTTTAAAACAAAACAATGTGAGAAATATGTATATTCTTTTTGTACTTCCCCCATTCATCCAGATATTTTGTTTCCCAGAAAACAAGAAATATATTTTGTTTATTGATTGATTGATTTGGTTAGGAGTAGACACTGTGCTGTCTCAATAATCTCTATGGTTAAGGGTTAATCTCACAAGTCCAGCCCCATGGGGAAGGAAGAAGTGAGAAGACTCTGATGAAGAGGTTTTTATGCATTCTATTGGTCAAAGTGTGAGAGTTACAGATGATCGGATATAAGACATGAAGCAATTCCACACTAGAAAAATCTAGATAAATGTTTTCTAAATATTGAGACTTGACTAAAAGTTATGCTTATCTGCTTGCCTTTAAACTTTGACATGAAAGCAGGCTTGATGAAGCCCTAGAAAACAGTGAGCATAAACAAGGGAAATTCTCAAGATGTCTTTCGGCAAGCAGATCTAACTTCAGGCTATGATGAGCTAACAAAATAAGATAATTTTTTTATTTTAAAGGGATAGCTTTAAAAATATTGAATCACAAGAGAAAGAGAAATCCCTCTGAAGAATCTGAGGAAGAGTATAGATTTGAAAAGTAAGCTTATTAATATAAAACCACTTTTATAAGTCTTGGTGGTATCTAATAGTGTCTATGACTGGAAACTAGCAGTGTTTCTGACATTAACTTGACATTTAGCCATGAAAGAGTTTCTAACTATGACTAGTTTATAAAATGTTTGGCTGAAAGTTCTTATTGAAGGACTGATATGTAAGAAGCTCTTACATAACAATTTAAATTGAGAAGTTACAGGTGTACAGAAAACATCAATTGTAAAAATTAATAAATAGAATCTCAATTAAAATAGAGCCAGGAGGCCAGAAAGGAGAGTTCTCATGCTCTAAAATGATGGTAAAGCTCAAGAGGAAGAAGAAAGACTCCATATTCTTTCTTGGCTCAGACAACAAGAAACTATCACAACTTAGCCAATGAAAAGCCACGGACCCTTCATTTACTGTAGTCCTCCCAACTTCCTTTTCTCCTCCATAAAAGAGATCTCCTCTCCATTTTTGTGGGGAACTTGCATAAAACCAAGCACTAACTGTAAGGTTTTTTTTTCAAGTTAGTTAGTTATTGCCAAATTTAGATTCTAAATTTCTCTCTTATGACCAAACCTCTGTATGTTTTATTCAACAACAGCAACCCTGACCCAATTTTGTGGTTAAAAACTGGATGATACAATCTTTAAGACCTTGAAGAAGAGTCTGATGAACTCACCTGCTCTAGGACATCTCAATGATCAGATTCCCTTTTCTTCTTTTTGTATATGAAAAGAAAGCAAATGTCCTTTAGGTGGTCATTCAAAAACATAGGGACCACCATTTACCCATAGGATCCTATAGCCAGCAACTAGACCCAATGGCATTGGGATACACCTCTTGCCTTTAAGCCATTACTACCATGGCCATTTTGGTTAAGGCTACTGAGAACACTGTTGTGGGATTTCTCCCTAACCATTTTTTATCTCATGCTATAGTGGCTCTCCTGAATCCCCATCATACTTAACATTTCTCCACTAGTCAGCTCATCTCTTATGACATTTTTTTTTAAACTACTCCTCACATAATTCTCTCATGTTGTAGTAATCTTAACCTTGCTACTCTTCTCCCCTCTGTAACTGACAAAATCCCTCACAACTGCCTAATACTGATGGATCGCCTCCAGACTTTTCATGATGACCTGCAGGAAATTCCCTTGAGCAACACTGAATTCTCCTGGTTCACTGGTGATTCTTATTTAAATGGTGACAATGGCAAATATTTTACAGAGTATGCTACTGGAACACATTTTGGTACTGTTGAGGCAGCATCTTCACCTATATCTACTTGAGCCTAGTAGACTGAATCATACGCTCTTACATGGGCTTGTACTTTAGCCAAGGGCAAATTTGTCAATATTTATACTGAGAGTAGATACGCTTTCAGAGTAGCTCATGATTTTGGAATGTTGTGGAAGCAATGTGACTTCTTTACTTCCAGAGAAAATAAAACAAAAAATGTTCCTTATGTTTAGAAATTACTGAATGCAATATTTTTACTTGCTGCTTTAGCTATTACTAAGATTCCGGGGAATTCTAAACTTGACTGTCCGGAAGTTAGAGGAAATCACCCTGCTGACATTTTTACAGGGGTTGCTTTCCTTAAAGGAACCAATGGCAGCCAAACTGCTGTCATGGTCAAAAGTGATATTTTCCAAAATGATAAGTTATAAACTGGCTAGAAAAGCCCAACAATTGTCTTTAGAAAAGGGAAAAACAGAATGAAAATCCAACAGTTGTTGGTTTGGTAAAAAGAAGGCTCTGGCTTGGATCAAATTACAACCCAGTCTTTCTGTAGACTCTCAAATTTTCACTCCTCACCATTGAACATGCATTAAAACATTTGTTTACTGACAAAATAATAGCATTCATGAATCAATGAGTAGGGAAACATTATCAAGGCTACAAAAAGTGCTCACCTCATTTGTCCCACTGTCCAAAATACAACCCAGGGTAGCCTGTCCGTATTGCTTCTGAATATTTTAAACTTCCTAATGGGTCATTTGAGGTCTGGTAAGTGAATTTCATGCAACTTACTCTGTCTTATGGATATAAATAAGTTTTAGTCAGGGTCTGTATATTTTTACACTGGACTGAAGCCTGTAGCAAAGTCATTTTGAAAAAAAAAAAAATCCCTATTCGGGGACTCCTATCAAATTTCATAATGATCCAGGAACCCATTTTACTGATAAGTTACTTTAACAGTCTGTGCTATTTGACTGGTTTTGCAACATTTCCATTGCATTTACCACCCTTAATCCTCTGGTTTAGTTGACTGCACTAATGTCTCTATTACGACTCAGTTAGCAAAGTATGTGAGGTCCTCCAAATACCTTGGCCAAAAGCATTGCAACTGGCTTTTCTATATCTTAGATCCACTCTTTTCGAACTCATAAACTTTCACCCTTTGTGATAGCCACAGGACTCCCATGCACTTGACTTCTGTCTCTTCTGACCCACAACTGATAAAAGGAAAGATACTCCAATATTAAAAAGTCTAATAGCTTCTATTTTTAAAAAAAAAAAATCATGTTTTGGTAGAGCAATCTTTTCACAGTACACTCTCAGGAAATGAAGATCTTAAGTATAATACTTTGCAAACCGGAAATTTCACTGATTGGAAAAGATACCTACAGAAGGCTCTCTTCAACCTCATTGGAAAGACCCTTATCAGGTACTGCTAGCCAACCATGGTCGTGCCCAACTCTAAGGAACAGACTCTTGGATTCATATGACACACCAAGTCCTGACTGACAGGCATATCATCTGGTTAACTGGAAGAAAAGGTTTCCTGGAATTGATGGAAACAACATGTGATGAGACAACCTTCCTCAGATATCCAGACCAGGCCTTTTGGAAGTTCATCTGCCAAACCTTTGATTAGATGACTATGATCTTGAAAACAAATGGGCTTTAAACAAAAAGTACCTGAGAGCTCTCCACTCCTTTTTATTTAAATATGATCTCAAAAGATCCATGCATTTTCCTTTTGACAAGGAATTCTACACTTAGGAAAGATTCTTCCTGGCGTTGAGGGACGAAAAACCACTGAAACTGGAAAAACCTGCCTCCTAACCAGCCATGCTTTTAGACAAAGACCTTGCTCAAAAAAAGGGAAGTATAGAAATTAATAAACAGAAGCCTCAGTTAAGATAGAGTCAGAAGGAGCTCTCACACCCTGCAACTATAGCACAAACTAACACGAAGAAGAAAGACTTCCTCTTTTTTCTTGGCAAAGGTTCAGCCAATAAGAGACTGTCATAACTCAGCCAGTGAAAAACCATGGACTCTGTTTACTATAACCCTCCAAACTTCCTTTCCCCCACTATAAAAAAAGCCACTTCTCCATTTTTTGTGGGTGACTTGCATGCGACTTGCCATGATTTGTTTGTTTGTTGCTGAGTCGTGTCTGACTCTTTTCAACCCCATGAACTATAGCCTGTCAGGCTTTTATGTCCATGGGATTACCAAGGCATTACCATTTCCTTCTCCATTGCCATGACTGAAGACCCTGGATTGCAATTCTATGCTGATCCTGAATAAATCCATTTCATGCTGTAGAAATAACTGGCAGGCTATTTATTTTAGGTCAAAGGAAGATTATTTTTTTTACTTAGGGAATGAACTCAGTTATTACCTAGGATTAGTTATAAAATTTCTACTAACTCCAACCAATTTCAACTCCATTTTCTTTGAAATAATTTCTTAGAAATTCTCAGTGTTGTGGAGTAAATTGTATCTCCTCCCAATTAATTTTGTTGAAGCTATAACCCCTAATGTTGGAGATAGGGACTTAAAGGAGGTTATTCATGTTACATGAGTGGGTCCTTAATCTGATGTCTTTATGCAGAGAAAAAGGAAGTCCAGGGATGCTCATATACAGAGGCGAGACTGTGGTAGACACAATGAGAATGTGGTCATCTGCAAGCCAATAAGACAGCCTCAAGAGAAACCAGACATGCCAACACCAAGATATCGAACTTCCAGCATCCAGAACCATGAGAAAATTAGCATTTGTTTTTGAAGCCTCCCAATCTGTGATTTTTTTTTTTTATGGTAGCCTTAGCAGAATAATACAGTTGGATTGGGTTAGTTCTCAGAGTTTGACTCTAAATAAAAACTGAAGAAAATTTTCTAAGAATTTTATAAAGGTATTTTAAAAATTATCTCATTTTAGCCATTATCTTGTTAATAAATAGACCATTTCTTTTATTTAAAATTAAAACAAACATATTTTCATTTGCTGAAGAGCTATTATTTAAATAAAATAGTTATTGTATGTGAGGTTAAATTAAAATGAATCAAAAAGGCCTTCCTTAGATTATTTTAACTAGAAGTATAAATCTACCTCTAAAGGATCTACGCTATCTGCCTGATAACATTATGAAGACGAGTAGCATAATATTAAGCCATTAAACATAGAAGTTAAAAAAAATCCTATGATTAATAACTATTAGTTCAGGAAACACACACTACTCTTTCTGGAAGCAGAGACTGGCTCATATGTCAACTTAACCTCTGTTTGTCTTACTAATCATCAAATCTTCAGTTGCCACTGTCACCAAACTATACATTCCTGATAGAAATTATTCTAAAATCTACAAAATGAAGTAAGTGCTAACATTTCTAAAAGAGCCTTCATTGTAAGCAAATTAACAATCATTTTCATGTAGTGCTCAAAATTAATCTGTTGATATTTCATATGTTTAAAGACTGCATCTTTGCCAGGTGAATTTAAGAGAGGAGTTTCTGTCTTTTGCATCAAGAATCAGTCTGATTAAAAGAATCATTTAATAAACTAATTCTGGAATAGATGGAATTTCTTTCATGAGCTTATGACATACTCATCATGTATATCTTGGGAAACTTCTTTAATGAATCACTGTTTTTTCAAAGTGTAAAAATGACACATTATAATGAAGCTGTTTGAAGCTTTACCATCTGAGCCACCAGGGAAGAAAGCAGATATGAATTCTTGTCAAATACTCGCTGGAGGAAGCCAAATCATTATGGACCTCAGGCAACTTAATATGAAATCTAAACTTGGCAGGAGATAACATGAATTTACATTTCAGGAGTACATATGTTTGAGTGGTATCTTGAGTGAAAAGAAAGAATTTTGAAATGTACACAGAAGTGATATAAGAGAGTAGAAGTGTGGGGAAAGGCTAGTGTTCAGAAAGGAAGATGAAAGAAAGATAATTTCTGGTATCCAGGCTTGGATCATTTACACATAAATACAATTAGCCATACATGTCTTAAAGTTTACTCTAAGTAGGCCTAATATATCAGAGGGAATCTCAGGTAGCTCAAATGATAAAGAATCTGCCTGCAATGTGGGAGACCCGGGTTCCATCCCTGCATCAGGAAGATCCCCTGGAGAAGAAAATGGCAACCCCCTCCAGTATTCTTGTCTGGAGAATCCCATGGACAGGGGAACTAGGTGGGCTACAGTCCCTGGGGTGGCAAAGAATTGGACATGACTGAGCGACTGATACTTCACACTTCAACATTTCAGAATATTGATTAAATATTCTGGATTTTGAGAAAGGATTAAGTTAAGGGATAAAACCCAGAACTCCCACATTGCAGGCGGATTCTTTACCAGCTGAACCACCAGGGAAGCCAAAGAATACTGGAGTGGGTAGCCTATCCCTTCTCCAGGGGATCTTCCTGACCCAGGAATCAAACTGAGGTCTCGTGCATTGCACGCAGATTCTTTACCAGCTGAGCTACCAGAGAAGCCCCAACTTATTGATGCAATATTCTGGGTTTTGAGAAAGGATTAAGTTAACAGTTTCAAAGTTAATTGAGAATTTCCTCTGAACACTCTAAAGGGAGAGTAAATGCTGACTACCAAGAATTTACATGTTACCTTTCTTAGACAGAACTATCTGAGCCATGAATAGATTAATCCTTAGGTATACATAGATCAGTAGCTGTACTTCCCATGTGGAAGTAGCTCTATTCACTTTTTTCCCATCTGAAAATAACTTCATTAGGAAATATCACATACCTCCTTATTACCAGGTAATGCATGTAAAAGCCCAAGGTACCTTAAATCACCTAGGTAATCCTATAGTTCACTTACAATTTTCATAATTTTAAACACTTTGAAACCTACTCTTGGTTCTATACTATTTATCTTAACTATATCTAAATGAACTTTTCCATCATCATTCTTGTGGCTGAAATCTTGTTAGGCTACAAAAGCTTCTGGATATTAAGTTATATTATCAATAATTCCCAAAATTTCTAATTTTGTCTGCACCTTAGAACTTAAAGCAGTTTCTTACTATGTGCCCACCTTCATGATAGATTTTATAGGGAGGATATTAAAATGAATAATCCTCATCATTACTTACATTCAATTTTGATTCTTTGTTTATAGTAAGAGCATTAAAGTATACTTCAGGAAAAAATGAATAATATTAAATAATGCTATGTAATTTCTACCTTGAAATTGCTCATTTTATGAGCAATTATGTAAGACTTGAGATCTTTCTGACCCCAGAAAGATCTCTTTTTCAGAATTAGAAAAACAATGTAAAACATGACTTTCAGAAGTATAAGCACTGTGAATTTATTATTGTTTAAATATCATTTTTTTAATAATATAAAAAAGTCAATGTGGTACAAAAATTTATTGTACAGAGGACACTTAATACCAAAGAAATGATATGTCTTGATTACATCCAAACAATAGGTCAGATACAGAGACTAGAAAAATGTCTCCTAGCTCCGATTCTTTGGGTTTCCCTATATTGCCTCTGGGAATTTAGCCTAGGTATGCAAAATCCTGTGAAATGAGTTAATAATATCCTCAAGGCAAAGTATGAACACCCAATTATACACACAAGTGATCAAGTGATCTTTATTACTGAGATTTCAGTTGCAAATTATTATTTTTAGACTAATGTATTTGCATATCATTTCAAGCAGATTTAAAAATCAATGACTCAAAACAGTTATATTTAGTCAACAGTGTGAGCTTTATCTTTGTTTTTAGCTACTTCATCAGTGTTTGAATGATGCTCTTGCTAAAACGTCCTGCTTCAACTTGTGTATATAAATTATGTATTTTCTCAATCCTTTTTCAACATAAATACTTATTGCTTACTCAATTTCTTAAGGCCTTGGGGCTAAATAAGGGCCAACTTGCTATATAAAAAGAGAAAAGTAAAGTAAAATAAAATGGCAATTGAGAGATCTCCTTTCGACAGGAGGCTTCCCTAGTGACTCAGATAGTGGCCTATAGACAGAGTGGCTACAAAGACTCTAAGCACCTGTGTGTCCCCTACCATCAACATACCAGGATTTGAAAAGCAATTTCAGAAACTTATCTGGTAGGACCAAATTGTTTTAAAATAGAAATATCAATTATACTATTTATTTGATCAGGTTTGCACTGAAACTGGGTGAGATTGTGTAGCAATAGCTACACTGAAATGTAAGATACATCAGATGTTAGGTGATTCCAGTTAATGGACAATGGATAGTCATGAATGCAAAGTGGAGTAGTATTTTGAAGTCCGGATTTAACAGTATGTGACAACATGTTTTAGGGCATCATGAAAGAAGATGTTTCAAATCTGTGAACAATAGCAGTGATCTTAAATATCAAAAAATGCTTTGTTAATTTCCAAGTTAAACATAAAAGAAATTGTCCAAAAGAATATGAGGAAAAATAAATTTATGCAAACAATTAACTGTTGCTTAGATAAAAGGGACATGGGCATAGGTAGTTTGTGGGCATTTCATAGAATAGTCAGCATAAATATTTTAAAGAAAAATGCGTACTAACTCTGTGACACCTGATTACTATTTTTTTTTCTTTTAATAAGCCTTTTTATTTGTGTGCTTCTCAGTTTTTTATTTATATCAAAAAACTGTAACGATCCATCTAGTCCTACAAAGAATAGCAAGGAGAGATAAGAAAGTCTTCCTCAGTGATCAATGCAAAGAAATAGAGGGAAACAGTAGAATAAGAAAGACTAGAGATCTCTTCAAGAAAATTAGAGATACTAAGGGAACATTTCATGCAAAGATGGGCACAATAAAGGACAGAAATGGTATGGACTTAACAGAAGCAGAAGATATGAAGAGGTGGCAAGAATACACAGAAGAACTATACAAAAAAGATCTTCACGACCCAGACAATCATGACGGTGCGATCACTCACCTAGAGTCAGACATCCTGGAATGCAAAGTCAAATGGGCCTTAGAGAGCATCACTATGAACAAACTAGTGAAGGTGATGGAATCCCAGTTATTTTAAATCCTGAAAGATGATGCTGTGAAAGTGCTGCACTCTATACGCCAGAAAATTTGGAAAACACAGCAGTGGCCACAGGACTGGAGAAGGTTAATTTTCATTCAATCCCAAAGAAGGGCAATGCCAAAGAATGCTCAAACTACTGCAAAATTGCACTCATCTCACAGGCTAGCGAAGTAAAGCTCAAAATTCTCCAAGCCAGGCTTCAACAGTACGTGAACCATGAATTTCCAGATGTTCAAGCTGGATTTAGAAAAGGCAGAGGAACCAGAGATCAAATTGCCAACATCCGTTGGATCACAGACAAAGCAAGGGAATTCTAGAAAACCATCTATTTCTGCTTTATTGGTTACACCAAAGTCTTTGACTGTAGAGATTACAACAAACTGTGGAAAATTCTTAAAGAGATGGGAATACCAGACCACCTTACCTGACTCCTGAGAAACCTGTATGCAGGTCAGGAAGCAACAGTTAGAACTGGACATGGAACAACAGACTTGTTCCAAATAGGAAAAGGAGTACGTCAAGGCTTTATATTGTCACCCTGCTTGTTTAACTTATATGCAGAGTACATTATGAGAAATGCTGGGCTGGAGGAAGCACAAGCTGGAATCAGGATTGCTGGGAGAAATATCAATAATCTCAGATATGCAGATGACACCACCCTTATGGCAGAAAGTCTAGAAGAACTAAAGAGCCTCTTGATGAAAGTGAAAGAGGAGAGTGAAAAAGTTGTTTTAAAACTCAACATTCAGAAAACTAAGATCATGGCATCTGGTCCCATCACTTCATGGCAAATAGATGGAGAAACAATGGAAACAGTGGCTGACTTTATTTTGGGGGGCTCCAAAATCACTGCAGATGGTGACTGCAGACATGAAATTAAAAGACGCTTACTCCTTGGAAGGAAAGTTACGACCAACCTAGATAGCATATTAAAAAGCAGAGACATTACTTTGTCAACAAAGGTCCATCTAGTCAAGGCTATGGTTTTTCCAGTGGTCATGTATGGATGTGAGAGTTGGACTATAAACAAAGATGAGCGCGGAAGAACTGATGTTTTTGAACTGTGGTGTTGGAGAAGACTCTTGAGAGTCCCTTGGAATGCAAGGAGATCCAACCAGTTCATCCTAGAGGAGATCAGTCCTGTGTTCATTGGAAGGACTGATGTTGAAGCTGAAACTTCAAAACTTTGGCCACCTGATGTGAGGAATTAACTCATTGGAAAAGACCCTGATGCTGGGAAAGACTGAAGGTGGGAGGAGAAAGGGACAACAGAGGATGAGACGGTTGGATGGCATTACCGACTCGATGGACATGAGTTTGAGAAAACTCTGGGAGTTGGTGACAGACACGGAGGCCTGGCAAGCTGCCGTCAATGGGGTTACAAAGAGTCGGACACAACTGAGCAACTGAACTAAACTGGAGTCCTACAAAGCTATAAATCTAGTATATTAGAAAATTGAATATAAGACTGCTTAAAGCTCTGTGCTCAGAAATGGCCCAAAAGATTTCCAAGCAACAGATCTGTAACAGAGAGAATAGAAATTACTATTTATATTATATTTAGTTGGGACTTGTAAGAGAAAAAAAATAACTCTTCCCTGTTCACTACCGAAAATTTTTGAAGATGCAGTTAACCTTCAAAACAGTAATAGAGAATGATAGAATTAATAATAGAGTGCTAGAGAATTGTTCTGGGTACAAGTATATACCTTTTCAAACTAGGCACTAGAAAATTTGAACCAAAAATTTAGTCTTATTCTTTTTAATTTAATATATCTTTATAAACAAACATACTTGTTTGTCTTTATTTTCATTGCATGTTTTTTTCCTCAGAATACATTTGAATTTCAGCTAACGTGCTTCAAGCTACATGTATGTATGTATATATGTTTGTATATATTCACATGCACCAATTCCGCCAAATAGTCTATGAAATACCAGTTAGAATCTGAGAATTTATAAAAGCAAACAGTGTCATTTTCCTCCAGTAAAGGAAACACAGAAACTATCTTAATAGGATATGTTGAGGATATATTTATGATTTGGCTGAAAGATAAATTCTAAGGTCTGCCATGGTTCAGAAAACTTGCCCTTTTGATAGTAAACTACACTCTCAAGTATTTTGTGGTTTTCTGTGTATGCATGCATTAGTGTTTCCAGTGATATGGCCGTCTTTGTGTTACAGGTTCCTTTATTTAATGTCCAAAGGCTTTGGAAAAAAAATTGATAGTAAATAGGGAATAATAAACTTTTCCAGGAAATATGTAACTAAGGTGGGCACACTGTATAAAATGGAATCCCAAATGATTTGAAGTTAATTTGTTACTAATTATATAGTAGAAAATGTGAAAAACAAGTTTATATGTGAGATAATAAAGAATAATTAATTCAGAATAGCCATAATTTTTACTTATAGATAGCCAGGTCTAATTAAAAGTGTAGCCAAATTTGATTTAAAAGATGTAGATATGCCCAGTGAGGTCATTTTTACCTTTGGCAGTTGATCGTTACTGTTTACTCGAATTTCTCTTACCTCAGGTGATATTTGGTGTCATACAGAAAAACATTTGACAGAGAAGTGTTGAACTTTCACCTGGAGGTTTTGGTTTCTGTAAAACAGCCTAAAAGGGTAAAAGTGCATCTAAAGGCTTTCTTGAGTTATTGTTGCCAGGTCTGCTTCCCAGACTTATTGAATCATGGCACTCATTTTCTTTAAATCCAGGATCAGTTTCTCATTGGCAGACATATTTAGATTCAGCAGATTAAAAGCTACCAGTTACCAGTGTTGCATTTCCCTTTGTCTTATATCTAGTCTCTGAGAGAGCGAAGAACTTTTAGTCACAGCAGGAACTTCCTGTAAAATACAATATATGACTGTGTTTTCCTCCTAAGCCACACCCTTTATTCTTTCTAGGTGCTGGGCATTTCTCCATTACTTTAGGTCACTTGAATAGAAGTCAATAAATGTAAATGTGTTTTCATTTATTTTCAATAATTAGTAGACATATAAATAACATATCATTAAATATATTAGCAAGACTTTACATTAAGCAAACAAGCCCAAAGTGGAAAGGCTTGTCCTGTTGCTGCTGCTGAGTCACTTCAATCATGTCCGACTCTTTGCCATCCTATAATCTGCTGTCTTGTCAGGCTCCTCTCTCCATGGAATTTTCTAGGCAAGAGTGCAAGAGTGGGTTACCATGCCCTCCTCCAGTGGATCTTCCCAATCCAGGGATCGAACCCAGGTCTCCTGCATTACAGGCAGATTCGTTACTGCTGAACCACCCAGGAAGCCCAAGACTTGCCCATCTGGCCATTTTTAAGTGTATTGTGACGGATGGGTTAACACAGACAAAAAATTAGATAATCTAAGAAAGTTATAAAAATGGGCAATTTAGGAAAAACTGGCTTGAAGTTAAAAACTAGAAAAATTATAACCCTGACAGGTATAAATGAACTGTGGCACAGGCTGATTGGAAATTTCACTCTGAGTGTTCATGCTAGGGTCTGCATAATTTGGGAAGAGGGAAAATTTTATCAAAACTGATCTATTCCATAAAAAGATAATTAACTTGCTTTGAAAAGAAGATTAAGGAGGGCTTGGGAGATAGGATAGAAGACAAAATGAAACAATAATAAAGTATCTAAATAAAAGAGATGAGGTTTTCTATTGGGGGAGAAAGGTGCTTTTTTTTTTAGTTTGGGGTTTTCCTACAAAGGGGAATCCACACCCTAATGACTATTAGAATTAATCTGGAGTCTAATGAACCCTGCTGAGATTTGGCGGAAGTGTTTGATTCTTAATTATAAGTATAGATCTATCCCACTAAACGAGCTTTTCTGATACGATAAAAACCTCTTTTAAGATAGGAACTCTTTGCTCAACTGATTGCTTTTTTAATGGATCATTGCATCTTGGAAAAAGACTAAAATTTTTCCACATCTAATGACAAGCTCTTTTGTTTTTGGAAATGCATAATATTCTTCATTATCAAAAACAAAACTTCATTATCAATAAATGTAAGCTATTTATTAATCTTAAACTAAAATTATAAATTATTATACATAGAGGTAAAAACTCCAGTTACAAAGGACATTTCTTAATCTCCTTATAATTTATTATCCTTAATGACAAAAGAGAAACCCTTATGGTATCTTCTAACCCACTATTTCAAAGCCTTATATTTATTTTCTCACTAACAGCATCAAGAGCTCATTTCCATGTGACACATGTAGTGTCTCATCACCTTATCCCAGATCCAATACATCCTCCTGTAATTATGTCAAGTTAAGAACATGAGGTTAGTTGTTTTGTTTCCAACTCCATGCTACAGTGAAAGGTAGGATATTATAATTCATCATATTTTCATAGTAAAATGTTATATGCATATTTATCAGTAAGCTTATTTTAAGTGTACTTCTCATGGAAGAGGGAATGCAAAGATGAATTAAACATGCCAATTTAGTGCAAGTGTTCTTCTAACTTTTCTGTTGATGCTATTTCTAAAGTAATTTTAAAACTTCATCCATTTAAGTTACTAGGTCATTTGCAAAATGTAATATTTGGCACATTTTAAATGTTGATATTTTAAACTATAACTGCTATATTATTTTCAATGAAATATAAATGAAACAACAATTTAATACCTACACCATCACTTGTAGAGAAATGAGTGTTCTCTTGACAGCTGGAAATTTCTTAATCTCCTTGACATCATATTCCACTCCACTATCCACATTTTGCTTATAGAATTTTATTCTATTGAAATATATTTTTTTAGTTTTCAAATTCTTTTAAGTGGCTACATTACAGGAGAACCAGGAAAAATCATAATAGAGAAACAGAATGAATAAAGACAGAGTAGAGCAAGAAAGATGGAGGGAGGAAGAAGTAGATCACTGAGTGAGCAAGTGATGTTTAAAAACTATAATCTTGCAGTATCTTCCTTTTCCTTTGAAGTATTTGCATGGTTACTATGCAAACTTCTCCTAATCTTTTCCTAGGAAAATCTTCAGTGAAGTCTCTCCTGATCAAAATATTTTATGCAACAAAACATATGCCTAGGTTGAAATTTCATTAAAAAATTTACCTGTCTGAACGAGTATTTTAAAAATCTTTATCAATTGCTTGACCATTACAATTTTATTAGAAGAATAATAATGATGATGATGATAATAGTAGCTAACACAAGACTTACTCAATTCCAAGCCGTGATCTAAGTACTAAATATTTCCACCTCTACTTCTATCTTGCTTCCCTAGTGTCTCCAATGGTAAAGATTCCACCTGCAGTGCAAGAGATGCGATTTCAATCCCTGAGTCAGGAAGGTCCCCTGGAGAAGAGAATGGCTATTCACTCCAGTATTCTTGCCTGGAGAATTCGATAGACAGAGGAGCCAGGCAGGCTACAGTCCATGGGGTTGCAGAGTCAGAAACGACTGAGTAACTAAGATTTTCACTTTTGCAGAACTTCTATCAGTTCTAATAGACAGTGACCACCAAGTCTGGAAACACCAATGATACATAATAGATGATGACCAGTTTATAATACATAAAAATGTAATATTTACCTTTCAATCTTTATGATCACATTATTAAAATATATATAAAATAGGTACTGTTTATCCCAGGTTTACCTACGTGGAAACTGAGGCACAAGTAGATTTATTAATTTAACCAAGTGATTAAAAAAACTATTTGTTTCAGGATTTGAACCAGAGAGTTTGCCTCTAGAGTTTATACTTTAGATCAGAACATAATAAATTCATTACAAAATTTGATACATAATTTTTAAACACAAAGTAAAATTTTATTATAAATATATCAAATGAGATGAAGAAAGTAGAGAGGCCATGTGTACTTTTGAAAAAGGTTTGGCAAACATCAGTGTATCCATTGTTTCTGTACTCATTTTTATGGCCTCAGAGATTGTTATGTCCTGCAGAAATGCTTTGTATAATATTAATAGTGAGACTCAGAAGGGTGAAATAGTATGTGTGTGTATAAAGAAGTAAAAGGAAAACTATGAAAGAAAAAGTGAAAAGGATGACTGGCTGGCAACATACACCTTAGGAATTTTGGATCTGGAAATCGATTTCTGTACAACAAGGATTTTCTGCCTACTCCTACTAACCCAGTTTGTAGATCATTGATCTAAAGTGTAAGACATATGAAACAAAAAAATTCAATCTTACCAAAAATAAAAATGCATTGCATTTGAAAACTATTAGGCTGAGCACTGTAGTCAGAAGAATGAATAAAACAAATTATAATTTAATGTAAAGCAAATGTGAAAAGGAATAAGCAGGTAAATGTATGAAAGCTTATAGTATCTACACTACATAAAGGGCTTCCCAGCTGGGACTAGTGGTAAAGAACCCAGCTGCCAATTCAGGAGACTTTAGAGATGTGGGTTCAATTCCTGGGTCAGGAAATTTCTCTGGAGGAGGACATGGCAACCCACTCCATTATTCTTGCCTGGAGAATCCCATGGACAGAGGAGCTTGGTGGGCTACAGTCCATGGGGTCACAAAGTGTCAAACACGGTTGAAGCGACGAAGCATGCCTGCACACTACGTATAACACGTACTGTGCTGGGCTTAGTCGCTCAGTGGTTTCAGACTCTGTGACTCTAGGTTGCCATGACCTCCTCCAGGGGATATTCCTCATCCAAGGACAGAACTTGCTTCTTCTCCTGTGTCTCCACATTGCAGGCAGATTCTTTGTCCACTGAGCCGTTGGGTGTCTGCATATAACTTGGTTCCCATTAAAGTTCAATGACAACTTACTTTTACCTATCAAATATTAAATAATTGTCATTATGAATAGATTGTTATCATAACTCATTACATAATTACCATTAACACTGATACCAGAATTTACTTACTGAAGGAACTATTTTTTGTATGTAAAATACATCAAAAATAACACATGATAGAGCAGATACATAACAACAAATGTTTGCAGTTGCTTAAATATAAAAAGAAAAATCTCCTCTCCATGAATCAGTGTTAGAAAGGGTATTATTTTCACTCCTATAAAGAAAGCAGGAAAATGAGTGATAAAGAGGAAGAGAGGCTCCAGAAAGATGAAGAGAGGCTGGGAATAGATAAGATATTGGAAAAACCAAGTGATCTTTATAAATGATGATGTCTACCACTTGATCTGAAGTTGTTTACATTGCTAATATGTGAATCTCTCCTGAATATTTCATATGAAAATATTCAATGCAGTCTACTACATGCAAAACAATTTAGGTGTCTGAAATTTTTTATAGAGATCAAAGAACTATTTCAGGGATCACGACAAAAGAGAACAACTTTATGCACAAAAATAGAGTCTGATTAAAAGTAAGGTAACAAGGAGATTTCAGAGAAGTGCATTTTCAAAGAATACTACCATTTATAGGATGCGTTATAATATGGAAATCTCTTACAGATTAGAATACTTGTAGATTTTTTGCCACTGAAAATGAGACCTCCAAGTCACTGGATCAAGAACAATACTGAATTATTGAAGTGGTGCATTATACTCAGGTTCATGCTTTATTTTGCATGTGAGATATGTAAGCTAACATAAATGACAAGTATATATAGCAAATGTTTCTCATTAGTTGTGCTAAACTCATTTTGTTGAATCCATTTTTATTTATTTTATTGGAAACACAGCTAATTACACAGAAATATAAGAATTGGTATTTTTTTTGATATTCCAACTATTAGAAAATTGCATCTTTTAACTCTTTAAAAAAATTATATTTAAAATATATGCTATATATTTTTATACCTACTCTTTGTAACAGGTCATTAATTACATCTTCTAGAACAATGATGTTCCCTAGTTTACCTGTTTTTAACTCTGAGCAATAAGACAGTGTGCTATTCATTTTTCAAGGGATGGTAAGACAATTATGCGTGAAGTTGATCTATAAGAGTAAGTTAATCACTAAATATATAATTTTGGGGGAACATTCTAATACAATTTGTAATACACTTAACTGTTTACAGGCACTATAAGATGTACTACAGAGAGGTTTAAAATAGCTCTTTACAAATGCTTCTTTAATGTAGCTCAGGGACAAGAAAGATGGACATAACAAATTAAAGGACAAAAGTAGAATGTAAAATGAACCCTTTGGAGATGATGATTAAGCCAGGAGCCAACGTGACCAAGAAGAGTTAGAATTAAGGAGACTCTTAGAGTTTATTTTTATTTTGAGCAACTCTCTTTCTTTTTTTTTTCTTTTTCTCAGATTTAATCTCCTATCTTACATATAGGGAGACCAAACTCCAATCTATTTATGTGACATGCAAAGTCAAAAGCTTAGCTGGGAGAGATATGCTACACAATGGACCAGCCCTCAGTGGCCAGCCTCTGGAATTACACACCAGTGGCCACTTTGCTCCTTGTGTACCTTACCATCTTACCAGAGGAGATGCAGTAACCAAATCACTGACAACTTGGGGACTTATACGCTAGGTCTTGGATTAGAGAAAACTAATGTGCTTATAAGATTTCTCTTTAAAAAACCACCAGATCATAAATACAAAATTAAATCCAGGGTCCTGAAAGTGTCTTATTTGAGTTAAAGTCCTACAATGTGTTTCATTAGTTTAGTGGAATACCAATACCTTTTTTTTTTTTGTAAATTTACCTTAATTTAATTCTCACTGTCTAATAAACTTGACTCTCTTGATTCTCTGACCTATTCATAATATTTGCTGAGAAAACTTTCACATTGTTCTGTGTAAAAGTACACTCTGATTGTTAAAAACCAGGCATTCCTCCTGCCTGAAGAGCCATTTTAAAGAAGGCATATAATTATTTCATGGACATAAAATGATTTCTATTAAAGAAACATTTTTATTAATGTATATAAAACTAAAATGTATAAAGATGCTTAATTTTTCCCCAAATGATGTATAAATGTAATGCAATCAAGGTAATGAAAAATTTAAAATGTCAGTTAAGCAAATAACAATGATAAGACAAATAGACCCTAGAATCCAAACCAGTTTGTTAATATCACTTAGCAAATAGAACAATTTAGTTATGTTTTAAATCAGTAATAGAATGGATGCATTATTTGATAAAAAGCATTGCTACAACTGTCCATCAGTTTTGGGAAAAAATTTGTATGTGAAATTCAGTTTCAATTGGTTTAAGATTTAAATGTGAAAATGGATCTATTAAATTATTATAAATTTAAAAGTTAATATTTTTAGTACCATTCAGTCAAAGAGAATTTCCAGTAAGAATATAAAATTTTAGTGATTAATAGAAATGGATCCTTCTGATGCCAAAATTCAGTCTAGCTGGAGACATTCTCCTTGTTTTTTCCTCTTTCTTACCTTTTACCTATTTGTCAAGTTTCAGAGTCTACTGAATGATTATGTAAATAAAGAAATGCAACAATATTTGGAGTTAGAGAAATTGAGCTATTACAAATCACATTATTTATTACAAAGAACTTCAAATGATATTTTATTTCCAGCTCCTGTCTTTAATTCAGAGTGATTACAGTTAGAGGACCCAGAATTTCAGAGCTGAAATGGACCTGGATGTCTCACAGTATAACCTGCTCATTTTATAGATTTAGAAGTTGGGAGTTCAGGAATGTTTGGTGATTTGCCTCATATCCCACAGCAGAGGCAGATGAGCTAAGACTAGGAGTTCTCTTTCTTAAGTCTCATTTCTGGGATTCTTGTATTAGGTTAAACTTAAACTGCATGAACTGTGGTGTTGGAGAAGACTCTTGAGAGTCCCTTGGACTGCAAGGAGATCCAACCAGTCCATCCTGAAGGAGATCAGTCCTGGGTGTTCATTGGAAGGACTGATGCTGAGGCTTAAACTCCAAGACTTTGGCCACCTTATGCGAAGAGTTGACTCATTGGAAGAGACCCTGATGCTGGGAGGGATTGGGGGCAGGAGGAGAAGGGGACGACAGAGGATGAGATGGCTGGATGGCATCACCGACTCGATGGGCATGAGTTTGAGTAAACTCCGGGAGTTTATGATGGACAGGGAGGCCTGGAGTGCTGCGATTCATGGGGTCCCAAAGAGTCGGACATGACTCAGAGACTGAACTGAACTGAACTGAAACTGCATGTGAGTCAAAATAATATGATAGCAAACTGGTTCTCAGCTACATTTTTTAATCTTTCCAGAGATCGTTTTTTCAACCTCTTTCTTGCTAGAATTGAAATACATATCCACCTTAAACCCTCCATGCTAGAAATAAAATTTTAAAAATTACCATCAGGGCTACTGGTGTCTCACAAAAAATCTCACCAATACACTGCAAGTCAGAGATCAATTTAATGAAGAAAACGCAGTTTAAATTCAGACCTTTCACTTTCAAGCCATTTCCAAATTATTTCCTTCAAACTAGCCAATATATGTTAGAATTCATAAGTTGGAAAGACAGAAAAGAATAAGTAATCCTCTTAACTTCCATATGAGGATGACTGGTACTCACAGATAGTGGAAATTAAAGGCAGTTTTTGCCCAGTAAGTGAATCTTCTTTCATTTTATGCTCTTTCTTACATGTCTTCAATAAGCAAAATTGGGGCTTTAAAAAATTGATCTGGCACCACTTCACATAAAAAAGTTCAGGAAGAAAAATTCAACTGTCAGTTATAAGTAGGCATTTCAAGCATTCACACCATGCTCTAAGGAACAGTGAGTCATATGAGATTCAATGTGCAAAGGAAGTTGACACATAAAAGGATAGAACAACAATGATGAGTTCCCAAAGACATGCTGTAGGACAAAGAATAATTATAGAGGGTCTATTTTTGGTCCAACAAAATGACTTGGGAATTTAAAGTTAGAATAAGGAATTAATTTACTCAGCTTTGAATTTAAGATAAAATAATTCACTAGCCTTTATTTTTCATTAATGCTATTATAGTTTATTGGGATGATGCATTACTGAATTGTTAAATACTTAGCAGTCTAAAAATAAGTGAGGACAGGAAAGCTACTTTAATTTTGTCAGGAAGGAGGATGTGAGGTATAATAATAATCACATAATTAATATTTTATCTGATATGGAACTACAGTACTAAATATAAATAAGAAGAGATATCTGTCTTCAACAGTAATCTTTTTGGAAGCACCAATGCCCCTGAAACTTGAAATTAATGCCTACGATTGAAGTTGAAACTGCTTTGCCAGGGAGTTCTAAAAATAGTAGCTAGAGAAACTTAAATCTTTAATTCAGCTAACCACCATTTTCCTGTTCCCTTATTTATAAATTATATCCTTTTACATTCCAATTATGGGAAAGGTTTATAACCATTTGTAAGAATATAACAATGACTGTGAATCAGAAAACAAAGAACTTTACAGAGGAAAGGAATTTAGTTCAAGAGAGCAACCTAGCCCTATTACTTTATACATGAAACATAATTTGTTATACATATATGCTGCTGCTGCTGCTAAGTCGCTTCAGTCGTGTCTGACTCTGTGCGACCCCATGGACTGCAGCCCAGCAGGCTCCTCCGTCCATGGGATTTTCCAGGCAAGAGTACTGGAGTGGGTTGCCATTGCCGTCTCCTATTATATATATATATATATATTTTTTTTTTTAATAGTTAAAACAAGATTAACCATAGACATTATATATTTGTGTGTGTGTGTTTGTGTGATGTTTGTGGCTAATACTACCAAATGAAGGATATTAATAAATCTTATAAGAGCCATTTGTATTAACATTCCTAGTCCTCTGGCCAAGGGAACAAAAACATGTGGGATAAGTTCATACCCAAAGGTCCCAAGGAAATGACTTTGTAAGTCTGACAGATGTCCATAAGTCCATCTTTATCAGTAGTTTGCTAGATTGCCTTTCAACATTTTCCTGTATTCAGAAGTTATTTGGAGTTACATTATGTATCATTCTGTGAAATCTTTCTTATGATTGTTAACATACTCATATTGTCCTCAACTGCATTATAAATCTAACATGTTACTTTCATTAAGTCATGAATGTCCTTTTGTAATATATTCATATGAAATACCTGAAGGTGGGGCCATCCATAGTTTTGACTGGTGGTAGCAGAAATGGTTGGTGTATCATCATAGGACCCTAGATGACAAGAGAACATTCTTGTGAATTCAGTAATAATATTAGGGGATAGTGGGATTTTACATAACAAAGTTATAAACTAGTGTGCTTTCTTAAAATTACAAGCATCTATTTTAAATGTTTCATTTTAATGGGAAGTTGGAAGGTATTGTTTCAGGTAATTTAGGTTGCCACCATTTTAACCTGAAAGGTGATCACGAACTTTGTTCTTGGACCTCGTTTGTTAAGAATGAGGATTTTAAAGCACATGTAGATGGAGGATGGTGCCCCGTTGTTCAAGATCTTAGCACTAGGAAGAAATGGACGTCCTCAAACGTTCAGGAGAAAAGTTGTTCCTGGAAGAAAGGATGGCTTGGTCAATGATTCTGAAATGGAATGACATGACTGGTTCAAAGCATAGAAAGAAAGCCAACATGGTCAAACTGAAGTGAATGAGGGGGAAAGAGTGACACAGATCTTGTCAGAGGAAGCTAGAGGTTAGACCACATCAGTAATGAGATTTAGCACTCCTTAAATACAGGATATCACTAACAAGTGAGATTCATCCACTGCTAAACTAAGAGTTAACATATATAAATGTAGTTTACATGTCTCTTTTCAGACTCAAAATAATGTTTAAGGCAAGATATACCTTGATTTTCATTTACACAGTACTATTTGAACTTCTTTAAAGTACTTCTTTAAGTACTTTAAAGTATTATTTGGGCTTCCCTTGTAGCTCAGTCAGTAAAAAATCTGCCTGCAGTGCAGGGGACCTGGGTTTGATCCCTGGGTCGGGAAGATGCCCTGGAGAAGGAAATGGCAACCCACTGCAGTATCCTTGCCTGGAAAATCCCATGAACAGAAAAGACTGGTGGGCTACAGTCCACGGGGTCGCAAAGAGTTGGTCATGACTGGGCAACTAACACTTACTTACTTGTTTGAACTTATAGTATTTTAAGATGTCAAATTTGCATTTGCAAATTTTTATCTACAATAATTTATATTGAGAGGCTTTTTTTAAAAAATAAACTTGTTCTTATGGATCATCAATTTGCTGCTACTTCCAACAATAATTTCTGAATTATTATAAAAGATTTTCATGAAGTCACTAGGGATCCTTGCATGAAAACCCAAAAGTATAAGAAGCTTATGTTAAAAGCAATCTCTGTAATAAAATTTTATTTTATATAAATAAAAAAAATTGAACTGGGTTTGTAAACTTTTATACCCTCACATATTTTAATAATTTATAATAGATTATAAATGGTCTAGCATATGTTGTCATTAGGATAGTGATCATATTAAAGAGATGTGTATTTTTACATAAACAGACACTCTGCATATAGTTAGAATCTGGATTTTCTGCTGGCTATTTTGGAAAAAATAACAAAAAGTCTTGTCAGTCTCAGACTTTCCATTCATATGGAATTCACAAGGTTTAGAGTTGAAGTTTATTTTGAATACTTTCCCAACTTGCTAAAAAATGCCACTAGAAATAGATATGACCATTGAGTGTTTTGTTTTGTTTTTCCCTGCATGGTTCTAGACATTTCATTTTTAATCCCAACTGAAAATGCTGTGAAAGAATATTTCCATCCTTTTGGTGATAAGCTTTAGTAGAAAACAAAAATGTCAACAATTACTTCTGACTACCAGTGAATACATTGATGAGATCATTTTTGTTAGTAAACATATTGCATATATTATGCATATATATATGCATTATATAAAATATAATGTATATGTCAACATGGTATTCCACTTTCCTCTGAAAATATCAGTATCTGCAGTACCAAAAAATACAAAGAAAATATAAAGCCTTAATTAAAATGATTAAGATACCTAGAGAAAATTGAAAAGAAAGTTAATCTTGTACAAGCAGCACCACTGACTGAAGTGTTTAGACAATGAAATCAAAATCAGCTAAACCTTAGAAACACAGTAAATAAATGTATTACTTAAGAATGTTGGATAGACCTTCCTGATGTACTGTTGCCATGGTGAAGCACAACAATGAAGTTAAAAGAACAAATACACAAACCTAAGTGTATTTATTAAGAGGAAGTCAGAAACTTGAAGAAATGTATTAGTTAAATTCAGCCAATGGATACACAGGCAGTCAAGTGGTTTCCAAAATGAGGAATTACAGGAAGACTCAAACTGCAATGCCTTCTAGGATAACTTTATGTTTAGGTAATTTTACAGCAGTAGAAAGAAAGACATGACCTCTTTCAGAGACTTGTAAGCACCATGAATGATTTAAAACAGTTGAAAGATTATTTTTAAAAAAACCCACATAATACATGTCATGATATATTTGTTATAATTCATAGAATGCATAACACCAATAGTGAATCATACAGTATTTTTTTAATTATTTATTTCTGTTGCTCTGCTTTCTGCCATACATCAACATGAATCACTGGTAGGTATACAAATGTCCCTTCCTTTTCTCATCTCCCTCCCACCTCCTACCCCATCCCACCTCTCCAGGCTGCCACAGAGCATAGGATTTTGAGTGGGTATGCTCTGTCAATATAGGTTAATTGATTCTAACAAACGTACAACTTTCATGGGGGATATGAGTAATAGAGGAGAGGGTAGGAAGAGGGTTATGTGGAAAATCTTTTACCTTCTACTCAGCTTTTATAGGAATCTAAAACAACTCTGAAAAATAAAGTCTTTCTTTAAAAAGCACACATACATCTGAATGGAATTATTCTCTTTCCTCCTATTTTTAAAGAAGATATGTATTTGATGGGATTTTTGAATGAAAAGAAATGGAAATTTGGGGGTATGATTCTAGGCATTATCAATTTATGTTCTTGGTCATGATGAGAAATGCCACTCATCCATACCCAGCTTTAAAGCAATAAAACAACTTGTCCTTTCCCTGGACCCCCCTAACCAAAAATAGTCCTTTCCTCAAAAACATATAAGCAAAAAGTGGTTTTACCATAATTCTACATTCAGTCACTGCTACCCAATTAGAAACAAATGTTTTGGAGGAAAATTTTAATTTGTTTTACATGCAAATTTGCTGTGATTCATAATTAAGACAATGCAAATTAAAACCACAATGAGATACTATGTTACACCCACTAAGCTGGCATAAATTAAAAAGTTTGACGTTAACACAAAGTACTGGAAAGGATATGATGCAATGGGAACCTCACACACGGTGGGAGAATAAATTTGTATAAGAATCGCTAGGATCCTTAAATCCCACTCATAAATGTATTCCCTAAAGAAACTCAGACATATGTACCAAGGAAATATATTTAAAAATGTTCATTGCTTCATTATTTGTAATAGCAAAATTGTAGAAGCAATCCAAATGTTCTCAGCAGAAAAAAAGATAAATTCATACTAAGGAACACTGCAGCAGTGAAAAGAACCACAATTACACACATTAATACAGATGCATCTCCAGAACATAATGCTGAATGAGAAGCAAGTCTCCAAAGTCTATATTCAGAAGGATTCCACTCTCATAAAAGTAAAACTAAAAACATAGAACTAAATAATACATTGCTTAGAAATACAGATGATTATGGTCAAGCCATAAAGTAAAGCAAGGGAATGACTAGTACAAGTTTAGGCTAATGGCTTACTTCTGGGCACACACATGTGACTTAATTAGTGACAAATATGGTGAACAAGATGGGTTCTGGGTATATAGGAATTTATTTATTTAAACAGTGCATTTGAATAATCTTTTATATGCATGGAAATTTTAAAATATAAAAAGGTTTTAAAGGACAACGTGCAGAGTATGATTCCTTACTATGGAATCAAGAACTTGTTATAGATCTGTGGATCAAAATATATAAAAATGCAATGTATTTCAGATAGGTCTTGGATGTAGGGTAGGAGATGGAGATGACCTACACAGCACTGATCAATTTTAAAGTTTACTTCCTTTCATCAGAATATTGTTAAGATCAGACCCCTTTTAAAATGTAATAGATAAATCATAATATATGCACAGTTTAAACACTTTGTAAATTTTAGAAATGTGATTTAGGTGTGTGAATTCTCTTTTACTTTAGGTTAGTTTCTTATCTATATGAAGGGAATTTTGAAAGACCAATGATGAACAACCTGTGAATCTGTGTATATGTTTGTATTTGTGTGTGTGTATACTTCCCCTTGAGGTCAGTGAAAAAAGAAAGGATGGATAAAGTTGTACTTTGGATTATTACCAAGTTTCTAAGACTTTTAAGTTATAATGATTCAGACATGGAAAACGTGCACCTCAAATCACAAAACTAATAATTCTCTAAGCAAGAATGAGAAGGGAAAGCAATATGTATCTTGTTATATATGTGTAGTCCAGTGTGAATTTATACTTATTTTTTCATTACTTAATCACTTGATTTAAACACATGCCTTGTTCACTCTAATTTTGTTATTATAAATTTGCACTCAATCATATTATCACCTCTTATTCTCACAAAATCCAACGTAAAGAGAAAACAGTTTTCAGAGCATGTAGGACTCATTTCAGCATCATCTTCCTCTGTATCTTGAGCCACCTCAGATTGATTTGGTATATTTGGAATAAGCCAAGAGATGTGCAGTTAACCAAACCAGGTCTGCTGCTTTAAACGTGGTAGGATTAAGGGAGCCCAATTTCTGGGCTGCCTTTTGAGAAACTATCCTAGACAGACTAAGATGTTCCAGTGGGTCAGACTCTATGAACCCTTCACTTTTAAAAGTAGAATCTTGAACAATTAGGCCCAACTTTTAGAACATGATTACAATTAGGAGGTGGCATTTGCTTCTCACAACTTCTTCATAAATACTTGTCACCTCTTATCAGAGGAATATCCTTTAGGCTTAACATTCAACCCCATTCTTCAAACAAAAGGGCAGTTAAATTTTCCTATCCAACATGGTATACCAAACAGCTAGAAGGATTTTCATATTAACTTTTTGTCCACGGTCATGTGTCCAGAGTATCTCCACCTCTTAATTGATGCAGTTCAGTGCTGGATTTTTATTTCCTAAACTTTCTGGCAAATAATATGTCTTATCAAAGCAATTTATCTTCTTTTAGAGCTTCTCCTTTTATCTTCTCTCTTTCCCTCTCTTTATTCTGCTTACTCCCCTTCTCTTTTTCTGCTTTCTTTTACTGACAAATCACACCCCTCACTCTGGCTTTATATCACTTTTTTGACTCAGTAAGCAATGATTACTAAATTAATTACATTTTTACAGATATGTATATTTGGTCTCTAGATGAGATTTTTTCGGAATCTTTTCTGTTCTCCTGAGCAATTCTTCACTCTCTAATCTTGTTCCTTTCATTTATGGTTTCATCAACTTCTGGTTGAATCTCAAAAGCTTTCACCTTGCCATTTGCCCAGATGCTGTGATCAGATCTGACCTGGTTTTACTTGAAGGAAGAAAAGTTTAAGGTTTGTGTACTTTTTAAATTATATGTTTAAATATATACAATTAAAAAATATGATCCATGTAAACAAGGAGAGCACATCCACTCCTTTAGAAACAAGTGAGGTGAGGACCTAGTAAGAGGAATTAAAATATAAATAATTAAAGAATTGCTAATAACATTTGCTTGTGGGCAACATCATGGGTTACCAAACTGATTTACAGTCATATTCCATGCTGTAGGCTAGCAAGCTCTGCCTCTAGAAAAGAGACATTTAACAGAGTCAAGGAGATCCAGCGTATGTAAGAGCTGAAGAACTGCTAAAACTGATAAGGAATTTTTGGCCTGTACCCATAAATTCAATATGCAATAAAGAGTCAATTATAACAATTGGGGAAATTATTTTAAGTTGACAGCAATTTTTTTAGACTTAATTTAGTATTAGACAACTATTCAGACTTCAAAACAGCTTTTTCATTCTACAAGCAGCACTCTATTAGAAAAGGTTCTCAGGAATACAAGGTACCTCTGCTGAATCTAGATGAGAGTAAACAAATATTTTGGCATTGCCTTTTGCTGAACAGGACTGCTGGGAGTACCCATTTTTCATTGTAGGGCATGATTCTAGCTTGAGAAAGTGTAGTGTCTCTGCTCACTGTGAGAAATCAGTTATTTTTCCACTCCAATTTTATGTGCCAAGTACCTGGACTGAAAATTCTATTATTACTCTATTATTATGTAAAGTTTAACTGCCCTTTCTACCATTTCATCAAGCCCTTCTAGATTAGTAATTGCCACATTTTGGTCTTTTAAAAGCTATTTTTGGTTTCAGCTTTTATTATTATTATTGCTTATTCTAAGCTACTTGGGAAAAAGAAAATGTGTTGTAGAATATTGGATTATCACATTATATATGGGGCTTCGCTGGTGGCTCAAACAGTAAAGAATCTGCCTGTCATGCAGGAGACCACATGATATGTAAACATATCATATATACATAAACATAAATACATGTATATAAACATATCAGAATGAATGTAGAATAATTATAAAACAAAATACAATTTTTGTTAGGGCATTATTATTATTATGTTTTATAATAGTAACTTTATTATAAGTTGGTGTTTGCATGCTCAGTTGTAACTACCTCTTGTGCAACCCTATGGACTGTAGCCCACCAGGTTCCTCAGTTCATAGGACTTCCCAGGCAAGAAAATAGGAGTGAGTTGCCATTTCCTTCTCCAGAGGATCCTCCTGCCCCAGAGATGGAACTAAGGCCTCCTGCATCATAGACAGATTCCTTACCACCTGAACCACCAGGGAAGTCACAGCCTTGACACATTCATATAAAATGTGTATATATACACATACATATTTTTTTCTGAATACTATGGACATAAACCCTTGGAGAATCTAAATAGAAAAGAATTGTTAAAATTTATGACTTGTGTCAATTAAGAAGACATATTTTGTGAAAATTTATCATGAGCTTTCAAACAAATCATGATTTTATTTAGTGACAATTATATATTTTAATTTATAAAATAGTCCTTTGGCTTTAAGTTTAGAAAACTTGCAGAACTATACAACGATGAAAGGGCATTGACACTTGGCACTCTTTTTTAGAATTATCTTTAAATATTTATAAATCAATACTTAAAAGCTTGAAAAATTACAGATATAGAAATATGTAACTCATCAATTATTACAGAGATGTATAATTTTTTGACAATCAAACAGGATTTGTATCCTATCCTACATGCTTTTTTATAAGATTAATTTACTTTCTTTCAATTTCACCACTAAGTGTTTTTTTTCTCCTTCTATAGACATTTTAGTGCTATTGTCCAAAAAGGCAACTAGTCATGGAGGAAGACTTTTGTTGGGAGGCAACAGTGGGCAAGTCTGCCAGTTTCAACAAGAAATTCTGCCAATTTCAGTCATTGTTTGGCCATTTAGGGAAATGCTTCAACATTCTGTGTTAAAACACTGAGCAGCCTTCTCATTTACCCCAGTTTGGAAGGTCACGCCTTGGAATTCAGTGAAACCTGAACACTAAATACATTACTGAAAGCATCTTTATTTATAATGACAGTAAGGGGTAAATATTAGGTTGACCTAGGAATAATAAGACAGTAATTAGTTTCTGAATATTTTCTCTTTGGCAATATGTAGTGACTAACATCAGAATTTCAGCTCTGATATCTATTGTGCACTGCATACAAAATCACAGAGTCACTATCAAGTTTTCTGTGGAGACTGGTAGAAAGAAACATTCATTCATTTAGTCATTTATTAAACAGTTTTTAAGCACCTACTAATGTAGACACTTATCTAGGTGCTATGTATCAGTGGGGAAAAAAAAAATAGAAGTACTTGTAGAGCTTAGGGGTTAGTGTCATGGACAGAACATAAATAATAACAGAAATTGTGTAAATTATAACAGATGGCTTGTTGCCAGGTGATTGATTTTATAGTAAAAAAGCAAGGACATGCTAAAATAGGCAAAGATGAACAATAGGGTTGTAGTGGTATGCAGTGTTGTAGTGTCAGTGACTCACTCCGGTCCAACTCTTTGGGACCCCATGGATTGTAGCCCACCAGGCTCCAGTGTCCATGGGATTCGTCAGGCAAAAATACTGGAGTGAGTTGCCATGCCCTCCTCCAGGGGATCTTCCAGACCCAGGGATTGAACAGACCCAGTCTCCTGTATTGCAGGCAGATTCTTTACCATCTGAGCCACTGGGGAAGGGGTGTAGGTATAGCTGTAGGTTTATTTCAAATAGTGATTAGCTTAAGCCCCAAAGAACAGCTTTTATCTGAGCAAAGACTTAGGCATATGGATATCTGAGGGAAAAGTATTCTGTGCTCCATAAAAGAAACTCAGATAAAATTTAATCATATCTTAAATAATGTGTTGACCTTCCTTTAAACTTACACTAGTTGGTATCAGAAGTACTAGCAAAGAAATCAACTTGTTTGGAGGTAAGTGAAGTGAAGTGAAGTTGCTCAGTCGTGTCCGATTCTTTGCAACCCCATGGACTGTAGCCTACCAGGATCCTCCGTCCATGGGATTTTCCAGGCAAGAATACTGGAGTGGGTTGCCATTTTCTTCTCCATGTTTGGAGGTAAAGGACTCAATAAAAGAAAGAAGAACTACTAAAATACAGACTCTAGGAACGATAGGCCCACAAATAAGAACAATTAGTGTTTTGTTTTGTTTTGTTTTCATCTTCAGGTGCTACAATGATGCATATGTGATGAAGAATAGAGAAAAGGAGACATAATAAACATTAATAGAAAGTTACTCAATTAATTCATTCAAATAACTTTTATTACAATGTTATATCAATAAAGTAATATGATACACAATGATCTTTGCTTTATTTATTGGCCACACTATGTGGCTTGCAGGATCTTGGTTCCCCAACCGGTGATTGAATCTGCGCTCCCTGCTTTGGAAGTACAGTGTCTTAACCACTGGACTGCCAGGGAAGTCCCTGGTCTATGTTTTTTATCACAAATGTTAATTTTAAAGAGTTATTCAAATTGGAATTGATATACTGTGATAGTTCTCCAGATAGAAAAGCTTACATATTGTGTTTACAGACTATTTTCCTCACACGATAATAAAATTATGCAACTATGTGTGGAAGAAAAAAGGACCAGGGTGTAGGACAAATGATTTAATGGTTTTGAGTAATTAGGAGCAGGGTGTTGTCTGTGTAAAAATCTAACTTTGTTTTTAAGAGCACATGCTATTTCAAGACCTACATCATAGTTACTCTTAGTGAAACCCTCTGAGGACACCCTGAGCTGGGATCTCCTGCTTCTAAGTTTGGATCCCATAAACTAGATTTATTTATCTTATTCTGGCATCTAGCATCAGAAACTACATGCAACATTGAAAGGTTTGAACATGTAGTCTTTTATGGTCTGGATGGTACTATAACTAAGAAAATTGAGATTTTGTAGCCTTAAATACATAACCTCTTATGGTACTGAACTGGTGACAGTTGAGAATTTCATGAACTGTGAGCTTTCAGGGTTAATCTGAAAATTTACAAAATTAGTGAATTTTTGAAGGATGTTCGACTCACACAAAAACTCTAATATAAGCTCTTTGATTTTGATATATTTACTTTGAAAGAAGTAGGATGGAATCTGCTTCATTAAATATGGAAAAATATTAATTTGATTATCAAAAGACTTAGTAAGAATTCTAAATTTTGGACTGATAACATGGAACACAGTATGGGAAATCCTTTTGGAAACTGTATAATTAAGGAAGCTAATTCATGTGAAGAATTCAATTAATTAAAATATTAAACAATATTTAGGAAAATTATTTTATGGATTTCACCCCTTACAGTTTGCTCTAGACCTTAAACCTTGTTTATATCTCATTTGAAAAACTTCCTATTCAAATTAATGAGCCCAAACATTCTTCAAAGCTTTATTCTTAATGATATCACTTTCTTTACCCACATTCTTTCTAGCCTAAAAAAATGAACAATTTCTGCTACACAACCATGACAGTTTGGGTGGATTTAGATGCAAGGAAATCTTTCCGTTAAAATTTAAAATGCCAAAATTACGTCAGAGCAGTTGAAAAGAAAATGTTTCAGAATATCGAAGCACACACAATTGTGAGCCTAGTAAAATCCATTAGATTATCCCTTATTTCAGGGTTTTTTTCTTTTAATCTATAATCCAAGGTTTCTTAAATATAATAAATATATGCAGAGTCAGAATTATATAAGTCTGGCTCATAAGTATATGAGTCAGAAAATATCTGACTCATCAGTTTTTATCATTTTAGAAAACATCCTAGTTAAGGCAGCAGTCCTGATCTTGGGACAAGATGAAAAATGGAGTGACAGCCAGCAGTATAGATTAAGAGTTAATAGGTTATTTAGTCAGTGCTGTCTTGCATTGGGCTGAGGTGGAGCTGATGTTGTCCAGACCCTGGGTCTTGTCTTGCTCACCTTTAACCTCTAACATAGGGCCTGGCATATCATGGATGATTGCAAAACTGAGGATCATCCTGTTTAAGCCTAGCACCCTTAATAGCAATAATGGCACAGTCACTGAGCTAAACCATAGTTATACTCTGACCAGATTAAATTCTGGTGTGAGCAGAAATTTCCCCAAATAAAATATATTGCAGTGAGAACATATTTTAACTTGATAAGAGGAAG
The DNA here is from genome assembly GCF_019320065.1 of Cervus canadensis. NCBI lineage: Eukaryota > Metazoa > Chordata > Mammalia > Artiodactyla > Cervidae > Cervus > Cervus canadensis. The sequence goes on from NC_057400.1 coordinate 65,477,760, forward strand.
AGCAATCTGGGAAGGTCCTATGGGTATGTTCCTTTTTCTTAAAATGTGGAAACTTTATATCATGTCATATCTCTTTAATGTCCCCCATTTATAATAAAAATATATTCATATTATAATAATATGTATTATAATTTTCTTTAAATATATCCTCAACATATGTTTAAACCACATCAGACTGCCCCTATCATCCCTCTAGAGAAAGTCCTGAGTAACTAGAGAATGTGTACCATGCTCATGGTTGGATGGCATTAAGATGTCAGTTCTCGTCAATTTAACTAGCAAATTCACTACAGTTCCACTTATCACTCCAGAAGGAATTTTTGAAGACTTTCCAAATATAAAAATCTAAATCATTTTGGAGAAAAAAGAGCAAATATAGATGAATCCCCCTAAATAGTTATTATGGTTATTTTATCTGTTAACTTGGCTAGGCTATGGTGCCCACTTGTTTGATCAATCAGACAACTAATCACAGCTAATCTAGATGTTGCTGTGAAGGTATTTTGTAGGTGTGATTAACATCTACCATCAGCCAACTTTAAGTAAAGCAGATGACCCTTGATAATGTATGTGATAAAGCTTTCCAATCATTTGAAGGCTTTAGGAGTAAATATTGAGGTTTACTAAAGAAGAAAAAAATTTCTTCAAGAATTTTTCCATGCTTCTCTTGACCACCTGAGACCAGAAACTAGCTGTTGAGTATTTGGTTTAGAGAAGGGTGAGGATTAGGCAGGTTCAGGTGTATGTATAGAAACAGGGTGAAAGGAAAAGGGAGAGAAGACAGAAAATTACCAATTGCAGATTCTACTATTGTGTAGTTTTTCCTTGAGCAGTTTTTCATGCAGTATTGTGCTCTAGTTGATGAAAATAATCTTATAGGTCATTTGTTTCTGATTTTTTTAAGTTTGTAGGTACTTATAAATGTATCTGAGGTATATGAAAAATATATACATATGATTTGCTTCATTCTAGAAGAAAAATTGTCATTTCAATTAATTAGCAAGTTTCATAAATGAGATCCAAAACTCTAACTGGATCCATCAAAAAGGGAAGTCCCTTGAAACTCATGCAATTATATGCAAAATGTGAGCCTCTATGACATTTATCTTATGAATATAGATTAGTTGGTTTTGTACAGGAAAAAGAGTTTGTAGCTTTCATTATATTCTCAATGTGGGTCATATATCATATAATATTCAAAAACAGAATAAATTATTTTAAACTAAAACCTAAATGAATGTTAACAATCTTATTGTACAGGTATTCTTTCATCATATTTCTGAAATATAATACATAAGATAGTGTAAATGGGTACCATTAGACAGTCATAAAAAGGCCCTTCTATAAAGACATTTTTTAAAAAATAAAATAACCACCAGAAACTTGGAGTCCTAAAATGACATTTGAACATTCTAAATGTTCTTTAAATTTTGAATTTCTACAGCTTCTATAAATAGTCAAAACTAAAAATTTCTGGACAGACATCTAAATTTATATCTAATGTACCATATTTCACAAAGCCCACATAAGTAACATGATTAAATTTATTTGTATTATCTCAAGTTAGAAGAAATTGAGTTTGGATCTGGTGGATCATTATTGTTATTCAACTTTGCACAACATTTGTAATAAGAGATCTAATAAAATATAATACACAAAAGTGCAACAAAATAGTTAGGATTCAGAATCACAGTAGACATATGTAAAAATCAGAGCTTTGTCAATGATGACCATTTGATTTTGGGAACACTGTTTACTTCATTGGACTTCATATGTAAAAGAAAGAAAGAAAACAATAATTTCTATATAATATGCATTTAAAATTATTAGCATGAAGATACCTTTTAAGTGCTCAAACTTTGTAGAAATGATTAGCAATGTCAGTTTTATTAGGTTCTGGCATATATTATATGATGATTACAAAAGTGTGATCAGTCTAAAAAAATTACAAATCACTCTTGTTCACTCTTCCTGTCCTATGAAGGGGCTGTATTCTAATTTTCTGTATGTTGATTTAAATAAGCTTTTGCAGAGACACAAGTTATGTCCTCAGTTATTTCCTCTTGTTCATGAAAAATTTATGATGAGCACTAAAATATGTTGAATACCTACTAAGTGCCAATGGCTGTGCCAAACATTTTTAATGCATTGTTTCTTGGATTCCTAACAAACCCTTATAAAGCAGTATGATTATCACTTCCATTTGACAGAAAAGGGAACTAAGTAGTGGTGAAGTTTGGGTTCAAACGTGAGTAACCAAAAACCAAAGTCCATTAAGCTTCACATCTGTAATGTGGCTCATATTTTAACTGATATTATAGCTTTTTAATTTTTTTTGCAGCTGATAAAGGTGGCAAATAAAAAAATACTTAAAAATTAAACTCATGGAGTAACCTGGAAAGCTAAGGTTATTTACTCCATCACTGTTCTGAAAGAATTTCAATGCACATTACACTTAATGTGGGTCGACAGTGGCCTGCTATAGGGTCAGGGGTACTGAGTATGGCAGTGCTTGCATGGGATCTTTTGAAGAAGGTCCTCATTATCTCCATTACCTTCACCATAGTTAGGCCAGAGGACAAACAACAGGGAGGGAACACAGCCCTGCCCATCAACAAAAGATAGGATTAAAGATTTATGGAGCATGGCCCCGCCCATCAGAAAGACCCAGTTTCCCCCTCAGTCAGTCTCTCCCATAAGGAAGCTTCCATAAATCTCTTATCCTTATCCATCAGAGGGCAGACAATATGAAAAACACAATCACAGAAAACTAACCAAACTTATCACATGGATCTTAGCTTTGTCTAACTCAAAGAAACTGTGAACTATGGCATGTAGGGGTGCCCAAGATGGACAGGTCATGATGGAGAGTTCTAACAAAATGTGGTCCACTGGAGAAGGGAATGCAAACCACCTTAGTATTCTTGCCTTGAGAACGCCGTGAACAGCATGAAAAGGCAAAAAGATAGGAAACTGAGAGATGAACTGACCAGATCCATAGGTGCCCAATATGCTATGGGAGATCAGTGGAGAAATAACTCCAGAAAGAATGAAGGGATGGAACCAAAGCAAAAACAACATCCAATTGTGGATGTGACTGGTGATAGAAGCAAGGTCCGATGCTGTAAAGAGCAATATTGCATAGGAACCTGGAATGTTAGGTCCATGAATCAAGGCAAATTGGAAGTGGTCAAACAGGAGATGGCAAGAGTGAATGTTGACATTCTAGGAATCAGTAAACTAAAGTGGACAGGAATGGGTGAATTTAACTCAGATGGCCATTATATCTATGGCTGTGGGCAGGAATCCCTTAGAAGAAATGGAGTAGCCATCATGGTAAACAAAAGAGTCCGGAATACAGTACTTGAATGCAATCTCAAAGATGACAGAATGATCTCTGTTCATTTCCAAGGCAAACCATTCAATATCACGGTAATCCAAGCCTATGCCCCAACTAGTAATGCTGAAGAAGCTGAAGTTGAATGGTTCTATGAAGACCTACAAGACCTTCTAGAACTAACACCCAAAAAGATGTCCTTTTCATTATAGGGGACTGGAATGCAAAAGTAGGAAGTCAAGAAACACCTGGAGTAACAGGCAAATTTGGCCTTGGACTACAGAATGAAGGAGGGCAAATGCCAACAGAGTTTTGCCAAGAAAAGGCACTGGTCATAGCAAACACCCTCTTCACACAACACAAGAGAAGACTCTACACATGGACATCACCAAATGGTCAACACCAAAATCAGATTGATTATATTCTTTGCAGCCAAAGATGGAGAAGCTCTATACAGTCAGCAAAAACAAGACCAGGAGCTGACTGTGGCTCAGATCATGAACTCCTTATTGCCAAATTCAGACTTAAACTGAAGAAAGTGGGGAAAACCACTAGACCATTCAGGTATGACCTAAATCAAATCCCTTATGACTATACAGTGGAAGTCAGAAATAGATTTAAGGGACTAGATCTGATAGACAGAGTGCCTGATGAACTATGAACAGAGGTTCATGACATTGTACAGGAGACAGGGATCAAGACCATCCCCATGGAAAAGAAATGCAAAAGAGCAAAATGGCTGTCTGAAGAGGCCTTACAAATAGCTGTGAAAAGAGAAGTGAAAAGCAAAGGAGAAAAGGAAAAATATTTCCATTTGAATGCAGAGTTCCAAAGAATAGCAAGGAGAGATAAGAAAGCCTTCCTTAGCGATCAATGCAAAGAAATAGAGTAAAATAACAGAGATCAATGCAAAGAAATAGAGTAAAATAACAGAATGGGAAAGACTAGAGATCTCTTCAAGAAAATTAAAGATACCAAGGGAACAATTCATGCAAAGATGGGTTCGATAAAGGACAGAAATGGTATGGACCTAACAGAAGCAGAAGATATTAAGAAGTGGCAAGAATACACAGAAGAACTGTACAAAGAGATCTTCATGACCCAGATAACAATGATGGTGTGATCACTCACCTAGAGCCAGACATCCTGGAATGTGAAGTCAAGTGGGCCTTAAAAAGCACTATTACAAACAAAGCTAGTGGAGGTGATGGAATTCCAGTTGAGCTATTTCAAATCCTGAAAGATGATGCTGTGAAAGTGCTGCACTCAATATGCCAGCAAATTTGGAAAACTCAGTAGTGGCCACAGAACTGGAAAAGGTCAGTTTTCATTCTGATCCCAAAGTAAGGCAATGCCAAAGAATGCTCAAACTACCGCACAATTGCATTCCTCTCACCAGCTAGTAAAGTAATGCTCAAAATTCTCCAAGCCAGGCTTCAGCAATACGTGAACCATGAAGTTCTAAATGTTCAAGCTGGTTTTAGAAAAGGCAGAGGAACCAGAGATCAAATTGCCAACATCTGCTGGATCATTGAAAAAGCAAGAGAGTTCCAGAAAAACATCTATTTTTTCTTTATTGACTATGCCAAAGCCTTTGACTGTGTGGAACACAATAAACTGTGGAAAATTCTGAAAAAGATCAGAATACCAGACCACCTGACCTGCCTCTTGAGAAACCTGTATGCAGGTCAGGAAGCAACAGTTAGAACTGGACCTGGAACAACAGACTGGTTCCAAATAGGATAAGGAGTACATCAAAGCTGTATATTGTCACCTTGCTTATTTAACTTATATGCAGAGTGCATCATGAGAAACGCTGGGCTGGAGAAAGCACAAGCTGGAATCAAGATTTCCAGGAGAAATACCAACAACCTCATATATGCAGATGACACCACCCTTAAGTCAGAAAGTCTAGAAGAACTAAAGAGCCTCTTGATGAAAGTGAAAGAGGAGAGTGAAAAAGTTGGCTTAAAGTTCAACATTCAGAAAACTAAGATCATGGCATCCAGTCCCATCACCTCATGGCAAATAGATGGGGAAACAGTGGCTGACTTTATTTTGGGGGGCTCCAAAATCACTGCAGATGATGATTGCAGCCATGAAATTAAAAGATGCTTACTCCTTGGAAGGAAAGTTATGACTAATCTAGACAACATATTAAAAAGCAGAGACGTTATTTTGTCAACAAAGGTCTGTGTAGTCAAGGTTATGTTTTTTCCAGTAGTCATGCATGGATGTGAGAGTTGGACTATAAAGAAAGCTGAGCCCAGAAGAATTGAACTGTGGTGCTGGAGAAGACTCCTGAGAGTCCCTTGGACTGCAAGGAGATCCAAAGAGTCCATCCTAAAGGAAATCAGTCCTGGGTGTTCATTGGAAGGACTGATGTTGAAGCTGAAACTCCAACATTTTGGCCACCTGATGCGATAGCTGACTCATTTGAAAAGACCCTAATGTTGGGAAAGATTGAAGGCAGGAGGAGAAGGGGAGGACAGATGATGAGATGGCTATCTGGCATCACCTACTCAATGGACATGGGTTTGGGTGAACTTCGGGTTGGTGATGGACAGGGAGGCCTGGTATGCTGTGTTTCATGGTGTGCAGAGTCGGACACGACAGAGGGACTGAACTGAACTGACTGGATCATCGAGAAAGCAAGACATCTCCAGAAAAGCATCTACTTCTGCTTTATCGACTATGCCAAATCCTTTGACTGTGTGGAACACAACAAACTGTAGGAAAGTCTTCAAGAGATGGGGAATACCAGACCACCTTACCTGCCTCCTGAGAAACCTGGATACAGGTGAAGAAGCAACAGTTAGAACTGGATATGGAACAATAGACTGATTCCACAATGGGAAAGGAGTATGTCAAGGCTGTATATTGTCACCCTGTTTATTTAACTTATAAGCAGAGTACATCATGAGAATAAATCAGAAGCTGGAATTAAGATTGCTGGAGAATTATCAATAATCTCACATGTGTGGATGACACCAACCTCATTGCACTAAGTAAAGAGGAAATAAAGAGCTTCTTGATGAAAGTGAAAGAGGAGAGTTTAAAAGATGGCTTAAAACTCAAAATTAAAAAAAAAAAAACAAAAAACTGAGATCATGGCATCTGGTCCCATCACTTCATGGCAAATAGATGGGGATACAATGGAAACAGTGAGAGACATTCTTTCCTTGAGCTCCAAAATCACTGCAGATGGTGACTACAGCATGAAACTGAAACATGCTTGCTATTTGGAAGAAAAGCTATGAACAACCTAGACAGCAAAAAGCAGAGATAGTCCTTTGCCAACAAATGTCCATCTAGTCAAAGCTATGGTTTTTCCAGCAGTCAGGTATGGATATGAGATTTGGACTATAAAGAAAGCTGAGCACCAAAGAATTGAGGCTTTTGAACAGTGGTGTTGGAGAAGACTGTTGAGAGTCCCTTAGCCTGTAAGGAGATCAAACCAGTCCATCCTAAAGGAACTCAGTCCTGAATACTCATTGGAAGGACTGATGCTGAAGCTGAAACTCCAATATTTTGACCACCTGATGAAAAGAACCGACTCATTGGAAAAGACCCTGATGCTGGGAAAGATTGAAGGTGGGAGGAGAAGGGGACGACAGAGGATGAGATGGTTGGATGGCATCACCGACTCAATGGACATGAGTTTGAGTAAGCTCCAGGAGTTGGTGATGGACAGGGAGGCCTGGTGTGCTGCAGTCCATGGGGCTGGAAAGAGTCAGACACGACTGAGCGACTGAGCTAACTAACTAACTGCTCTTAAGCTAAGATTCTAGGAACAGCATCCCTTTGCACTAGGGATGACGCGGTGAAGAGAAGTGAAGTGAAGTGAAATGAAGCCGCTCAGTCGTGTCTGACTCTTTGCGACCCCATGGACTGTAGCCTACCAGGCTCTGTTCATGGGTTTTTCCAGGCAAGGGTACTGGAGTGGGTTGCCATTTCCTTCTCCAGGGTACTAGCCACCAATTGGAGAGGGAAGCAGAGTTGTTCAGAGCATGAGTCAAGATTCAAGGCCTTGTTTTGCCACTTGATAACTATATGACTTTGGGCATATTACTTAGGAGCTCTGTGCTTTAGAAGTTTCTTATGTGCAAACAAGGATGATATTTGCTAGGGCTTTGAGGGAAGTTTACGGGAGTTTATACATTAGTAATGAATAATGTCCATGGCACATAGCAAACCCTCAAAGAAATTAACTAAGTCAGTAGCAGCAAGCCACCCTTTAAAACAGGGTTCTCTGGTATGGGTGCAGTGTGGACAGGTTCACCTTCTGTTGACCTTGGGAAGGAATGCTGTAGCAGGGAAGGCAGATCCTCCTGTTAGAGGCTGCAGCAGAGGAGGCAGACTCTCCTGTTTGAGGCCAAAATAAAAAATGTTTTTGTCCCTCAGGCGTATTAAGATAGATCCATCCAATAATGAAGGCTTTCTCTGATGGCACAGCAGTAAAGAATCTTCCTGCTAATGCAGAAGACTCCATTTGGATCCCTGGGTTGCAAAGATTCCCTGGAGGAGGGCATGGCTACCCATTCCAGTATTCTAGACTAGGAAATTCATGGACAGAGGAGCCTGGTGGGCAACAGTCCATGAGTCCCAAGAGCTGGACACTATTAGCAACCAAACAACAACAAAATCCAATAATGCATCCTTCATTCAATAATACATCCTCATCTTATAATGTCAAGGATCAGAAAGCAAAGCAAACTGACAATAAATATATGTATTTACTCAAGTAAGCCTGACAATTCCAAGATATTTTAGTTAACTGGGACTTTAATAAAATTGTGTTTAACACATTTAAAATGTAGCAATGTCTTTACTAAATATGATATGATTGTGGTCTAAAACATACTCCTTTCCAGGGAATTGCTTCAAACAACAACTATATCTAAATTTCTAAAACACAACTACAAAAGTTATATTTTTGCCTTAGCTATTAAAGTTTATTGTCATGTCATAAAAAAAGATTTGAAACCAAAACAGCTTCATTGAAATGATTTTTAAAAGAAATATGTAAATTGATTAATAAAATATTTAAGCCTGTTACCCTAATATTAGGTTCACATTATCTAATAAAAACAAGTCTCCTATTTTGCCTCATATTTGAAATGAACACAATTGAGAAAAACAGATCAACAATTTTGTATTGCTGGCATTCTTTTCCCACAGTTTTAATCCTCCTTATTTTCTGCTATCACATTATTTATTCTTCTCTAGTACTTAGCGAAGTTCCAATTTTCCCTTCAAATTATCCTTGGAAGGGAAGCAAAACTGAGGTTCATGCACAGATATCTGCATAATAATTGGTGTCAGGTTAACTAATGGTTATGGATTCAAACTAATACTCATTTGTAAAATGTATCAAATCTGTGCATGGATATAAGACAAATTTACTTAGTTTCCATTGATAAAACCAAGTCTGTGTGCTCATGAATATGCTAATGACCCCCCACTGACTAGGCTGAAAGGAGAGGGACAGGCTCATTGTAAACTTGCTAGCTGCTATTTCACTATACCACTTTTTCACGTCACTATGGTTTATGAGAAGCACAATTGGGTCTGAGTTAACCTAAACCTGAATAGAGAAATAATGACAGATTTATACAAAAGTTTATGTCATATTAACATTTTTTATTTAAAAAATATGTTCCATGTTAAGATGGATAAGATTTCTCTGAAAACTGGGCTCCATCCAACAACAGCAATAAGGTATAAAACCTTAATACCACAGGGTTGGGTTGGTTAATTGTTTATTTAGATTTATATTGGGTTGAGTTTTTGTCCTATTAATTGGTTGTAAGGTAGAAAGCATATGATACATTTAATTAAACCATAAAGGAAGAAAAGGATTAAAACTTGATTTAAAAGTAAATACACCCCTTTGACCATTTTTGCAAGCGATAATATATTGTTGTGTTAGTTTTGCATGATATTGTCTTTTTTTAAGTAAAGAAATTTAAGGGAAAAAAAGGAAGAAATATATTCTGGTAAAGTATTTGCAACTTATCTGATAATAATACCAGTAACCTAATAATCATAGAACCTAACTCTGTCACAGACAATGATTCCATTTTATTTTTTAATATTAAGAAGACTTTTATTGGGTCTTTAAAATCCATTTATTCATTTTTTATAAATAACATTAAAGTTAAAAACAAATTAATTTGATTTTAAGTTAACTCAAATATGAAAAATACAGAATACTTAATTTAATCTAATTTAATGAACAATATTGTAATTCAAATTAGATATGAAAAGATAATAATCTGTATTTATTGAGGACAGAAAGTTTAAGGTGTTTAAGCTGGAATGATAACAGTATGTATAAAAGAATATCTTGTTATTTAAATAGGTTTTGTTGATTTAATTATCATATATCTAATCATATGTTCTTTTTCCTTAAATCACACTAGGTCAATATTCACATTCCAAATTTTACAATTAAATGTATTCTATATTATGCAATTTTATACTAGTTAAGTCTATATATCTTCAAAATTATAAACCAACTTATAAGTAGATAAACTAAAATTAAGGTATGAAAACTATCCAGTTACTTTGAGTTGCATAACTATGGACTGATGAAAGAATTTGGGAGGCATGGTTGTCCATGTGAATAAATGGGAAAATGTGTGACATATGCATTACTATGCAGACCCTGTGTCTCTGGTAAACTTTTATTTTCCATTTAACTGCATCAGAGCATTTTCTGGTATTAAATGAGAGAATTTCTTAAATGTAATAGTGCAACAACAACATGGTAGTAGTAATTCAGTAGAAAAAGAAAGATTTCCTAAGAAATTATAGACATTTATATAGTGCACCCCTGGACTTCAAACCAGACACAGACAAATCTTTTAAACAAGTATATACTGACTTTCCATCTTAAGTTCATTCTCTGAAAGTCTGATTAAGTCAAGAACTAACAGATGCTACAAGTTTGACTCTCTGAGTGTCTGTCTTTAACACCATTGCAATGATATATCTTATGTTTATGGGTTAAAAGCTTCTCTGAATCGTAAACAAAGATAAGGAATGAAACCAATGACTTCAAATAATGTTCTTTAAATATATTTGTTTTCTGAAATGTTGACCATTATCATGGTATCTCTAAAAACAGAATTCTTTTTTTCAAGCTGTGTTCAATGTCATACATAAACAAGTTTTGTACAGTGAATGCATATTTTGATGTTTAAAGTATTTTGTTAATTGTTCTATAGCAATCACTAAGGCAAGTCTTAAAAATTAAGTAACTCTCAAATTTTAACCATGGAGGTAAGGGTTGAAAACAAAATATTGCTATAATTGTTACAGATATGATCTAAATTAGAAATATGTAATAATACTATTAACTGAATTCTGATTAGATTTTACATGTTTATCAAATAATTTTTCCACGCTAACATAGAGCTTATAAGGTAAACTTCTTGTTCTGATATTATTTGAATTTTTTACTGAAGTAAATATCTGTTATGCATGAAAGAATGATAAAATATGTACAAGTGAATGTGAAGATTCTCATATGTATGCTAGGGTGTTGACTCAATTTAAACTTCATTATATCCGAGGCATCACCAATAAGAAAAGTACATACACCTTGGCCATTCATTTAACATAGTCTTAAAATTACAGACTCAACTCTGATTTCTTTTTAATATTTTGTTATTCATTGCTTTTCAAAGTGAGTGAAAGATCTTATGTATTCTAAAAGTTTACATATTTTATCTAACAAAATTATATTTTGGCATGTGCCAAGATATACTGGGGAAGAGGAGACTTGTAGCAATAACCAAAAGCAATTCTAAAGACAACTAAATATTGCAGGTAAAACATATTTTATCTCACATTACCCGTGTAATTTCTCAATTCTATATTTTATCTTACATATTTAGAACTGGCATTAGATTCTGTGCATTCATTTTATGATCTTATAGGGTAATATCATTCAGAAAAATAAATTAATTCTTTATGGCTGAAAGCATGTGTCAGTGCTCTGATATTTCCTTACAATTAAAGAAAGCAAACTGTAGAATATAATAACATGAATTCTTATTTCAAATTTTCAGTGATTTTTCTCAAATAACAAGCCTTTGCCAAAAGATCCACAATATTCATTCCTGAATATTCTACACTATTATTTGAAAATAAAAATTATACATCACTATAATTGTTACCAAAAATAAGCTATTCAAGAAAATTATGGGGTTTTGGTTAGCAATTAGAGATTAAAGAATTTGAGGAAATTTCTTATAAAATATGATATTAATTTAATGTAATACCTCCTTCTAAGAAAATAAACTAGAAGAACTGCTATTTTTAGTTTTTGTTACTATCCCATGACATTGGGTTAGGCATTTAATGTGTTCTTTCCATTTCCTCCCCTAATTATCTAATGGCTATTTACAAAGTTACATTCAAAAACAATATCCATTTCCACAAATGTGTCAGGGAACTTAGTACAATTAATGATGACAGGAGATAGGAAGCCAGCCATAATATTTTTAAAGAATCACAAAAATAAGACTTAATTGAAGTTTCCATTATTTGGAGAAATATATGGAAGAATTGAGTAGAAACTTATGAAGGAATTACTCAGAATGAGTTGCTGGTCCACTGTTAATGTGCCTGATTATAGATGATTAAGCACAGAATTTCTCCATGGAAAGACATTTTGCAGATTATAATTTCATTTGGGTATGAAAATATACTAAAATTATGTCAATCAATATAATTTGAACCCAAATCTGACATCTAATTTTCCTCAGCAATAAATTTGTCATGTCTCTCTACAAACATCTTATAAAGTAGACACTCGTTTCTTAAATTGTCCAATTGTCTGTACTGTTGAAAGAAGCATTAACAGATGTTCCATCTCAACATTTCAGTAAGTTCTATCCTGGAAATTATTTTTTTAAAAACACACTTTAATTTCTCTCTAACAACCTGATATACCCAATTGGGAAATATTTGCTGTTTTCTTTGTTATCTCAATATCACACCCTCCCGAAAAAGCTTGCAGAAGGTTATCAGACAAATGGAAGCAACACATTCTATTACTTCTTAGCTATAAAAAGCTTTGAAATTAGAGTTAATATAGAAATACCAACATTTTCTCAGTCCCAGTTGTGTTTTTTCCTTTGTTGCCCACCCCATGATCCAACACAGCGGAAACAGTTTAGGATTAGTAAAAGATGTAAACACATCTGGCAACAGCGAACAATGAAAATTCCATTAGTTCAATAGTTCGAGATGTATGTGTAAATAGAGGTGGAAGCAAATAGAAGACAAATAGAATAAATCCAGTTATTACTTTCCCTTAGATTCTCCACTGCGTTTAACAGCAGAGCGAGTGAGGCTCCAAGCCCCCCATAAGTATTCTCTCACCCCCCTTTTTTAGAACACTGATTATATGGAAAGTTTAAAGACTCTTTTGGGGGAAAAATGTTTTCCAGCTGTCAAAATTTAAGCTTAGCTAACAGTAGAGCTAATTTTAAAAGGCACTGTTCCCTGATTAAGATATTTGTTCAAAAGTATGCCTTTAAATCCATTTAGGTGTCTTATTACTTCCCAAATTTATCTTCTAGAATAGCACTGTACATAATATTATCTAGTAGTAACAGGTATTGTGTACATCTTGGGGAGATACACTGTCGTTTTTCTAACACGTGAAATAAATGAAAACTGTTTAAACATAATTTCAATGTCACTAACTGAGTTCTATACTAAAAACATTGTCAAACGACTTGAGAATACTACTCTGAATAAATATATTTATTCTTGAATAATGCACTTACCCAGAACAGCTCCTAAGGAAATTCTTGGTGAACTATTCTTAGGATGGAATTTGATTTTCTGAGATTCCGCAGAAGAAATGTACCCCCAGGCAAGGTGGGGAAGGGTGAAAGCCTTGCAATATGATCCTGCAGGCAGGGTGAGGTCCAGTTAGCGGAGCTTGGTGATCCTAAGGCAGGAGGTGACACTCTGCTGGAGAGAGAGTGTTGTTCTGAGTAGACTGGAAGGGTTGTCACATTGTATGTGCTCAGCAGCAGAAGGGAAACATCAGAGCTTCCTGTTACATCACTCTGACCCCGCCTGCAGTTAGTGTTAGGTTACTTTCTTTCTCAAATGGCATACCCCAGGAAAGCAGCTCTCCTTTTTTATTCTGAGACAGGAGCAAGAAACAGCCTGAACAGACACAGATCATATGCTGTATGAACACATTGTTAGCAGCAAAAGCTGGCTGGATTTCACCTTGACTGAGTTCTGTTCTAACTTGTCAAACAGAGCTGCCTATGGTTTGAAGGGAATCTGAATGCAGTATTCTGCTCAAAGAATTAAAGGAGTTAGGGAGTGTGTGTGTGTGTGTGTTGAATTATACTTTACAAAGCATCAAGGGAATGTTCCAGTGTAACATGTCTTTCTTCATAGAGGAACACAGAAAAGTAATAACTATTTTTCCATCATAATTAGTTCTGTGATCTAATTCTTGTTAATTTGGACCTCTGATAATCAGAGCTATTCCCTGATCAGTTTTCCACAATTAAATGATGAAACTCTTTCCTGCAGCTTTTTGAACATTTTTTTTTATTTTGTTCATGACACAGGAATATGTCCTAACCAGAACCATTGTGTGTGTATGTGTTATGTGTGTGTAGATATACATATATAATTATTTTTCATTATATATAAATATATATTTCAGAGAAAATAACCTTGAGAACCCTTATACATTTAAATGATTGCACATATTTTGAAGTATTTGACATCACCTACGAAGTAAAAAAGTAATTAATATTTTGTACCTCAAAATAGCCTTAACAAAAATGCAGATAGTTTATAAATATAAATTATGAAACAAGGTAAATTATGTAACATACTTTTACATCTTACAAAAAGGTTTGCCTCAAAACATAATTTTATTCTAAAAATGTGTTTAATAAATCATTGGAAGTTATCAGGGAAGAAAGCTTTAAATTTGAAATGTACTTTTTTAAACAATATACTATATGTATGAAATACAACAATAATTATAATTTCTGAAACCTAAACAGCACCAAAAGTCACTAGCTTTGTATGGATATCAATTTTCTCATCTATAAACTAGAAGAGATGTATGAAATAATACCTAAAATTCCTATATTTTTAACATTTTCAATCAACAAATTAGGTAACATTTAGAAGTACAGATGATATCATGATGATTTCTCAATTCTGAATAAATTTGAGATCAGAGACACTGAGATATTGGTATGTTACTGCAATTCCAGAACAAAATGAGATGCTCAAATTCCTCGTAGAATTAACAAAAGACCAGGCAACATAAAGTAAAGAAGATTCATGGTTTTTAAACAGTATGTTCTTGCTGACATTTTTATTACTTGGATCCATAGAAGAAACTTATTACATAATTGCTAATTTTATGATCAATAGGATCAAGGTCAATAAAAATAAATGCATATAAATAGGATATATACTAATCTCTATCAAATTATAGTTATAAAGCTTATAAGAAACTAACTTATGCCTATTTAGTTATCAGGAGATAGAAAATAACCAGAGGTTGCAAGGTTGTAGAATATCATTATTTGCAGTTAGGGCTTGGTTTTGCTTTGCTTTGGGAGGCTGCATTTTGAGTAATTTATTTCAGGCCATGATAAAAAAAAGTCCAAGTTGCAGACTATGACTGCAACTTGTGGTTCTTTAATCAGAATACTGATTTAAAGTGGTTCTTTAATCAGAATACTGACGTGGATATTGTCAGGTGAAAGTTTTCCTGAATTCTGCTGTCTAGTGGATACATTGTTCAGGGATCCACTAAGAAGACAGAAAAAGCACTAGGATTGGACCAAGAAACAAGAAATTCCAGTCCTGGTTCTGATATTTTCTAGTGCAGTCTTTGACAAAATTTAAGTCTTGCTGTTCCCATCTTAAAATTCAGAACAATATAAAATACTAGACTTTATTATGTGCCTGAATGATCACTGTTCATGTCATTTCAACACTCACTCTTGGTTTATCTTCTGACTCCTAGTAAGAGATCAATATATAGTTTTTGAATTTAAGTTATGAAGAACTAAAACTTTTGCCAGTAAGTTTGCAGAAGATGATTATTTTTTCTTCAAGATTCACTGTTCATTTGCCCACTAGTAAACTCTAGTGAATGAAAAAACTCTATGCTGTAAATTTATGTCCTAAAATACTGAAACTATTATTCCTTCTCTTCTAGTTTACATCAAGTTCTATACTAAATAGGAAGGCTAATAGAGATTATAACATTTATATTTAAATTATTGGTCAGGCATGCTTATACTCCATGAAGTCCCTTGGGTAATTTTTATTAGTTATCATTTAAAAGTCTCATTTAGAAATAACAGATAAACTGCATGCCTCTAATCAAATTCTTCAGAGCTGCTGTTTTATAAATTCCAGTTGAAATAAATGGCATGAGGACTTTCAGAAAGCCACTCTGGGTATGAAGGGACAGGCGAAAATATGGATCTCCACACTGAAATGTGACAACAAATATTTGGAAAAATGCAGTAGAACAAAATGAAGATATTTTAATAATCAATGAGGTAATTCTTGGCCAGTGAGATATGAGTCAATATATTAATTTAGCCCTATGTATTGTATTTATTTATAAAATATTTTTTCCAGAACATATGTTTAATGACACTTGCAATCATTTAATTAGTAGTGATCAAACCTATATTTTGAGCTAGATACTGTAATAGTTGTGTTAGGGAATTAAGAAAAAATAGGATATATTCTGTTATCTAGTTGTTTACAGCATGGATTGTGTAGCACATGAAGAATCAAGTGCTGTATTCTTTTAAATTAGCAACTAATGCTACCAACACAGTCTCAATAAAGGTTTCTATAGAACTCAGGAATGACGTTCAATGAAGAATGACATATATAATAATAATTAATCACACTTGTCCATTTCAGAATCCTACAAGAGGGATTGTGCTTACATTTGTGGCCCCATGGAAGGCTCACAAGAGCAATAGTCCTTGAGTAAGGAATACTAATCACCACTTGAAATGCACTTTGACTAACACTCAGGAGGAGGCTATCTAAAAATCTCTGGATTACTGTTTATTTTATTTTACTTAGTCATGTTAGACCAAAAATGTGGTTTGGTTTGAACTGTCCACTTATTTTGAAATGGTGTGGCTACTGCCTTGGAGCGTAGTGCTGCCCAACAAAACAAAACATTGTTAAACAAAGCGTGTTATGGACAGACTGTCCCTGGTAAGAGTGTAAGAAAGAACTTTAAAAATTATTTCTATGAAGTTTTTCAGGTATTATGTTGTAAATTAATAATTCCTCTGTGTTCTCAATTGCCTGAAAGTCATTGCTTACAGTTAGATAATTTATGCATCAAGGAAATTATGTATACCATGTTTTGTTTAAAATGCACCAATAATTTGAGGAGGAACGCACAATTTGTATAAACTTAAAATAAAAACAATCCTAGTAGGGAAGTAAGTTGACATGACTCTCTATTATTTTACCTAAGTTGCTCATCATTTTTCAACTTATTTTATTACTAAACGAACTGCAGGTAGTTAAAGGACCCTGGTCTGATGGCAGGGCCATTGAGAGTGAATATGCTATTTTCCATTATTAAAACCAAAGGGCTGATTTCATTCTAATTGTGCACATAAGTTATCAACAAATCAATGTTGCTTTTAAAATATTTACTATAAATACAAATTTCAAAGGAGCAGAAAAGTTTAAATTTGAAGTGAGTACCATGACATCAGGTTCATACATATATATATAATTAAAACTATTTTCTTAGCTTATACATACTATTTCTTTTAGTATTTTATAATGTGTTTTCCCAACAAAGGCAAACAACATATCAATTATAATTAGCTAAAAATTTGCCTATTCTTTTCATTGATTCTTATGAAGTTCTGATGGATTTGGATCTTCCAAGGAATTCAGTATTTTATTATAGATGTCAATGAGTGTTTGAGCCTCTTCTCCTCTAAAAGGGCTGCCTGTTGATAGAAGAGCTAACATTGGCAAATGAGATATGTCATGGACTAATTAAAAATTAATTTAAAAATACAACAAATTCATAAATGCTCACAAAATGAACTTCCTAAGGGTGAAATCCCCTAATCAGGATAATCATTTGCCCCAGTTTGAGAGGGCAGTTCCAGTTTGTATTTTATGCTTGAAAGTGTCCTGTTTTGGATGAAAAATTATGTACGGTCACCCTGGCAATACTTATCCATACTGCACTGACAAGTGGTACAAAATACTAAGAGTGAGTAATTCGTCTGGGAAACTCGAACCACTTTTCCCAGAAGAGTTTAAAATAGTTTTTATTTCTAGGATAGCATTAGTTGGCATTGAGAAAGATGCCCTTTTCATGACTGGATATTTGTTGTGAATTTATTCTGAAATGCTCCTTATTTGCTATCAATCTTCACTGTGAAAACAAATGGTTTATTTAACTTTGTGTTTACTCATGTTGACCTAAGCAGCATTTGATTAATTGATCACATCTTTATAGTTTGGTTAAAAATTTAATCATTAAGTTTTAAGAATGCCAAATACGATGAAGGTTTTCCCAGCACAGACTATTTTATTCAGCTATTGTCATATTTATATAACTTGTAAAATTATTAGCAAGTTATATTTTCTTTTCAACAATTTATTCATGTTTAACATCACTGTACCGTATATGGTGAAAACTCTTAAATATAAAGGGATGTAGAACTATATGATGTGCTGTGTCACTTAGTCGTGTCCAACTCCTGCCACCCTATGGATTGTAGCCTGCCAGGCTCCTCCGTCCATGGAATTTTCCAGGCAAAAATACTGGAGTGGGTTGCCATGCCCTCCTCCAGGGGATTGTCACAACCCAGGGATCGAGCCCAGGTCTCCTACTTTGCAGGCAGATTCTTTGCCATCTGAGTCAACAGGAAAGCCCAGAACTATATATAATGCATATATTAAAGAAGAATGTATTAAAGAAGAATACAGTGTATTTGCCTAGGAATTCTTAGCACCTTTGAGAAAGTATTGCTTTTCATAGTGTTGAGGAGTTGGGAATCTACAGTCTCGTCCTGCCATCTAGTGTTAAGCATCCTCAAACTGCCAAAGTAGCTCTCAGTGAAATAAAAAAAAATGAAATTATTATTGGCTTTTTTCTTTAAACCAAAATCTCAATAACAAGGGAATATTCCTAAGAAAACATTCTGATGTAAATGATGGCTAGAGTTATAATGGGCAGGTACGTAGTGTGTACTATACAATTAAGGTATCATTTTATATACAGTGAGAAGAATATGTACTTCATACACTATTTAGAGGCAAAGGCAAAAAAATTGTTAAATAAACATTGAAACAATATAAATGAAATATTTCAAGTTAAAATGACATACTACCTTTTGTCTTCCAATGAATGTACATACCATATACATGTGACATACCTATATTTAAACATTTGAAGTGATCTAAAGCTTCCCTGGTAGCTCAGACAGTAAAGCGTCTGCTTGCAATGTGGGAGATCTGGGTTCGATCCCTGGGTTGGGAAGATCCCCTGGAGAAGAAAATGGCAACCCACTCCAGTATTCTTGCCTGGAAAATTCCATGGATGGAGGAGCCTGGTAGGCTACAGTCCATGGGATTGCAAAGAGTCAGACACGACTGAGCAACTTCACTTCATTTCACTTCAAAGCTAGATAACTCTGAACCTATGGCTAGGTTAAAGTGGATTAACTCTTATCTGATCAGGAATACAAATCAGATTTTCAAAATCTCAAAACAGAGTAAAAAGTGTCACATCTGATAAACAAGGACCTCACTATATTCAAGCATGAAAAATCTTTGTTTTACCACTATGTGTTAGGGAAAAAAAATCAGCAATTAATTGATTATAAACCTGCTCTGGCTTAATTCAGCTGACATTTGAGACACATTGTTTGGGAGCATATTAATTGCCCTTGAGATATATCTCTCTAAACAGTTAATGTCATCAGAAAACAAAGTTTCTGAGGTAGAGCCATCCATTTGGATGCTAATTGATTTTCATATTAATTGATCATCTGCTATGTGCCCAGCATTTGGATAGATACTGGGAGTACAAAGCTTAATAATAGGGACATGGTCTCTGCTCTCAAGGAATTCACTTTGTATCTTCAGGTAGACATCTATTAATAGACAAACACTTATTTTTACTCTTATTGCTCAAATACTCAGATTGGTAAAAGGCAGTATATTCAATGACTGAGACAGACCAGGCTGAGTAGATAGGAAGGGAGGGATAGAGGGCGGACTTACTTTTTGTAGAAGAGCATTTTCTGAAGGTAATAATTACTCTGGAACCTAAAAGTCAAGAAATAGGAGGTATTCCACGAATTAGATAAAAAGGAGTCTGCTCTCCATAGGGCCCAAGAACAGATCTTGAGGGAAGGATTTGAGCTCCCATAACTTACTGAAAAGCATTAAAGAAGGGAATGAAGCAGGATTGGAAGAAGAATGAAGTGAGCAAGCATGTGGTCTCAGGTAAAATCTGGATTTGGCCTAACGCACAGGATGAGGGCTTTGGAGTGTAAATTGCATGTAAGATTTGTCCTCTCTTGATGCATGGGAGTTTGTCTTTCATAGTTTTTTTTCAGTCCTTGTATGAGCCACTCTGGGAAGCATAATTTCTAGGGAAAGTAACTACTATCAGCTGGGGAAATTTTGAAGAATGATGCAGGTGGGAGCAATTAGCAGCCAGCTACAGGGAGATGAATGCACCAGCTCATTATGGGGTAGGGGAAGGGCACGAAAGCAGAGTTTGCTAGGAATACTAGTGCAAGTAAGCAAAATCTGTTCAGGCATGGGACCCTAAGGGTCCAGAGACCTGTGAACAAGAAGAGAATTCCACCCAAGTATGTCAGGACGTTGTAAGTAGGATCACGTAGATTGTGATAAGAAATTTGTGTTTTAATCTTTTTGCAATGGGTCATGCACTCAAATCAAGTTTTATGCTTTATTCTGTGCGGCTGGGTGAGGCTGGGGTGGTGGGATGGCGTAAGCAATCAAATACAAAAATCTTTCCCTGGGAAATGTTTCTATGCCTTTTCTGCAAAGTTAATGTTCACAGTATTAACCATGGTTCCTTGTATGTGGTGTCCTTGACTTGCATTCTCATGGTTATTTGTCACTATTCAGAAAATTAAAAATACTATGGTTGGAGGACCCTCTTTGGGGGGGTTAATTGTAAGGAAGCATAAAAACAATTTCAACTTTGCCTGGTTACTAATTAGTGTGTCTGTAAGTACTTAGTAGTGCTTCTGGAAACTTCCTTCTGTTTTAGGATAAATTGAGGAAATGTAATATTGTTGATGACTGGCATTTTTCCAGAAATATGCTGTGTGCTTTGGATATTTTCTTTAACTCTGAATAAGATTTTATTTTTACTTTCAGATGAGAGAATAGAAATTAGTAAGTTGTCACAAGTGGAAACTGGGGGAACTGGAACTTGAAAATTAAGGTGTTTAGTTTTGGAATCAGTCCTTCTTCACAACATTATGAGCAAAATATTTAATCTGGCAAACTACTTCAGGTATTTCTGGAAGAAAATTATATGGATTATAAGTCAAATGATATTGGTTACTAGAGTTTCAGTTAGGTGTGGCAAACTGAGAAATATTAAATAATGAGTATTAGCAACATAGAAAAACAGCACAGCATTCGGAAAGGAAAGTTGATTATTTTTCCATTCAGATCAATTCATAATCTGGTTTCTATTCAGAGCATACATTTCCAATATTATTCACATGTGAATAATAGATAAGGTTCTGAATATTTGGAAGGATGACACAGGGAATAATGATGGTCATTTTTTAAACAACATTTCTTAGCAACATAAGATATATTTAAATATTTTAGGATGAGTTTTACAAAAGTTCATTAGAAAAATGAAAAGAACATTCACTAGTTTGTACCCCTTTTATCCATGTTCCATATTAAAAATATTATTAGCACCTCTTAGGTAGTTATCTCAAAAACAATTAAACTTTAAAAAATATTTTAAAATATACAATTTTCTGCTACTAATATTGTTAACAGTAAAACTACTTATAGTAATCTCATTTTATAAAGTTGTTACTTTGGCAAACAAAATTTACCTAAAATTTCGTATCTAACATTTAATTGTCTAAATTATTTGAATAATTGTGGCAACTCAAACTATATTCTAAAACTCTTGGAAATAATAAACATCTTACAAGTTGTAATATCAAAACTTACAATGTAGCAAGCACTATACTATGCATGTGTGCCCCCATTTACCCTTGTAATCATTTCACAGACCAAGAAGAGTCAGGCTAATTGAGTGCAAATCCAAATTGATTTGAATCCAAATCCTATACTCATTATTATTGCATATGATTGGTATTTCATGTTTTCTCTTTCATAATATTTTACATTGTCTTCATTTGTGTCTGACAGTTTATTGGCAGCCAGTATAGATAAGAGATGGGCTTCCCAGGTGGCGCTAGTCATAAAGAACACACCTGCTAATGTAGGAGATATAAGAGACAAGGGTTCAACCCCTGGGTCAAAAAGATCCTCTAGAGGAGGGCGTGGCAACCCACTCCAGGATTCTTGCCTGGAGGACCCTATGGACAGAGGAGCCTGGCAGCTACAGTCCTTGGGGTTGGACACAACTGAAGCAAGTTTACATATAGAATACACATATAAGAGAAGCTGTGGGATTTAATGGATTGTAAAGATTTTTCTTCCTGATGAAGTGATTATGTACGTGTTTTGCTTGTGGAGGAGAAAAAGAGAATATGCAGAAGGTTAAATAAAAATTGTCCTAACATATACTTAGCTTTATAACTCTATGAACTTTCTCACTGAACAGTGGCAGATAGTTTAAGTAAAAACTGGTAATGGCTTATTACTTCATCTCTGGAGTAGAAACTTCTTGGCAAGATGAGTCATTTAGGTAGCTCACAGCTGTTCACATTTTGAAACTCTCTGGAAATTTCCCTAGAGTGATTTATAAATTTTGTAGAACATTCTGTTGAGAAGAATATGTTAAAAAAAAATTCACTTTTGAAAGTCAAAATTCTTGCTTTCTGATTCCAATAATTGACTAAGAAGGAAGTAGCAGTTTCCTCTGGCTTCTAACTTGAGAGCACCTGCAGCTTAAGAGAGAGGTCAGCAAGTTGAAATTATATTCTTTATGAAAATACAGATTAAGTATGGGCTAAAACCCCAAAGACACCCAGTTTCATAACTGATTTAGCTGATATTACTTCATTGTAAGAAGAGCAAATTAATAGTTATGTTGACAAGAATGGGTTAACTTTGGTCCAATGGGATTTGCTTAAAACTTAGAATAAACTGTAGATTGAAATAAAATATATGGTACTAGAAATAATTTACTCTTCATTAAATTTTGCTAGCTCTTTTAAGAATGACTATTAAAAGAGACAAGTGCTTCCAAAATTGTTTCAAAATGTTTCATGAGCTTAAAATGCCTCAAACACTTACTATCAATCAGAAGGACATACATTATTTTCTCTAGATTGTATACAATCTTAAGAGGGAAAAAACTGATGGTTCAGAAATTTTTTTAGCATAAGCAAAAGTCAAATATTAAGGCATTTAGAATCTTCCAAAGTAGGGCCCCTGAAAAGTAGTACTTTTGGAAGCTTCTCACAAAACAAAAACAAAAACCTTTTGTGGTTTAGGGACTAATCAGGCATTGAATGGGCTTCCCAGGTGGCTCAGTGGTAAAGAACTCTCCTGCCCAGGGACAGAGGAGCCTGGTGGGCTGACATCTATGGGGTTGCACAGAGTTGGACACGACTGAAGTGACTTAGCAGTAGCAGCAGCAATGTAGGAAACACAGGAGACACGGGCTTGATCCCTGGGCCTGGAAGATCCCTTGGAGGAGGAAATGGCAGCCTGTTCCCAGATTCTTGGGACTTTCCTGTGGTTCAGACAGTAAAGAATCCGCCTGCAATATGGGAGACCCAGGTTTGATTCCTGACTTGGGAAAATCCCCTGGAGAAGGAAATGGCTACCCACTTCAGTATCCTTGCCTGGTAAATTCCATTGACAGAGGAACTTGGCAGGGTACATCCCTTGGGGTCGCAAAGAGTTGGACATGACTTAGCGATGAGAAGGCACTGAAAAAGAAATCTGCTACAGGTGTAGTCAGTTTGAATAAGGCAAGGTTTGGAGAAGTATAGCAGATGACTGACTGAAAATGATTTCTTTACCTTACAAGGGATGTGGTTATTACTAAGAGAAGAGCCTAGACGATGTTGATTTTTTTTAATCACAGAATATCTTTACTTTTGTTTAGCTTTTAAATAGAGAGCATTTTCATAAAATTCTGAAGTACCAAACTAGAAGAATTCTTATAAGCAGTCATATCCAAAACACTGTTTCTAAATATGAGTCGATGTGTGGTAAACAAATCAGATGACATATTCCTCCCAGGTAGTGCCAGTCTTAGTACAAGAAACAATATTTCTTAGTTCACAATTCAGAAAATGTCCCCACAGCCTCTGATGGAAAGAGAAAACCTTGAACAACTTTACATTTGTTTTAATTAACTTCTATTTTTCAGGAAAGCATTCCAGGCATGTAACTGAAAGATCAGTTAGCACTAAATGTATGTAATAAAGTAAACAGTGATTCCTCATCCCTCAGACTTCCACATCCAACTTTATTCTGGCTTCCTTCCATCCTTGTCATTGAGATGCACAATACCTTTTTTATTCCTACTTATCTATATGTGACCTATTCCTTCACATTTTCCACTGTCCTTTAGAATTTTCTCTTCATCTCTGAAAGTGTTAGTTACTCAGTCATGTCTTAGTCCTTGTTACCCCATGGACAGCAGCACACCAGGCTTCCGTATCCAACACCAACTCCTGGACCTTACTCAGACTCATTTCCTTTGAGTTGGTGATGCCATCCAACCACCTCATCCTCTGTTGTTCCCTTCTCCTCATGCCTTCAATCTTTCTCAGCATCAGGATCTTTTCAAATGAGTCAGTTCTTCACATTAGGTGGCCAAAGTATTGGAGCTTCAGCCTCAGATTCAGTCCTTCCAATGAATACCCAGGACTGATCTGCTTTAGGATGGACTGGTTTGATCTCCTTGCAGTCCAAGGGACTCTCAAGAGTCTTCTCCAACACTACAGTTCAAAAGCATCAATTCTTTGATGCACAGCTTTCTTTATGGTCCAACTCTCATATCCATACATGACTACTGGAAAAACCATAGCTTTGACTATATGGGCCTTTATTGGAAAAGTAATGTCTCTGCTTTTTAATATGCTGTCTAGGTTGGTCATAGCTTTTCTTTCAAGGAGCAAGTGCCTTTAATTTCATGGCTACAGTCACCATCTGCATTGATTTTGGAGCCCAAGAAAATAAAGTCTGTCACTGTTTCCATTGTTTCCCCATCTATTTGCCATGAAGTGATGGGACAAGATGTGATGATCTTAGTATATTGGATGTTGAGTTTTAAGCCAACTTTTTCACTCTCTTGTTTCACTTTCATCAAGAGGCTCTCAAGTTCCTCTTCCTTTTGGGCTTTCTGCCATAAGGGTGGTGTCATCTGCATATCTGAGGTTATTGATATTTCTCCCAGTAATCTTGACTCCAGCTTGTGCTTCATTCAGCCTGGCATTTTGCATGATGTACTCTGCATGTCAGTTCAATAAGCAGGGTGGCAATATACAGCCTTGACGTACCCCTTTCCCAGTTTGGAACCAGTCCATTGTTTCATGTCTAGTTCTAACTGTTGCTTCTTAAACTGCATACAGATGTCTCAGGAGGCCGGTAATGTGGTCTGATATTCCCATCTCTTGAGAATTTTTCACAGTTTGTTATGATCAACACAGTCAAAGGTTTTGGCATAGTCAATAAAGCAGAAGTAGATGTTTTTCTGGAACTCTTGCTTTTTCTATGATCCAACAGATGGCAATTTGATTTGGAGAAGGGAATGGCAAACCACTTTAGTACTTTTACCTTGGGAACCCCATGAACAGTATAAAAAGAAGTTGTCAAACTGTCTTCCAATGTAGCTGTACTGTTTTGCATTCCTACCAGCAAAGAATGAGTTGATCTTGCTTTACCACATTTTTTCCAGATTTTGGTGGTATCATGCATTTTATTTTAACCATCCTAATGGGTGTGTAGTAGTAACTCACTGTTGTGTTAATTTACATATCCAAGATGACGTATGACATGGAACACCTTTTCATTAACTTGTTTGCCATCTCTATAGGTTTTTTTAAGGTGTCCGATAAGGTCTTTGATCTATTTTTAATCGGGTTGTTTTCTTATTCTTGAGATTTAAGAGTTTTTTGTATATTTTCAATAGCAGTCCTTTATCCAGTGTGTTCCTCTCGGCCGCCGCCCCCGACCTCATATGTGGGGTAGCTCCTCTCTGCCGCTCCTGCTCATGCTCCACGCATAAGTTCAGGGGAGGCGGATGAGAGGAGCAAGCCCGCGTCCAAGGTAAGGAGCATCGGCTGCTCTTTGCTGGAGCAGCCATGAAGAGATACCCCATGTCCAAGGTAAGAGAAACCCAAGTAAGATGGCAGGTGTTGCGAGAGGGCATCAGAGGGCAGACACACTAAAACCATAATCACAGAAAACTAGCCAATCTGATCACAGGACCACAGCCTTGTCTAACTCAATGAAACTAAGCCATGCTGTGTGGGGCCACCCAAGACGGTCGAGTCATGGTGGAGAGGACTGACAGAATGTGGTCCACTGGAGAAGGGAATGACAAACCACTTCAGTATTCTTGCCTTGAGAACCCCATGAACAGTATGAGAAGGCAAAATGATAAGATACTGAAAGAGAAACTCCCCAGGTCAGTAGGTGCCCAATATGCTACTGGAGATCAGTGGAGAAATAACTCCAGAAAGAATGAAGGGATGGAACCAAAGCAAAAACATCACCCAACTGTGGATTTGACTGGTGATAGAAGCAAGGTCCAATGCTGTAAAGAGCAATATTGCATAGGAACCTGGAATGTTAGGTCCATGAGTCAAGGCAAATTGGAAGTGCTCAAATAGGAGATGGCAAGAGTGATTGTTGACATTCTAGGAATCAGCGAACTAAAATGGACTGGAATGTGTGAATTTAACTCAGATGGCCATTATATCTACAACTGTGGGCAGGAATCCCTTAGAAGAAATGGAGTACCATCATGACAAACAAAAGAGTCCAAAATGCAGTACTTGGATGCAATCTCAAAGATGACAGAATGATCTCTGCTCGTTTCCAAAGCAAACCATTCAATATCATGGTAATCCAAGCCTATGCCCCAACTAGTAATGCTGAAGAAGCTGAAGTTGAATTGTTCTGTGAAGACCTACAAGACCTTCTAGAACTAACACCCAAAAAGATGTCCTTTTCATTATAGGGGACTGGAATGCAAAAGTAGGAAGTCAAGAAGGTGTTACTCCTGTTACACCTGGAGTAACAGGCAAATTTGGCCTTGGAGTACGGAATGAAGGAGGGCAAATGCCAACAGAGTTTTGCCAAGAGAACACACTGGTCATAGCAAACACCCTCTTCCAACAACACAGGAGAAGACTCTACACATGGAAATCACCAAATGGTCAACACTGAAATCAGATTGATTATATTCTTTGCAGCCAAAGATGGAGAAGCTCTATACAGTCAGCAAAAACAAGACTGGGAGCAGACTGTGGCTCAGATCATGAACTCCTTATTGCCAAATTCAGACTTAAACTGAAGAAAGTGGGGAAAACCACTAGACCATTCAGGTATGACCTAAATCAAATCCCTTATGACTATACAGTGGAAGTGAGAAATAGATTTAAGGGACTAGATCTGATAGACAGAGTGCCTGATGAACTATGAACAGAGGTTCATGACATTGTACAGGAGACAGGGATCAAGACCATCCCCATGGAAAAGAAATGCAAAAAGGCAAAATGGTTGTCTGAGGCGGCCTTACAAATAGCTGTGAGAAGAAGAGAAGTGAAAAGCAAAGGAGAAAAGGAAACATATTCCCATTTGAATGCAGAGTTCCAAAGAATAGCAAGGAGAGATAAGAAAGCCTTCCACAGCGAGCAATGCAAAGAAATAGAGGAAAACAATAGAATGGGAAAGACTAGAGATCTCTTCAAGAAAATTAAAGATACCAAGGGAACAATTCATGCAAAGATGGCTTCAATAAAGGACAAAAATAGTATGGACCTAACAGAAGCAGAAGATATTAAGAAAAGTTGGCAAGAATACACAGAGGAACTGTACAAAAAAGATCTTCACGACCCAGATAATCACAATGGTGTGATCACTCACCTAGAGCCAGACATCCTGGAATGTGAAGTTAAGTGGGCCTTAGAAAGCATCACTACAAACAAAGCTAGTGAAGGTGATGGAATTCCTGTTGAACTATTTCAAATCCTGAAAGATGATGCTGTGAAGGTGCTACACTCAATATGCCAGCAAATTTGGAAAACTCAACAGTGACCACAGGACTGGAATAGGTCAGTTTTCATTCTGATCCCAAAGTAAGGCAATCCCAAGAATGCTCAAACTACCGCACAATTGCACTCATCTCACCAGCTAGTAAAGTAATGCTCAAAGTTCTCCAAGCCAGGCTTCATCAATATGTGATCCGTGAACTTCCAGATGTTTAAGCTGGTATTAGGAAAGGCTGAGGAACCAGAGATCAAATTGCCAACATCTTCTGGATCATTGAAAAGGCAAGAGAGTTCCAGAAAAACATCTATTTTTGCTTTATTGACTATGCCAAAGCCTTTCACTGTGTGGATCACAATAAACTGTGGAAAATTCTGAGAGATCAGAATACCAGACCACCTGACCTGCCTTTTGAGAAACCTGTATGCAGGTCAGCAAGCAACAGTTAGAACTGGACCTGGAACAACAGACTGGTTCCAAATAGGAAAAGGAGTACCTCAAGGCTGTATGTTGTTACCCTGCTTATTTAACTTATATGCAGAGTACCTCATGAGAAATGCTGGGCTGGAAGAAGCACAAGCTGGAATCAAGATTGCTGGGAGAAATATCAATAACCTCAGATATGCAGATGACATCACCCTTATGGCAGAAAGTGAAGAGGAACTAAAAAGACTCTTGTTGAAAGTGAAAGAGGAGAGTGAAAAATTTGGCTTGAAGCTCAACACTCAGAAAACTAAGATCATGGCATCTGGTCCCATCACCTCATGGGAAATAGATGGGGAGACAGTGGAAACTGTCAGAATTTTTTGGGGGGCGGCTCCAAAATCACTGCAGATGGTGACTGCAGCCATGAAATTAAAAGATACTTACTCCTTGGAAGGAAAGTTATGACCAACCTAGAGAGGATATTAGAAAGCAGAGACATTACTTTGTCAACAAAGGTCCATCTAGTCAAGGCTCTGGTTTTTCCATTGGTCATGTATGCATGTGAGAGTTGGACTGTGAAGAAAGCTGAGCACTGAAAAATTGATGCTTTTGAACTATGGTGTTGGAAAAGACTCTTGAGAGTCCCTTGGACTGCAAGGAGATCCAAGCAGTCCATCCTAGAAAAGATCAGTCCTGGGTGTTCATTGGAAGGACTGATGCTGAAGCTGAAACTCCAGTACTTTGGCCACCTCGTGCATAGAGTTGACTCATTGGAAAAGACCCTGATGCTGGGAAGGATTGGGGGTAGGGGAAGGGGATGACAGAGGATGAGATGGCTGGATGGCATCACCAACTCAATGGGCATGAGTTTGAGTAAACTCCGGGAGTTGGTGATGGACAGGGAGGCCTGGCGTGCTGGGATTCATGGGGTCACAAGGAGTCAGACACGACTGAGCGACTGAAATGAACTGAACTGAACTGATCCAATGTGTTTCTGCAAGTATTTACTCCTAGGCTGTAGCTTGTCTTCTAAGCTCTTGATAATGCCTTTCGTAGAGCAGAATCTTTTAATTTTAATGAAGTCTAGCTTATTAATTTTTCTTTCATTGGTCAGTCCTGAGGCCAGGATTTTAATTCAATTCTTTGATGTAAGAGAGCTCAAACTTTTCTAGAAAACTTTACTCTGAGCTTAAAGGGACCTAAATTCTGGAAGTCATCTTGAAATCTTTGAGGCTAGAAAATAAAAGCAAAAAAAAAAAAACAATGTTGGGCAGCAGAATTAGAGGTGAAGAGAGACTGAGTTTTGATAACAATATGAGGTCCTGAATCCATCAATATTGAAGTCAAATACCTTTGACTTTTTCAATTTTGTGACAAAAAAATCCATGTTTTGTTTCTGACTGTGAGTCAGAATTTTTCTCATTTTTAAGTAAAGTGATGAGAAGACCATATTCATTGTCCTAACTTATTGTTACATTATACAATTAAATGTCTGTACATTTCTCTTTCTTTGGTAAGATGAATTATTATGTATTTTTAAAGTGGTATGAATACTGCTTCTTTAAAAGTGGTGTTCTAGCCAAGACTTCAGCTATGCAATTAGAGTAGTTCAGAGATTGGTAAGGTTCAGGGCTGATAAGAATCAAGGTTTCCTAAGCATAGGAGACTGCAGGGAAATCAATTAAGATGTGTTTTTGCTCAAGTTCTTGAGAAAGAAGGTGAAAAAATCAGAAAGTCCCTTAAATAGTTGGTTATTTTAATGTCATTTTCTTTCCTCTAGTATGAAAACTGGACAGGCTAGTCAGGATTGGAAGTCATTTATATAATGTGTTGTCATATAATATATATTTGAATGTATTATATTTATACAATTAGATGATTGGTAGATATGGAATAGAGTTAATGTAGAATATATAGATTGTAAGGAATAATATACTGATTTCTTTGCTAAGAAACCATAATACATGAATGTCCATTTATAACTGAAAGGATTATTAACAAATCCCAATTAAAAAGTAGAGTGGAGCTTGTGGAATGATTTTTTTCTTTGTCTTAGAACTCTTTACCTTTGCAATAACTGAGAATCACTAATTTTTATTTTTTTTAAGTCTAACATAAGTATAACAGTCACACTTTATTATTTAGGATAATATATTTTATTTCTCATACTGTAAAAAATAAAAAATGGTTTATCAATTTTCAGCATAGCCTGTTGATTTTGAACAGAATAAACAAAATTTGTAAATAAGCATCAGATGCTTTATAATGTAATTCTATATAAAATTCACAGTTAGATGCATCTGGTTATGCAAAATATGGGAAGACTAAACCCCCAGAGACTCTCTTATTTAAAAACACAGTAAACATAGTCACAAGCATTAAACATTGCAAACCATCTCTCAGTGTATGTCTTTTGACTAAGTAATGAGGTTATGAATAGTTGTTGGGGAAGTCACCAATATGCTGTTTATATGTCCTTGGTGGCAACTTGCCACTTGACCAAGAAGACTTTACCATTTATTTAAAGCTGTTGCTATCCATGTATAAAAGACAACATACATATTTCACAAGAGATTTTGATTTCACAAAGTTTCAAATTCCATAGAAGACTCAATTTAAGGCAGTTATTTATGTGCTTATGTGAATATTTGAAAACAAGATATAAAAATTTTCTTAAGTGAAAAAATTGACATTATTTTATAATGATACAATTTTTATGACCCAGGATGTATGTTAGGATTTTTCATATTATGCCTCAAAAGACAGTGATTTTATAGTTCACATCAGCTTGCCTCTGATTTCACATGAATGATCTGGAAGGGATCACATTTTAAAAATATGAAATCATCATGAATAAACTAAGTAATGAGATATACTTTCAGTGATATATGAGTACCATTTTAACTAAACTGAAATAGTCATGAAAGAGTAGTATAGGTAAGTACAAATACATACATATATCAAAATTAAATTGAGGGGATAGGGTGAAGTTAAGTACCAATTCATGAGTCACTGGTGGATTCTGAGTAGTGGAGAAACACATGAGTTAATTCTTAAGAATTAAATCAGTAATGATGTGAAGAATGAAGTAGAGGTAAAAAGCCTGGGAGTTAGATGAACTTTATGACAAAACAATCAATAGTGTTTAGAGACTGATTATAAGTTGTATATGAGGGAAAATAAGAAATCAAAATTGGGATCAAACTTTCAAGCCTGAGGAACAGACAGAATTTATTTACTATTACTAGAGAGAAGTCACTAAGCTAAACTAAATGGACAAAGTGGTTAGTTGTTTCTAGATGACAAGTTCAAATTTAAATGTGAAATTTGAAGTGAACACTGTAGAATCTAAAGTATCTAGAAGCTCTTGAGATCTCAAACGGTACATGACTCAGCAGAGAAGGAAAAGTATGGATCTGGATAAACTGAATTAACTCCAGAGAAATGTTAAAAGCTTGAGAGTGAATAACACACATTTTTCTAGGAGACTTTCCCTTGCTGATAATTTTGCCTTCCTTTTTTACAGAAATAGTATGATATTTTTTTAAATCATGAATTACTGGTTGCATTGTGTGCAAAGCCTAATTATACATGAATAGGTTTCGGGAGGTTTATATATTCTTGCCATTCTGGGGAAGAGAAAATTTTGTCAAACAATAAAATTAGAAAGTAAATAAATAATTTCCTTCAGATTGCCATTAAAAGCTTCTCTTTTCCACCAGAACTTTTCTTATCATGACCTGTATTTAACACACAACTATTCAACCGTCTTTACTGACAAGATGGGCCAGTTCAGTTTCAGTTCACTCGCTCAGTCGTGTCCGACTCTTTGCGACCCCATGAATCCCATGACACAGAGTTGACTCTTTTTGTTCAGATGATTTGGCTTAAGATTGTTTGAAGTGCTGGTTAATGTAAAAGGAGCAGAAGTATGTCTAGGGAGTAAATCATGTGATAGAATTCTGTTGTTACCAGCTCTTTCCAAATGTAATATTGAGTGATCTTATCAGAAAAAGATGCTTGCCACCATTTTAGATGTGAAACCCCAAACCACTTGATCTTTAATAGTTATATTTGTTAATCTGAATGTAGGCTATAAATAATATAATTGTATATGTGATAAAAACAAGTGATGACATATTCTCAAATAGATAACCACCAGATGGTAAAACAGACTGACTCGATGGGGCCAGCAGTATGATAAATTGTACTTAAATGGCAGATAGTTAGAAAGGAATCAAGAGAATAATAAATTCATAGTAGACAGTTAATAAGTTATAGCCACAGAATAAGCAATTTGATTAGATTGTTTACAATAAACAAATCTTTTTCACAATAATTTCTTCTTTTACTATTTTCAATGGCTGCTTCTTTCTTTTTCTTTTGGTTTTAATTAATCCTTCTTTTGATATTCTTTGGATGAAACCTAGAAAAGGAAGATAAATAAATTTATACATAATAAAGTAACATAACAAAATGTAATCTAAAATTTTTCAAATTATCTTTCAATGTTTAAAATCAAAAAATTGTAATTGGTTTAGCAGTCATTTGTCTGTTTCTTTGTGTAAACATCCTCTTTCTAAGGATGTCAGTTTGCATAAGTGGGTAAACATTATTGATTTTTATTATTTATCTTCGGTTAGAAATTAATGCTTATTTTATTAAAGTGAACATGTGGCTGTATATGGTTAGTGGAGTTATAGATGATTTTTATTTACATACTAACACTCTATAAATGGGCTTCCCAAGTGACGTTAATAATAAAGAGTCCACCTGCCAATGAAGGAGACTTAAGAGAGTTGATTTGATCCCTGCGTTGTAGAGATCCCCTGGAGGAGGGCATAGCAACCCACTCCAATATTCTTGTCTGGAAAATCCCATAGACAGAGGAGCTTGGTGGCTACTGTCCATGGGGTCGTGAAGAGTTGGACATGACTAGAGTGATTTAGCACGCACACACTCTATAAATATGGATCATCTTCATTTTCAGAAGAAAATAAATACATTAAATTTCTATGCATATTTTGGTATAATCCTTTAAAATGAAAACTTAGTATATAAATATTAAAAAGTAAAATGTTTTGCTTAAATTTTTTGGGGGGAGGAAGATACATTGAAAGGAACTGCAGCTAACGTATCTGGCAGTGTTATCAAAATGTAGTTGAGAAGACACAGTTAAATCAAAATACTGTTTCTTATCATAAATATAACTAATTTCATACTTTCACAGATTAAAATTCATTCATGATTTCAATACAATTACTATCTTAAACAGTAGTGAATTAATGGGAGAATGCCCTCTATACCTCTTTTACAAGCCCTAAGACATGCTTTTTTAGAGATAAAATTGTTCTCATTCCCTCCACATCCACTGTAGTTAAATGGGCGGCATTTCCCAATGACTGAATTGTAGTAGAATCTGGTCACGTTGGCTTGACACAGTCCCCTGTCTGCTGGGGTCAGACACCAGGAGGGGCCATAATACTCTAAAAAGATCAAGAAAACATAGTAAGTCATATATAATAGTTAGTCTGAAACTTTCATATTTATTGTTTGTAGATTAGTCTTATTAGGCATGTTTATGTGAAACAGTAATCTAAATAAATAACATAAAGTTCATATATTTCAATTCCAGGAAAATGCTTAGCCAGTCTCCAA
Source organism: Cervus canadensis (assembly GCF_019320065.1). Lineage (NCBI taxonomy): Eukaryota > Metazoa > Chordata > Mammalia > Artiodactyla > Cervidae > Cervus > Cervus canadensis. The sequence goes on from NC_057400.1 coordinate 65,511,652, forward strand.
GTGTGCACTATACTGAGAACTTTCTCCTTTAAATATGAAAGTAGGTATATCTGTTAAAGGAAAGTGCCAGGACTACTCTTCATATGACAAAACTAGTTTTACATAGTATAAACAACCACTATTCAACAATTTAATTTATGAAAATTTATTAACCATATCCATTAAAAAATTATCATTGCTTATATATCATGTGTTCATGAGTTTTCGACTTCATAAATAAAGTCCTGATGAGCAAAAACTTTACTCACTGTATGAGACAAAGAGAAGCTAAGAAAAGAGGTCTTCCCTGACCAAAGTTCTCAATGACATAACATATGACAATTTAAAGCACAGGGATTCAGGTATAGCAAATTCTAACCTGAAGCTTTGGAAAGTGAACCCAGATGATTTGGCTTAGTAATAAGTTTTTTATGTGTGTGAATTAAACCAGCAGTTCTAGATGAGTTAGATATTTTTGCAAAGGAAGGAATACTGCTAAAGTCAGGTAAGATCATACATTTACAGGTTTAAACCAGACAGATGGGCTGGTCTGTCAATGGGACCAATCGCTTTCAAAAGTAGAAAAAAAAAAAATACAACTAGAGTAATGAAAGGATCGCTCATTTCCTTACGACAAAGCTTAAAAATGGTTTCAGCCTGATGATAGTTTTCAGCTCCTTCTGAAATTCCTGTCAGTGGGGGGAAGCTAGTAGTCTTTTTAGCTGTAGACCTAAACTGCTTGATATTATTAGTAAACCAAAATTTCAGATAATTTGGTGGAAGGCCAGGAATCAATATAGCAAGACATGGTACAGGAAATGCAGATGAAGAGGATATGCTGAATGTACAATATTGGCAGAAAATAGAACTTAGAGGAATTCAGTAGCAATGAAGGCAAATGGTTTGTACAAAAAGCAAGAACTGGTTTGATGGTACCCAGGTGAAGAGACTAGAAAATAAATAAAACAACTTGAGGAAAAAGTAAAAAAAATCTTAAATTGATAAACAAAATTTTATAACCTCTTACCTTCTAGATATTTAAATAAAGATTAGAGTATCTAGATATAATGTCTCATGTAAAAGAGAAATTCTTGAAAATATAAGAGAAGCATTGAAAATATTACAGGAAGAACTTATGATAAACACTTTAGAAAGGTGACATTTTATGTCAAAATCTAAGAACTGAAATCACATTAAAATTGTTTTACTTAATCTTTAAGTAGGTGTATAGACACTGGTTTAAAAGAAACTCCTAGGATTTCATAAAAAAACTTAACTAGAAATCATGTAGTCTAATTTATGTTTTGCCTCACTCCATTTAGAGATCATAGAGCATTATTACCGCCTTCTTAAAACAAAATTAAAATGTACTTGGTGAGAATGTGTGCTTAATTTTCTGAAAATGTTGAGGTCTTTTTTCTCCAAAAATGGTTAATGTAAGAGGAATTTTGCAACAACCTAGGAGAGATATGCTGTAATTGAGTCCAACGTTGTGAAAGCTTTTCCAATAGGTAAATGGTGGATTCTCATCAGTCCATAGCCAAGAATACAACATAGTTATCCATTGCCATTGCTTCTACTTCCATGGCCTTCTAACTTCCATGGCCTTCTAAAATCATCACCCATCCTCAGAAACAAATGAAATACCCCACAAGCAATTAGTCTGATTTGAGAAACAGAGAAAACAGAAGAAATTGCTATTCTTGAATATTATTCTCAAAAAGTACCCACAGATGCCTCATAGTAGATGTGTAAGTATCATGGTATGATTTATACATCTATTTCACTTTAGCATTTTGTGCACAAAATATACTAGCCCACAATAAGTTGAAAATAATAATATATACATATATTATAGATATCCTTGTGTATACTTCTTTACAAATGTTATTTATTATGTCTTAATAGCAGTGCTCTAAAGCTCCTTATTCCAGGACAGACAGAAATTTCTGATTACAGGGAACAAATCATCTCTTTTTACCTAACACACAACTTAAAGTAAAACTGGCCCCATAAAAAAATCAGTGTTATTTCAAAGTGAGGACAAATTGGCATAGTATATCTGGGGCTATAGTTCCTAGATTAAAGGTAACAAGCAATATGCCTCTGCTGTCATAGACTAGGAGCCTGGAACATCACTTGAAAGCTAGAACCAAAACAGTCTCTCCACTGGGATCCGAAACCATGGGGCATCTATGGCCATGCCACCCTGAACATGCCTGGTCTCATCTGAAACCATGGAGCATATACCACAGTTTTGGTGGAGAGACGTACTTCTCTGTCTTCCTTAGGTCACCCAGTCTTCCAACCATTTGCCACTGACCAAACTACTCAGAAACCAAGGGAAAGAGCAAGAAGAATGCAGGGGATAAGTTTGAAAGCAAACAGACAGTTGACAGTACAGATTCATCTAAGAGTTTCACTACCTGCTGAACTGCCCCAAGCATCAGATTACCTCTGCCTGAAACTGTGACTTCCGAACCAGAGGGTGTGTGGAATGCTGCTTCTGACAGTCTGGGATCTGCTGTGCAGACTTAACTGTCTCTCTTACCACAGAGCAGCTCCCACTCAGAAAGTATTTCTCCATGACTGATCTGACGACTATCTCATTTGTTTGTCCTATTTTAATCACTACCTAAACAGATCATCAGACACAACTCACATTTGACCCAGGTTAATATAGACAGATAATAACATTTTGATAGGGAATTAAAGCTGGACATTAATCACTAAGAAGGCTGTATCGGGTAAGCCAAAGATTTCTTTTTCTTTTTCTTTTGGGTTTTTGTATAACATTTTATGAAAAACCTCAAATGAACTTTTTGGCCAACTCAATATTTCAAATTTTAAAAAATGATGTTTTTAATACTGCAATAAATCACCATCAGTTGGGAAGTTTTTATAAGGACATTACTCTTCAGAAACATGAATTATACCCACTACGTAAACTATTTCTCCTAAAATCATTTAAGCTTGAGGCAGTTAAGACTATCATTGAATTGCTCTACTATAAAAAACAGAATTAAAATACTGAAGCAGATGGTTTCTCAAGGACATTATAGCTCCAGATTTATTGAGTCCTTGAGTATCATCTGGTTCAATCTCTAAAGGTGAGGAAATAGAACTTTTTTGCTCCCTTTCAGGAGATAAACTTGACTATTTTCAATTAACATATTTATTCTAGATAAACACCAGGCACTCACCTATTCAAAATCCAGACTTTGAAATCTACAATAAAGTAAAATATAAATGTTTTGAAGTAGTTGCACAATGTGATAGTTTGGTCTAGATTATAATTTCTGGAAATTTAAGATTGAATAAAAGACATTAACCTGACTTCTGCTCATTTCCAAAGGGAATTTAATAACCAAATGCACCGTCTTGACTTCACCATTGATAACAAGTTGAACAGCTTCCATTTAGAGGGTTTATGATAGATTTCAGAATTCAGAGTTGATTCATATTCTGCCAGGAATTGCAGTTGATATAGTATGACTGCTAAACTATAAAATGATATTCCAAAAGCCAGTTTTATATGTAAACTGGCTTATGTAATAGCTTTGAAATTTATACACTAAACCTTTAATTTTGAACTTACATTGACTCTTTGTATGGTGTCCCTGTTTCTGTACTATTTTCAATTCAGTTCAGTCACTAAGTCGTGTCCGACTCTTTGCGACCCCATGGACCGCAACACGCCAGGCCTCCCTGTCCATCACCAACTCCCAGAGTCCGCCCAAGCCCATGTCCATTGAGTCGGTGATACCACCCAACCATCTCATCCTCTATCGTCCCCTTCTCCTCCTGCCTTCAATCTTTCCCAGCATCAGGGTCTTTTCAAATGAGTCAACTCTTCACATCAGGTGGCCAAAATATTGGAGTTTCAGCTTCAACATCAGTCTTCCAATGCACACCAGGACTGATTTCCTTTAGGATGGACTGGTTGGATCTCCTTGCAGTCCAAGGGACTCTCAAGTCTTCTCCAACACCACAGTTCAAAAGTATGAATTCTTCAGTGCTCAGCTTTCTTTATAGTCCAACTCTCATATCCATACATTATTACTGGAAAAACCATAGCCTTGACTAGATGGACCTTTGTTGACAAAGTAATGTCTCTGCTTTCTAATATCCTCTCTAGGTTGGTCATAACTTTCCTTCCAAGGAGTAAGTGTCTTTTAATTTCATGGGTGCAATCAACATCTGCAGTGATTTTGGAGCCCCCCAAAATAAAGTCAGCCACGGTTTCCACTGTTTCCCCATCTGCTTGCATTGAAGTGATGGGACCAGATGCCATGATCTTAGTTTTCTGAATGTTGAGTTATAAGCCAACTTTCTCACTCTCCTCTTTCACTTTTGTCAAGAGGCTCTTTAGTTTTCTTCACTTTCTGCCATAAGGGTGGTGTCATCTGCATATATGAGGTTATTGATATTTCTCCTCGCAATCTTGATTCCAGCTTGTGCTTCTTCCAGCCCAGCGTGTCTCATGATGTACTTTGCATATAAGTTATATAAGCAGGGTGACAATATACAGCCTTGACGTACTCCTTTTCCTATTTGGAACCAGTCTGTTGTTCCATGTCTAGTTCTAACTGTTGCTTCCTGACCTGCATATAGGTTTCTCAAGAGGCAGGTCAGGTGGTCTGGTATTCTGATTTCTTTCAGAATTTTCCACAGTTTATTGTGATCCACACAGTCAAAGGCTTTGGCATAGTCAATAAAGCAGAAATAGATGTTTTTCTGGAACTCTCTTGCTTTTTCGAGATCCAGAAGATGTTGGCAATTTGATCTCTGGTTCCTCTGCCTTTTCTAAAACCAGCTTGAACATCTGGAAGTTCACAGATCACATATTGCTGAAGCCTGGCTTGGAGAACTTTGAGCATTATTTTACTAGCATGTGAGATGAGTGTAATAGTGCAGTAGCTTGAGCATTCTTTGGCATTGTCTTTCTTTGGGATTGGAATGAAAATTGATCTTTTCCAGTTGCCTGGCCCCTGCTGAGTTTTCCAAATTTGCTGGCATATTGAGTGCAGAACTTTCACAGCATCATCTTTTAGGATTGAAATAGCTCAACTGGAATTCCGTCACCTCCTCTAGCTTTGTTCGTAGTGATGCTTCCTAAGGCCCACTTGACTTCACATTCCAGAATATCTGGCTCTAGGTGAGTGATCAGACCATCGTGATTATCTGGGTTGTGAAGATCTCTTTTGTACAGTTCTTCTGTGTATTCTTGCCACTTCTTATCTTCTGCTTCTGTCAGGTCCATACCATTACTGTCCTTTATTGAGCCCATCTTCACATGAAATGTTCCCTTTGTATCTCTAATTTTCTTGATGAGATCTCTAGTCTTTCCTATTCTATTGTTTTCCTCTATTTCTTTGCACTGATCACTGAGGAAGGCGTTCTTATCTCTCCTTGCTATTCTTTGCAACTCTGCATCCAAATGGGTACATCTTTCTTTTTCTCCTTTGCTTTTCGCTTCTCTTCTTTTCACAGCTGTTTGTAAGGTCTCCTCAGACAGCCATTTTGCGTTTTTGCATTTCTTTTTCTTGGGGATGGTCTTGATTCCTGTCTCCTATACAATGTCACGAAACTCTGTCCATAGTTCATCAGGCACTCTATCAGATCTAGTCCCTTAAATCTATTTCTGACTTCCACAGTATAATCATAAAGGATTTGATTTAGGTCATGCCTGAATGGTCTAGTGGTTTCCCCACTTTCTTCAATTTAAGTCTGAATTTGACAATAAGGGTTCATAATCTGAGCCACAGTCAGCTCCTGGTCTTGTTTTTGCTGACTATATAAAGCTTCTCCATCTTTGGCTGCCAAGAACATAATCAATCTGATTTTGGTGTTGAACATCTGGTGATGTCCATGTGTACTATTTTACGTGCATATATTGAGGCTTCCATTTTACCAGCCAGCTTAGGTTTTAGGAACCACCTCATCACTTGTTGAAGAAATTTCTTTTTGTCTTCTGAAAGTTTTTCAGGGAACTGAATAACAAATCTTTCCTTTGAACAACAAATTCAGACAAACTAAGAATGGCCTTGAATGCTAATATATTTGATTTTATGATGTAGACATTAATAAATGACTGAACATATAAAAGGATAAAAGAGGTAATTATTAACAAATTCAACCAGGTATGTGTCAGCTGAATCCAGTAGGAGACATGAAAAAGAGTAGAATATAAGAGAACCCTAACTACAGAAGTTATAGCAGGAATGGCTAAAATTAAGCACCAGAGTGAATGTGGGTAGGGAGACAGAGAGAAGGCAAATTCTATTATTTCTAGATTAGTTGACTTAGAAGATGGAATGTTTTCTAACATATTTTGAAATATATTTATATTATAAAATATAGTCAATAGTTTCCAAATTTGTAATTTTGTAATCATGGCTGTAATCATGACTTCAGAAAATAGCTTCCCAGGTGACATAGTGTTAAAAGAATCTGTCTGCTTATGCAGGAGACTCAGCAGACACAGATTCAATCCCTGGGTTGGGAAGATCCCCTGGAGGAAAAATAGCCACCCACTCCAGTATTCTTGCCTGGAAAATTCCATGGACAGAGGAGCCGGCCAGGCTACAGCCATGGGGTCACAAAGAGTCTGACATGGCTGAGTAACTGAGCATCGTACTTCAGAAAATTCTCTGAATGAAGACAGAATTGTGAACTATGCCTGTGGATTAGCTAGCATCTAGGCAAACAAGTCCAAGATGTTAGAAGATAAAACCCAAGTTTTGAGAAGACAAAGTTTTAATTTTTCCGTTCTTCAGGGGAAGTACAACATCAAGACTTTGTCCTCCTTTAACCTTGTTCACTACTTTGGCCACCTCATGCGAAGAGTTGACTCGTTGGAAAAGACTCTGATGCTGGGAGTGACTGGGGGCAGGAGGAGAAGGGGATGACAGAGGATGAGATGGCTGGATGGCATCACCGACTCGATGGGCATGAGTTTGAGTAAACTCCGGGAGTTGGTGATGGACAGGGAGGCCTGGCATGCTGCGATTCATGGGGTCACAAAGAGTCGGACACGACTGAGCGACTGAACTGAACTGAACTGAACCTTGTTCAGGTCTCTGTCTGAGCATATAGTAGACACTGAAAACATCTACATATGCCCTTATTTCCCAGGCATGCCAATAAAGGACAAAACCACCTTCTGTTTACAATTATTAGACTCCCAGTCTGCATGACAAAGCCTCATATAGAAGGCACTCAGTATGTTGAACTGAACCAAAATTTAGAAGTATAACAAATCCGTACCTCAAGTCATAAGATTAAGTTTGGAACACAGGTTTGATATTCCTCTGATTAGAAATAAGACCCAAAGACATAAACCATATATTGGTATTTTAAAATTTAAAATTTTATTTTAAAGTTTACAAATACTTTATGTTATTTCAGGTAAGCATAGTATTAAGTATATTAAATGAAGAAACTTCAAATCAAGGTTACATACTTTAGTTGTATTAAAATTATTATAAAATGAAATGCAAATGTAATAAAAGGTATACAAATGATACCTCTGATTGTTTTATTTTTTTTCCCACTATAAACCTCTGTTGACACTGGATAATCACTGATATCATTATCATAAAAAACTTGAATATTAATACCTTTGAGTTATTTGTGCTAAATACTGAGTTAAATCATCACAGTATTTACCAAAAATTTTATGAGATATTACTCTTCATGTATAACAAATGAGGAACTTGAAGCTGAGAGTGGTATAATATTTTTCAAGGCCAGAGACAGAGTCTGCAAATAGCAGAGCTGGAATTTAAACCCACATATTTCTGCCCGTAAAGCCAATGCACTTAATGGCTATGATATATCATACAAAAACTCTAAAAACTAACTAGAAAATAAAAATAATTGAGCAAAGATATTTTAATTATTATCAGGTAAAATGAAAGTAGTCAAGTTCCCCTTTATATTTGAATCTCAAAGTCTGTCTTCTTTGAAACCCAGGTTCAGAGTATCTTAGATGCTTCTCACCCTCAGTTATATGAGTGGAGTTGGAATTTAATAAGTCTGAACAGAAGAAAGATACCTAACAAAACAGGTTTATCAAACAAGAAGGCTGAAAAGTTTTGGAAGTAACAGTCTGAGTCAAACAGCATACAGAAAGCTCAAATATTTGAAGGGCAAGAATTATTGAGTTGTGATGTTCAACCTGGGCAGATTCTAGAAATAGACCAAAGTTTTAGGGTTGTATGCCCTCTCTGACCATATCTGCAGTAGTCAGCCAGATTTATTTAATAGAATTAATAAGTGATAAACTAGAAAGCTCATTCTGCTGTGTCCCTAGGAAAGATAAAGTTGAGATTTCCCTACACCACACATGTTATATCAATGCTTTTCAAGTTCATTCATGTAAAGATTGTCCAGCATTCAAATAGAAAAAGGGCAGTAAAAGAATTACACACAACATAGAATAACACAAGATTTTCTAATCTGTTCTCTCATTCCTAACTTGTCCTATAGCAGTCCATACCAAAATCATGTTATAGAGATTTTTCTCTATTAGCAAAAAACATGTGCCATTAAATATACCAATTAGTATTATTAATTTATTAGTTTTATTATTTACTATCATTATCAATTTATTTGTTGTTTGTACTGTATTTATTTGTGAATGAAATTCCAGATGTTCAAGCTGGATTTAGAAAAGGCAGAGGAACCAGAGATCAAATTGCCAACATCCACTGGATCATCAAAAAAGCAAGAGAGTTCCAGAAAAACATCTACTCTTGCTTTATTGACTACACCAAAGGCTTTGACTGTGTGGATCACAACAAACTGTGGAAAATTCTTCAAGAGATGGGAATATCAGACCACCTAATCTGCCTCCTGAGACATCTGTATGCAGGTCAAGGAGCAACAGTTAGTTAGAACTAGACATGGAACAATAGACTGGTACCAAATCAGGAAAGAAGTACATCAAGGCTGTATACTGTCATCCTGTTTATTTAACTTATATCCAGAGTACATCATGAGAAGTGCTGGGCTGGAGGAAGCACAAGCTGGAATCAAGACTGCCAGGAGAAATATCAATAACCTCAGATACACAGATGACATCATCCTTATGGCAGAAAGTGAAGAAGAACTAAAGAGCCTCCTGATGAAAGTGAAAGAGGAGAGTGAAAAAAGTTGACTTAAAACTCAACATTCAGAGAACTAAGATCAAGGCATCTGGTCCCATTACTTCATGGCAAATGAATGGGCAAACAATGGAAACAGTGACAGCCTTTACCTTTTTGGGCTCCAAAATCACTGCAGATGGTGACTGCAGCCATGTAATTAAAAGACACTTGCTCCTTAGAATAAAAGTTATGACCAACCTAGACAGCATATTAAAAAGCAGAGACATTATTTTGCCAACAAAGGTCCATCTAGTCAAGGCTATGGTTTTTCCAGTAGTCATGTATGGATGTGAGAGTTGGACTATAAAGAAGCTGAGTGCTGAATAATTGATGTTTTTGAACTGTGGTGTAGAGAAGACTCTTGAGAGTCCCTTGGACTGCAAGGAGTTCCAACCAGTCCATCCTAAAGGAGATCAGTCCTGAATATTCATTGAAAGGACTGATGCTGAAGCTGAAACTCCAATACTTTGGCCACTTGATGCAAAGAAATGACTCATTTGAAAAGACACTGATGCTGGGAAGGATTGGGGGCAGGAGGAGAAGGGGACAACAAAGGATGAGATGGTTGGATGGCATCACCAACATGATGGACATGAGCAAGCTCCGGGAGTTGGTGATGGACAGGGAGGCCTGGTGAGCTGCAGTCCATGGGCTCGCAAAGAGTCAGACATGACTGAGTGACTGAACTGAAGCTTGATTGAGAGTTATATAATGGTCACATGCCTGAGAAGTTTGTTCCTGCCATTTTACTTGTTCATATAAAATTAATATTCACAAAATGGGGGTCTGTGAATTTTCTCTTTTAAAGGCATCTGTAACACTTCTCTGGAGGAATCTTACAACAAAATCTTATGACAAAAAACCTAATCCTTGTTAAAACCAGAGATGGGCCAGGAAGAAAAGGATTAGCAAAAAGTAGTCAGTGGTCACCTAGGGTGACTGTGTTTGGATGGCAGCCATCTTGGCAGAGATGAAGCGCTACATTTTTGTTTATCACCAGCGCTCCTACCAGGAAGTAGAAGGTCTGATGGATACTTACCACAGGTTTTTATCTGTTTTTGTAAAGCCAGCTCAATGGCACCAGATTCATCAAGTAGACATGTTTAGATTATGAGGGAAGTTTCTGTGTCGTTTGGTCTGAGAACACCATATGAAAAATAAGATATTTCTTTGGGACTATGGATATGAGTTGTTGATTGGGGTTTTTGAGAGTTGTTGACAGTGTTTAGTGATTAACTGTGGTATACAGATAAGTGCATAACTCTTTACTGATGTGGATTATTTTCTTTCCAAAAAGTGTCTATGGTTGTAATATTTTTCTTTATATAATCATATTTTCAACAGGAGGCCAAATAGGTGACAAAATTATCTTTCAAATATTAAATTGACTATATCAGTAATGATGTTTGGTGTCAAGCAGGCAATTTGTGAGTGTAATACCTCTTCCAGAAGGCTAATGAGAACTAAAAAATTTTAAAAGATCTGTGTGTGTATGTGTTTCTTTTCTACCCATTTTTCCCCACAAATATATATATGGAATCTGGCACTATGTCATACAGTGAATACAGTCAGAAAAGAGACAGAGTTCCAGGTACCAAATGGCCTTCAGAATACCATCCAGTCACTCTCCCTTGACTGAAGGCTGCCAGGAAGCAACATGGGACTAGGTCAGGTATAGAGACGTTCCTTTTCTCAGTCAGACAACAAGTATCAGACTGGGTTGGCAATAGTCTTTTGAAATATATTCAGAGTTTTTTTTTTCCAAAATATCATATAACTGGGGTAGTCCCAAGACAGCTATTTACAGTTGATATACAGCTATGAGAAGCAGGATAACTCACCTTTTTCATGAATGAGTCAGGTCTACTCAAAAGATTCAGAACCAATATGAATACTTGAAAACAGTTTTTCTTTGCTACTTAGACATTTACCAAAGAGATATATGGAAAGGAATGTATTAACTCTAACTATATAAATATCCAAACATTATTCAAACATTATTAACAGTATAGAATGGAAGGCATCTGTACATATGCCATATAAATGTTAAAGAAATATCAAAAGCATAATTATTAACATATGAATAAAACGGTATGTAATCTTAGAATGAACATGGAGCATGAATGCAGACGATGCTCAAAAACACCTGGTAAGTGTGATCAGCATTCTTCTAACCATCATTTGTTCATTGTGTTGTAACTGTGGATTGCAAAATTAATGAATAAAAATATACAAGTCATTTCTCTGGTGCCTAACAGTGGGATAAACACTGGAGGAGGGGGGTCTACAAAATACAAAATCCATTGTTTCTTCCATTAAAAAAACTTGCCATCTAGTCAGTAAGTCGGAGCTGACACAAAAATCAAATAATTTAATTATTAAATGAATCAAAATAAAAACCTAAGGGAGAGAGAGAGGAAGAAGTCTTCCTTATGGAAGAGGAAAAAACTGAAGGCAGGAGGAGAAGGGGATGACAGAGGATGAGATGGTTGGATGTCATCACCGACTCAATGGACATGAGTTTGAGCAAGCTCCGGGAGGTGGTGATGGACAGGGAGGCCTGGTGTGCTGCAGTCCATGGGGTCACAAAGAGTCAGACACGACTGAACCACTGAACTGAACTGAACTGAATGGTCTATAACCTCTGGTTTGCCAGAGCTAACACTGGATCATACTTATTTTTTTGGTGTATCATATTCCAATATATATATGATTTTTCAAAAATTGTAATACGCTTTAAAATAAAACTATGTTATTTATCTGCCAAAATCGTGATCCTATTTTTAATATATTGTAAATAAATAAATTATTTTTAGCATCCTACTTTCATTAGCATCCCAGTTTGGATGACATATGATTGTTGAGGTAATCTAAACATGAAGGAATGATAGTCTGAACAAAACAGGTAAGATGGAAAATGGAGATGATGAGAATGGACATTTCATCAGAGAAAGTAATAACATTTAATGACTGACTAGGAGAGAAGTGATCAAAAGTGATTACCAAATGCTCAAATGGGAAAATGGCGGCAGAACTCTGAAAATCTATAAAGTTGGAAATATTATAAAATGTAAAGAAAAATTACTCAAAATTCTTTTGCCCCAAAGCCCCACAATACTTCATACCAGTATTCTTTAATTTGTTTCCAGGAAACACATTTGAACTGTTAAAGTTTCCATATATGTATTAATTTAGTTCTATTATGAATTCTCTTTTAAAGGTTGATTATCATTTTATTATAGCATATGTACTGAAGCACTTTATCTGAATAATTAGAGATTTTATAAGTGGCTGAAATATCACCTTTTCCTGCAAATGGGAACTTACAAAGAGTTGTTTTAGAGAGGAGAAACTAAGGCCTGGGAACTAAGGCTTGTATTGCTCTGATTTATATGAGTTAAAAATGATGAATCATATTTATGTAGCACTGAAGAGGTATCAGACACTGTCCTAAGCGAACTATGTATATTGAATGATTTCACCTCACAATAAAGCCTATGAGGTAAGCATTATATTACTACCATCCTCATTTTGTAGTAGGAAAAAGTAATGTTCAGAGAGGTTAAGAATTATTTTAAGGTTGCACAGGTGGTAAGGGAAGAAATGGGACTTGAGCCCAAGTCTTCAGGCTCAGAGTCATTTCTCTTATCCACTATATTATAGTGCCAATCACACCAAGAAATCAAGAAGCAGTTGTGACAGTCTTTCATCCTGAAGGTCATACACAGAACTGCATACATTTAGAGATATTGCATTAGAATTATTTCTCTCCTGCATGTATGGAGGATACATTTCTTGTAACTACAAGGAGATCCTCATAATTCAGAACAATAAATCAAACTCAAATAATTTTCTCTCACTTGTGCACAGGGGCATGCTTATAAAACATTTATAAAAACCTCTTTAAGGAAGAGCATGTTTCAATCTTTGAGGTCACCCGTGTAGCCTACTGGGCTTTCCTGATGGCTCAGACAGTAAAGAATCTGCTTGCAACGCAGGAGCCTATTAATACTGAAATACAGAAATGAAAGGAGAAAATTAAACCTCAGTTGTGCTTAATATGGAGAAGGAAATGACAACCCACTCCAGTAGTCTTGCCTGGAGAGAAGCCTGGCAGGCTACAGTCCATGGGGTTGCAAAGAGTCAGACATGACTGAGCGACTAAGACTTGTGCTTAATAAGCATTCAAATATTTTGAGTCAAGAAGGTTCAGTGGAAAAAACATATTCTCATGCTAATTTGCAACATTGTGGTTGAGAAGAGGAATTTTAAAAATTACCAAATAATTTTCTAGTAACATTCAACAATATTTCTAAAATATTTTTCTATCATCATCAGAAAGAGAAACATTAAAATTCTATTTGCAAATATTTCACTTAATAATAATGCAGCCTCACTGTATTTTTGGAATATTCAAATACCTAAGGATTGTTTTCAATGACAACATTTTAAATGAATGCTATTCTATCTGTATTATGGGGCATGTTCTATCACTCTATGCTGAATCAAAATCTTAAAGGATTTACATCTTTTTGAAAGAATCTGCATCAAAACATGTATATTATCAAGGGTGAAACAGATCACCAGCCCAGGTTGGATGCATGAGACAAGTGCTCGGGGCTGGTGCACTGGGAAGATCCAGAGGGATGGGGTGGGGAGGGAGGTGGGAGGGGGGGTCAGGATGGGGAATATATGTAAATCCATGGCTAATTCATGGCAAAAACCACTACAATATTGTAAAGTAATTAGCCTCCAACCAATAAAAATAAATGGAAAAAAAAAAAAAACCACACAGTAGAAAATAAAAAAAAAAAATAGAGAAAAGATAAAAAATTACAAATGTTCACCATCTTAATGAAAAAATGTTCAACATTTTGTATATATAATAATTTCTTTCTGTTTTTTTCCCCTAAACATAGTTTTTAAAAATGACAACAAATATAAAATAGCTTTAATCACTTGGCTACTTACAAAAACAAACAAACAAAAATAAACGAAAGAATCTAACATCTACAGAGAACCTTTTACATTTGCTAAAACCTTGAACGAGGTTTTACTGTAAACATAGAACTGTAGTTTCTTAAATTATTATAACATGTATTAATATAATTGCAAGCAGTGATGGATGTAATACCTTTTGATTTGTAATATCAAGAGTGTTTTTATAGACCTCCACAAAGCCTTTTGAAGGGACGAGGGAGGGATAATCTATGTTTTGGAAGGCTGGGGGCACAATTGCCTTCCTATACTCTGCTGCTGCATGGGATGGAGGAGGGATCATCTAAGTCTCAGATGATGGAAAGGAACAGCTGCATCTCCACCTGCCGCATCTTGGATGGAGCAGACATGGGATCATGTAGGTCTTAGGGAGATTAGAGGCAGAGCTTCATTGTCATCCTTTACATGTTTAAGCCACCAGACAGAACTTATTGCAACACTGTTTCATGTTTTATTAGGAATGCTGCAAAACAAATGAATAAGAGAATGCTCCCAGGAAAAGAGGGTAAGGGGCCAAAATGGCTAGAGGAATTTAGATTTTCAAGCAAATACAAACCCCGAAAAATAAAATAGTTCTCTAGACAAAAAGGGAGACCATTTGCCCTAATTTTAAATGCAGTTACTATGAAAGAACTATCCCTCAAATGTCTATTATTTGAAATTTAAAAAATCTCTTAACATCATTTCCCTTTAAATTTATGGTGTTAATATTACTGCTTCCTTAGTTAATGATATGCTTTTAAAATAATTAATTTGTTTAATATACTTTTTAATGTGCATCTACATAAAAACTTAGGGAGGACATTTAGCAGACAGTATTTAAAACATTTATTTTCTCACATTTTTCTGTATTTTACCCTTTCTGTTTTTCTAGTATGCCTGCTAAAAATCAAGTATTATACTCCAAGGCAAAACCATCTCCTAACCTACTCTATTCATGTTAATGGTAAATAACTAATGATCTCTATTTGAATTAGTAAAGTAACCCAAACAAAAATAATTGAAACACATTAAAAATTAATTTCATATGTAGATATATTTATCACATGTATCTTTACATTCAATAATATGTTTGTTGTTAACTTTCACATCTTCCACAGCAATAAGAGTTAGCACGCTTTTCAACATGGGATATTTAATTGGATAAAATAAAATGTCACTGAAAGACACAGGGCTGGAAGGACATAAAGAAACAATGCAGTGAAATTACTTAATTTGACAGATAAAAAATGAGAAATACAAAGATACTTATGATTATCTTTATTACAAAGTAGTATTTAAAAAGTAGACTTCATTTGGTCTTGAACCCCCTGCTCTAATTATAAAATCTAAGGACCTGAAAGCGTTTTGAATAATATACCATAATGTCTAACTCCCCCTGAAATTTTGCCTGCCCTTTATGACATCTCAAGTGCTAGTGGAACACTGTGTCAGTGCCTATGATTTGGGGACTTTAGTCCCTAAGGCACTCATCCATTTTTGAAGACCTCACATTAAAAAGAAACACTTTTACAGAAAGAAATCTGTGCTTTAGATTTTATTCAATAAACCTGATTCTTAGGCTGGGTTGAGGGAGATAAAGAACCATGTCGGCGTATGTGAATAGGGAAGACTGAAATAGAGATGATTGAGTGCGCATGTACAGAATTAAATTCTCCTTTCACACGACGGTGTTTCAAGCCCCAAGAGCTTGAATATATAATGCTCTCTCTTAGGTGTCACATCTTACAGTTTCCAGGCCTTCTAAGTCACAGTCTGATGACTTCTAATGTACTGCATTTAGGGCTGAAACAAGTCCACAGACATCATCAGGTCAATGTAGGTCTATATTCCTCATTCTAGATAAATCAGTCAGTATTACAGTCTCTTAAATCCATCTGGGCAGAAATTTTGCTTGCTTATTTGTTTTTTTTGTAAAGAAAGATGCTCAAAGACATTCTGAACCCCACTTGTTTCTGACACATGACTGGGGTGGAGATAGTATGTCTCTTTTCACCTTAAGGTTGCAATTTTAATGTCACAGAACACTCTGAACAATGCAAACTTTACATTTAACAATTTTATATGGACTGCTTCTAAGCAAAATCTTCCATTTCTGAAAGAGCACATGTGATTTTTTAAATTTAGTAAGGACCTTACATTCATTGCATTAACTTCCAACTTTTCAGGTGGTTTCTGTCTAGATATTTGCTGTGTCTGATTATGTTTCCCTGAATTTCCACAGTTCTGCATTTTTGTGGGCATATTTCCTGTATGTTTCTTTAAATTCTACAAATATGTTGACAGGATAGAGTCCAGAAAAAGAGTTCTGCATACCTCCAAAAGAAAATTCCCTCGGAGTGACTTAACCTTAGGGATGGTTAGTCACCAAATTCCTAATCTCTCCTGTGACTGACACCAGAGACCTAAGCCAATGCTAGGCTCAATCTAAGATCATTCTAGGCTGCCATCACAAACATTTACAATTAAGCACTGAAGCTGATAACCCCTAGCTATTATGTTATAAGATAAATTTAGCATAAAGTTAAGAATCACATTAAAGTTTTCATGTGATATGTAATCAAAAACCTACTTCAAAGAATACTTTAAAATAGATTAGGAAAATTATCATTTTTCTGGGACTAAAGGTCTTAAGCAGTTTTGAATCTCAGTATTTCATCTACTATTATTTCTGAAATAATAGTACTGATATAAATCCTGAAATATTCAGTATAAGTACTGAAATAGATACTGAAATATTCAGTATTTCATCATGTCTATTATTAAAGAACAAGAGGTATAATTTTCTAAAAAACATAGTTCTCATACACATTCTTCTATTGTTACCATGATAATATTTTTCTGGCAGTAATTAAAACAGAGTCTTACCAAAGATGCTGGGTTCCTTGCTAGGCCTGGGAGTCAAGGAGGCATTATTCGTAGCATCAACCTGGGTTCTATGATCATCTACCTGAAAATCATTCACTGGAAAACATATATAGCCAATTAAAATAGAAGACATTGTCACAAGCTCATAACTGTACACATAAAGCACGGAAGTTGTATTTAGAAAAGTAAATGTCTAGAAATTTTATTTACATTGTTTTGTTAAATTGTGCTGCATGCTCATTCGCTCAGTCACATCTGACTTTTGAGACCCTATGAACTGTAAGTCTGCCAGGCTCCTCTGCCCATGGGATTTTTCCAGGCAAAGATACTGGAGTGGGTTGCCATTTCCTCTTCCAGGGGATCTTCCTGACCCGGGGATCAAACCTGAGTCTCCTGCATCTCCTGCATTGGCAATTGGACTCTTAACCACTGAGACACCTGGGAAGTGGTGAACAGTGAATCTTTAAACCTATCTATAGATATATCTTATAATATTTCCATGAGCATCTTTGATATTCTTTGTCAAAACAAAAGGGGGTAACAGTTAATGTTTAAGTCACTCCTTTAATTAATTTTATAGATAGATAAAATTGACCTTCAGTGGTAGTTTCCAAAGAACCATTTCCCCTCAAATTGTTATAAACCTAAGGGATTTTAGCAGTCCTACTCTTGTGCCTAAATTTTACTACAGTATTCTCAGAAAGGAAAATTAAATAATCTAATCTAAAAAAAATGTTTTTTGAGGAAAATAATTTCCACTATAAATTTCTTAGGGCTTCCCAGGTGGCACTACTGGTAAAGAACCCACCTGTCAATGCGGTAGACATAAGAGATGCGGGTTTGACCCCTGGTTGGGAAGACCCTTTGGAGGAGGGCATGGCAACCCACTCCAGTATTCTTCCCTGGAGAATCCCATGGACAGAGGAGCCTGGGGTTTACAGTTCATAGGGTCACAAAGAATTGGACACGACAAAGAATTTAGCACACACAAATTTGTTAATTCTCTATTTCTTAAAAAAAATTAAGATAGTGACTAATTTATATCAGAGTTAGAGTGAATACAATGGATCTTCACTTGCATGGCTGCAACAAAATGGGTAAACCTGAACATCCTTGAAGATGTCTTATTTTTAAAAGAATGCCTGTAAAATGAAGTAAAAGGAGATGAGAAATAAACATACATGTGTCTTCACAGGTGTTCTTGCATTCTTCTAGTGATTCAAAGTTGTTGAGATTCCCGAGGCACCCACCATACTTGAAACGTTCACACTGCTTTGATTGATTGTTATAAAAATACCTAGTAATATAACCTCGACAGATTCCAGCATCTTCTTCCAAAAAGCAGAAATCAGGCTTTTCTAAAAATTATTAAAACATCAGAAAGTAGTATTCTTATTTTGAGTAATTTATGTTAATTAAAAATATAAACAACTGGTTAAGTTGAAGTTATTTAAGGAGTACATATGAAAAGATAAAGATAAAAGGTAAAATATAACATTATCCATAACTATATTTTATCCACTTTGACATTTAGAACAATGTATGTACAACTGTCATACATTGAGTCTATTGGAATTTCAAGTTCTAAATTTCTCATAGTTAATTAGCACATTAACTATCAACTCTTTCATAAATTGAGAAAATAAAAGATACCGGGGTTTGATTACCCTTGGTTTGGAAGTGCAAAGTATTATGGCAAAAATTTGGTTTATTTATTTCTGTTAACCTTATGTGCATCCACATTTGGAAAGAGCCACAAATTTCATAATTTTCAGGTGTGTAATCTAATTTTAAAGTATACTGTGTTTCTTCATTATGAATGGTTTCAATTTTTATAAACAGAGAAGTTTTGATGGGGGGTGGAGGCTTTCACGGCTATACTTAGAAGCTCCTAAATTCTTATGCTGAAATTAATATCTGTATTAGGTATGACATCCTCCACCACTGTGTCTCTTGTTTTTCTTCCAGGCATTGGAATGACTCCAATAGTGCAGAGGCAGAAAGGAAATACATGTTCAGGGATTGGAGAGGCTTTTGAAAAAGCCTAAGACCCACTCTTTGATAGAGCTCCAATCCAGGCTAAACACAGTTGTCATAAAAGTTGTACCACTGTGGTTTACATTACAAGCCTTGTTTACATGCATACGCAGAAAGAAGAGCTTCAAATTATTTTCAAAATTATTATGATTGCAAGACATATTGTGCTTGAATTTTTAGGGAAAAGCTCCAGCTTCCCCATTTCCTGTCCATTCTAAAACTATATATTACCATAGAGGAAAAATGAACTGCACAATATTTTCACATCTTAAAGCATGTTGTATCCATCTCAAGGAAACAATATTAATGAGTGTTTGTTTTAAAAAGAACATGTTTTTTAATAATGTTAATGATTTCCAGAACAGTAGAAAAATCAATCTGCATGAAAAAATTATTAAGTAAAACATACTATTTTAATGTAGAGTAAAGTATCTATTTCTGTGACTTCTCAAAGTACCGATTTGAAGATTATTTTGTTCACTGTTTACTGCCTCTTGTTTCTTAAGGTGAATGCTACTATTATTTCCATGGTAAAAATTTCTGGTTAAGTATGATATATGAAATAAGGAAAAATCCTACTTCCTTAAACTTTTATAATATTACTATAAGAGAAAGAAAAATACATTTGATCACTAAGTTGATTTGTTTAGGTCTTAGTATGTACTTCTTATAAAACTTTAAATCATATTAACAAACAATACAAGAATTCTACGCTTAACAAAAGGGAGTAGGTTAAAAAATATTGACTATAAAGATGAGAAAATGGTAACAAATTATGCTGAAATGTAATTAAGGAATTATACAACTGGAAGTTGCTATCATTTATATGAGACACCATTGTAGGACAGAAATTTATTTTAGGGGTTGATACTGCATACTTGTAAAATTATTCTGCTTAGGCCTACAGCTTAAAATATTTATGATTAAAATTTAAGAAATTCATTCCAACATTCCTCAGATAAAGTTTTAATATTTGTATTGAATCTGTATATACAATTCTTGCTCTAAATTAATGCTCAGTTAAAACCTAGAATGCAAGCTTTAAGCTCTACACCAACTTCCATAAGCCACAAGATCCCATGATTCTCACTACTAACTTTTGTTTCAAGCTGCAAACCTGATAACTGTCTGAAGCAAAACTTTCTCCCAAGGCACGTTGTAGAGAATCTCCAATGCCTCTGTAATTGTTCTGATGGTGATGCTAGGAGGCATATGACAAAGTTAACTTCAAATCAGTATGTTTAAAGGTCTTCATTATTGATTAATTTTAGCATCTGACCATTTTTAAACGTGAATAGAACTGATAGCTTTATTCTCTTTCATATGTAGTATCAAAATAGAATGAATTCTGAATCATTAAATATAAATTAAGTAGCATCATTTTCTAGTAAATTTTCCCTGCATATAATTTTTTCCTAATTCTACATTTTTGAAAAAAAACCTAACATTTAAATATTAAAGATATCATCTCTTACTTGATCAACAAAAAGTCTATTTATAAATATGATATTACAGAGAGGAAGAATTTCATTTAATTGAGGTAGTGAACACTTTTGCAAAAATTAATTCAATTTTTATAGAAAGTTATTTTACAACTTGTAAATAAATACATTTACTTATGTTGGTTGTACAAACTTTGTTGCTGAATTTATTTTATAAATTTTGATTGTAATTCTGGACCATAAACTATCTTATCAATGAGTTGTAAAATTTTTCAGCTCTTTCTCACATAATTAAGTCAAAGCCAGTAAAACTAAAATTCACTTTGAATTGTGTAGCTCTTTCATGTCTTAGGACTTCCCTGGTGGCTTACTTTCTTTAATTTTCATGTTATGAGTTAAATAATTTCATCTTCTTGTTCAATATTTTCTCATTCCTATGTAAATGCTGTGAATGGTAATTGAGCACAGTCATTTTCTAGACCTTCATTAAGGTCTAGAAAAAAAAAGAAGCATGTCTTTCCTGTTACAACATATTCATCAAAATGTAATTATTTTTAGTTAAAAACTGTAAGTAAAATAATTTAAATCCCCAAATTTAAAATATGTAAACACTAAATAATGTTGACAGAAGCAATTATTTATTGTTAAATATCTCCACATATTTTTGCATGTAGACTTTGACAACTCAAAGGCATATCCACTCAGCAGAATACTGAATGAAACTTGCTACAGCTACACATTGCTGAGGTTATCAAAGGATTAGATATCTGAGAACCAAAGAAAGAACAGCAACGTCTACATCACTCTTTGGGAGATGTTAGAATAGCATGTGCATGGCTCTGGATTATTACTGATCTCATACCAGACATCACACGCCATGAGAATGAGTAAACACAGTGCTTAAGTCTTCCCTTATGAACTATCATGCATGTTGTTTCTACTTTTTTATTATACCCACTGAAACAAAACTCCATTTCAAAAATCACATGGACTTATGATGAATCTCTTATCAGAGAAAGCTGAGAATTGAATTTCCAAGTACCCCATGTAAACGCTACTAACTAGCACACAAGTGAACAGTCACCTTTTTGCAGTGTTGCTTTTGTCTCTGTCATATCCTTTAGATAATCTGCAAGAAAAACAATATATGTGTATCAACTACCACAATTTATCATATAATGTTATGACTTTCCATTTAGCAACTAGGATGATGTCTTTATTATTATTAAAATTATTCTTATACTGAATGTCAAGATAAAATTTCTTTTTATTTTCTCTAGATATTAAACAAGTTAAATTATTACAGTATAACCATGAGTCACCTATGTTTTAATATAACAATGTCTCAAAAACTATTTTAAAACATTCTAACACATTTACAAAAATAATAATTCATGGTGAACTAAGTTTGCTATTCAAAATACCTATGGTTAAAATAGATCTTTATTAAAATAATGTAAAATATGAAAGTAATTCAAACAGCCTACTTGGCCTGTAAGAACAGGTCATTTCTACAGAGGAATGGGAGTAGAGTGAAAGGAACCAGAATGACCTCCTTTCCTGATTCCTTCTCCTGCTCATTATCTTAATCCAATTACAAGTTTCATTATTATTTCCAAATACAAAGGAGGAATGAAGCAACAGATACCTGTGATGTCATTTTTGGTTTAATCTCATAGAATAATTGGAGAAGGCAATGGCACCCCGCTCCAGTCCTCTTGCCTGGAAAATCCCGTGAACGGAGGAGCCTGGTAGACTGCAGTCCATGGGGCCGCGAATAGTCAGACACGACTGAGCGACTTCACTTTCATTTTTCACTTTCATGCATTGGAGAAGGAAATGGCAACCCACTCCAGTGTTCTTGCCTGGAGAATCCCAGGAACAGGGGAGCCTGGGGGGCTGCCGTCTATGGGGTCGCACAGAGTCGGACACGACTGATGCGACTTAGAAGCAGCAGCAGCAACAGCATAGAATAATTGGAATTACTCCAGTTAGAATGCTATTTGTCTTTAACCTACTGTATTTCAAGTATGGAATCTAAATTCTAATTAAATGATAGCTAATGAAATTCAAATTGATATATACAGTTTTACTTTGTTCATATAAACATTAGGAAACTAAGTGGTTTTTTCAGCATAATCATTTGTTTTATACAGAAAAGCTTCGGATAGGTCAGTTTATCACTATTTGGATGGCCAGAGAGACATAAAAGGTCAGGGGGAAAAAGAGGTCAGAGACAGAGAATATGAGCATGAGTTGGTTAAATACCCCTTTCAGCCAGTGATCAGTCAGGTTATTCTCTGGAGAGTAAAATGTCTAGAATGATAAGGTGATGTGGCTCATCTCTTTTCTGAGCTTTACTATGTTTTATTCAGTACTCTTTTTTAAAAACTTGTGTGTGTGTGTGTATGAAATTCTAATTGTATTGTAAATGTTAAGAAAATCTGATTTTTTTATTATAAATAACCAACCTCTAGTTAATGTTTTTAGATACTGGACTGTCATAGTAAGCATAATAGCCAGGACATGGAAGCAACCGAGATGCCCATCAGCAGACGAATGGATAAGGAAGCTGTGGTACATATACACCATGGAATATTACTCTGCCATTAAAAAGAATTCATTTGAATCAGTTCTAATGAGATGGATGAAACTGGAGCCCATTATACAGAGTGAAGTAAGCCAGAAAGATAAAGAACATTACAGCATACTAACACATATATATGGAATTTAGAAAGATGGTAATGATAACCCTATATGCAAAACAGAAAAAGAGACACAGATGTACAGAACAGACTTTTGGACTCTGTGGGAGAATGTGAGGGTGGGATATTTCAAAAGAACAGCATCTATACTATCTATGGTGAAACAGATCACCAGCCCAGGTGGGATGCATGAGACAAGTGCTCGGGCCTGGTGCACTGGGAAGACCCAGAGGGATCGGGTGGAGAGGGAGGTGGGAGGGGGGATCGGGATTATTTTTATGCCACTTACAGTCTGAAAACATAGATAAGGTTTATAGTTAATTATCAAAGATATTTTCCTAGATTTATACAGAACATAACATTTGTTAATGATGGTGCAAGTAGTAATGGCAGTATGTTTTACTAATTATTTTAGTAATTCCTTGAATTCCAATGTATATGAATTTACATTTTAACTTTTCATTAGGAATATTAAAGTTAATTCACAATTATCTGATTCTTTACCAGCCAAGCCACAAAAGAAGTCCATGAACATTGGAGTGGGTAGGCTATCACTTCTCCAGTGGATCTTCTAGACCCAGAAATCAAACTGGGGTCTCTTGCATTGCAGGCAGATTTTTACCAACTGAGCTATCAGGGAAGCCTGCTATAATTATCATATACATTTTAATAACTGTAATAAAATATTTTTTTGCCCTATTCTGTCTTCATCTTTTTCTTTTCTGTTGGGAATGGGAAGGGTAAAATCTGAACACTAACTTTTAATGTTTCTTATTTGTTGAAGTCAGCCTAGAAATTTTCTAACTAGACAGGAAAAGACTCTATGGGCAGAATATTCTTGTTACCAGGTAGGTCTTCACTATTCTAAACAAATAAAACAGAAAATAATAAAGTTAAAAATGGAAAGAATGTAAAATGTATTTACATACTCTTTAATTCCCTGTGGAGAAAATCCCCATGTAAATCCCCATGAAAAACCACAAGTCACAGTTAGCTTAGCCAATAAAATAGTAATTAATATAAACAGCATAGTTGTGCTCAGTCGCTAAGTCGTTTCTGACTCTTTGCAACCCCATGGATTCTAGCCCACCAGGCTCCTCTGTCCATGGGGATTCTCCAGGCAAGAATATTGGAGAGGGTTGCTATGCCCTCCTCCAGTGGATCTTCCCAACCCAGGGATTGAATCCAGGTCTCCCGCATTGCAGGCAGATTCTTTACCAGCCGAGCTACCAGGGAAGCCCCTCTGATATAATATAAACAGCATACTTACTAGAGCCTTTAAAGATGTTTTAGGAATTTATTGTCTATGGTTTAATTGTAAATAGTCAACCCTGCTGCAGAGGTGGACTGGCTAAAGAGTTAAATGGGAATTTGATCTCCTTCATCTAATTCTTTTAATTTCCACACTTCATACGCTTATTTTTAAAAAACTAATAATCAAATTCAATGTTGTTTTAGTTGTTGTTGTTTAGTCGCTAAGTCTTGTCTGACTATTTTGTACTGTAGCCCACCAGGCTCCTCTGTCCATGAGATTTCCCAGGCAAGAATCCTGGAGTGGGTAGCCATTTCCTTCTCTAGGCGATCTTCCTGACCCAGGGATCGAACCCAGGTCTCCTGTATTGGCAGGTGGATTCTTACCACTGAGTCCCCAGCGGAGCCCTGTTTTGTTCAGGCTATGGGAAAAAAGCAGCTAAACCAAAAGACAAACATTTTGAAAGCCATGTGTCTAGAAACCATTTACAAACTATATTTTAACTTTTTCTAGCTTATTAACTTTGTTACTATGTCTCTATTATTACACTGGTAAATACGCCACACAAAACTATACATATTTGGAAACAACGGATAAACCACCTTTAACCTGCAAAAGGACAGCTGAGGATACGTATCAAACTGAACACATTTATAATTCCTATTCTCTGAAACATTTGGCTTGAATTTATTCTCAGGCATGGCAATTTACAAGTCATAATTTTCAATGGTCTCCCAAATAAAACAAAATTTCAACTTCAAAGATATAAATCATATATCTTATATAAATATAAGATATAGATCATATTTCTCCTTTAACTTCTATCAATTGTTTCTCTGAAAGTTTTCAGGTTCTACAGTTGAGGCATACACATAGACAGTGAGTGTTATGACTTTGATTAACTGGCCGTCATTCCTATAAAATATCTTCCCTTTCTCCTGCCAATATTCCTAGTCCTATAGTTTACTTCTACTTATCATTCTTATGATCTGTCCTTGCAAGGCATATTTTTCATCTTTTAACTTTTAACCTCTGTGTCCATATTTTTAAAATGTCTTTCCTGTAGACAACATGTAGTTAGTTCATGATTAGTTTTTTATATTGTCTACTCTAAGCCTTTTCTTGGACTGATAATACCATTAAAATTCAATGTAGTTATCATTATGCTTGCATAAAAATCCCTAGGTCTTTGTTTTCTACTTTACATCTGTTTTCAGTTCCTGTTTTACTGGGTATTTTTAGAATTGGTTGAATATTTTAATAACAATTTTACCTTCACTATTGGTCAATTTGCTATATCTCTTTATTTTTAGTGTCTATTATGGGACTTTTAATATGAATCTTTAATTCATGGCAATTTGACTTCAAATAATTTATACCACTTTTACCTATAGTATCAGAACCATACAATAGTAGTCTCATGTTCACACTCCTATTTTTGTTTTAAATCCTTTAAAATTACTCACAGTGCAAGCCTGCTAGCAATGAATTTTCTCAAATATTGATAATCTGAAAAAAATATTTATCTCCATCATAAGGGTATTTTTAATAGATCTAAATTACCAATTGGCAGTTTATTTTTCCTTTAGCTCTTTAAAGAAGATGTTCCATTTTATTCTCTTGTGAATTTTTTCTTCGTGAGAAATTGGTATTCTCTTGGTCTTCCTGAATGTATAATTTTTATTTTTTTTATGATTTACTTTTTAGCCACAATTTTCAGCAATATGATTCATTGACATGGCTTTCTTTTTCTTTGTATTCATTCTTTACGGATTTTGTCAAGGCTCTTGGTTCTGAAAGTTAAAGTTTTCATTAAATGAAATGTGGATATCATGAAAATGTGGATAATTCTTTGCCAATTTCTTGTTTGCATATCTTCTGTCCCAGCTGCCAGAACTCCAATTATACATTTTGACAGACTCCTTGATTTTGTTTCATGGGTAATTGGTCAATATTATTTTTTGTTTGCTGTTATTATACTCAGTGTGCTTCATCTTAAACAGTTACCATTATTCTGTCATTAAGTTTACTGATCTTTTCTTCTGTAATATCTAATGTGCTTTAAGTATTTCTGGTGAAATTCTTATTTTATAAAAAATTCAACTGTAGAATCTCAACTGTAGAAATTCAACCATAGAACCTGACAATTTTCAGAGAAACAATTGATAGAAAGAAGAAATATGATTTACATCTTATATTTCAAGTCTTTGAAGCTGAAATTTTCTTTTATTTAGGAGATCATTGAAACCTAGACAGCATATTAAAAAGCAGAGACATTACTTTGCCAACAAATGTCCATACAGTAAAAGCTATGGTTTCTCCAGCAGTCATGAGTCAGGTATGGATGTGAGAGTCGGATTATAAAGAAAGCTAAGTGCCAAAGAACTGATGATTTTGAACTGTGGTGTTGGAGAAGACTCTTGACAGTCCCTTGGACTGCAAGGAGATCCAACCAGTCCATCCTAAAGGAAATCAGTCCTGAGTATTCATTGGAAGGACTGATGTTGAAGCTGAAACTCCAATACTTTGGCCACCTGATGCGAAGAACTGACTTATTGGAAAATACCCTGATGTTGGGAAAGATGCAAGGCAGGAGGAGAAGGGGATGACAGAGGATGAGATGGTTGGATGGCTTCATCGATTCAATGGACATGAGTTTGGGTAAACTCTGGAAGGTGGTGATGGACAAGGAGGCCTGGCATGCTGTGGTCTATGGGGTTGCAAAGAATCGGACATGACTGAGCAACAACTGAACTGAGAACTATGACTTGGATTTCTTATTTCTATATTGTACTCTTCAGACATCCTGGACTGTGAAGTCAAGTGGGCCTTAGGAAGCATTAATACAAACAATGTTGGTAGAGGTGATGGAATTTGAGCTGAACTATTTCAAATCCTAAAAGATAATGCTGTTCAAGTGACGCATTCAATATGTCAGCAGATTTGGAAAACTCAGCAGTGGCCACAGGACTCTAAATGGTCAGTTTTCATTCCAAAACCAAAAAAGTGCATTTACTTCACTTTTATATATTCTACTTTTCTCCTTATTATGTTCCTGTTTTCTTTAAATCCTTTACCATATTTATAAGAGCTATTTTAAATTTCTTATTGAGTAATGTCATCTTTGTCTATTAGAATTAAATACCTTTTTTCCTAATTATGGATCAAATTTGCTTCATCTTTGAATGCTTAGTATTCTGAGAAGGGGGGAATATAGATATTTTTGAATATTATGCTGTTGTCTACTGGATTTTATTGTCTTTCAACAAAGAATGTTTTACTGTCAGTAATAGCAAACACCCTCCTCCAACAACACAAGAGGCTACTCTGCACATAGACACACCAAATGGTCAATACTGAAAGTAGATTGGTTATATTCTTTGCAGCCAAAGATGGAGAAGCTCTATACAATCACTGAACACAAGACCTGGAGCTGACTGTGGCTCAGATCATCAGCTCCTTATTGCAAAATTCAGGTTCAAATTGAAGGAAGTAGGAAAACCACTAGGCCATTCAGGTGTGACCTAAATCAAATCTGTTATGATTATACAGTGGAAGTGATGAATAGATTCAAGGGATTAGATCTGATAGACAGAGTGCCTGAAGAACTATAGATGGAGGTTCATAACATTATACAGGAGATGGTAATCAAAACCATCCCCAAGAAAACAAAAATGCAAGAAGGCAAAGTGGTTTTCTGAGGAGGCCTTAAAAATAGCTGAGAAAAGGAGAGAAGAGAAAGGCAAAGGAGAAAAGGAAAGATACACCCATCTAAATGCAAAGTTCCAGAGTATAGCAAGGAGAGATAAGAAAGCCTTCTTAAGTGAACAATGCGAAGAAATAGAGGGAAACAACAGAATGGGAAAGACAAGCCATCTCTTCAAGAAAATTAGAGACACCAAGGGAATATTTCATGCAAAGATGGGCACAATAAAGGACAGAAATGGTATGGACATACCACAGCAGAAGAAATTAATAAAAGTTGGCAAGAATACACAGAAGAACTATACAAAAAAAGGTCTTAATGACCTGGATAGCCACAATGGTGTGGTCATTCATCTAGAGCCAGACATCCTGGAGTGTGAAGTCAAGTGGGCCTTAGGAAGCATTACTACAAACAATGTTAGTAGAGGTGATGGAATTTGAGCTGAGCTATTTCAAATACCAAAAGATGATGCTGTTAAAGTGAGCACTCAATATCTCAACAAATTTGGAAAACTCAGCAGTGGCCACAGGACTGGATAAGGTCAGTTTTCACTTCAATACCAAAGAAGAGCAATGCCAAACAAACTAATTGCCTAATTGCAAACTACTGCCTAATTGCACTCACATCACATGCTAGCAAGGTCATGCTCAAAAACCTTCAAGCCAGGCTTCAATACTACTTGAACCAAGAACTTCCAGATGTACAAGCTGAATTTAGAAAAGGCAAAGAATCCAGATGTCAAATTGCCAACATTAGTTGGATCGTAGAAAAAAGCAAGGAAATTCCAGGAAAACATCTACTTCTGCTTCACTGACTGTGCTAAACCCTTTGTGTGGATCACAACTAACTGTGGAAAATTCTTAAAGAAGTGAGAATACCAGACTACCTTACCTGCCTCCTGAGAAACCTGTATGCAGATTAAGAAGCAATAGTTAGAACCAGACATGAATAATGGGCTGGTTGCAAATTGGGAAAAGAGTATGTCAAGGCTGTATATTGTCACCCAGCTTATTTAACTTACATGCAGAGTGCATCATGTGGAATGCTGGGCTGAATGAAGCACAAACTTGGATCAGGATTGCCAGGAGAAATATCAATAACCTCAGATATGCAGATGATGCCACCCTCATGGTAGAGAGCGAAGGAGAACTAAAAGAACCTCTTGATGAAGGTGAAAGAGGAGAGTGAAAAAACCTGGCTTAAAATTCAACATTCAAAAAACTAAGATCATGGCAAATAGATGGGGGAACAATGGAAACAGTAGGAGATTTTGTTTTCTTGGGCTCCAAAATCATTGCAGATTACAGTTGCCATGAAATGAAAACATGCTTGCTGCTCAGAAGAAAAGTTATGACAAACCTAGACAGAATATTAAAAAGCAGAGATATCACTTTGCCAACAAAGGTCCATATTGTCAAAAAACCATATGGTTTTTCCATTAGTCATGTATGGATGTGAGAATTTGACCATAAAGAAGGCTGAGTGCTGAAGAATTTTGATTTGTGATGCTGCAGAGGACTCTTGAGAGTCTCTTGGACTGCAAGGAGATCAAATCAGTCAATCCTAAAGGAAATCAGCCCTGAATATTCATTGGAAGGACTGATGCTGAAGCTGAAACTCCAATACTTTGGCCACCCAATGTGAAGAGCTGACTCACTGGAAAACAAGCTGATGCTGGGAAACATTGAAGGCAGGAGGAGAAGGGGACTACAGAGGATGAGATGGCTGGATGGCATCACTGACTGGATGGACATGAGTTTGAGCAAGTTCCGGGAGCCAGTGAAAGACAGGGAAATCTAGTGTGCTGCCGTCTATAGGGTCACAAAAGGTAGGACACAAATGAGTGACAGAACACCGAAATTAAAGAAGTGCTTTTTTGGCAAGTAGTTAATTATGAATTTTTAAGGCTTGGCTGAAGCTTTGCTATGGCAAGTGTAAAGTAGCTTTTACTCTAGGTCTAATTTCACTCTAGTACTAAATTAAATACAAAATTTATCTGAATTGTGGGAGCTCTGGGGGGTATTCCACTTACAAATCCCTTTAATTACTTTCTCAGTTCATGGAATTTCATCAAGTACATGCAGCTTTATTATTCACCAACAAACTCCATGGGGCCCTTATCCAAAATTTTTAGCTTTTTCACTTTGTATGTCCATTCTGTTTCATATACTGTCCCTCAGAACATGACCACTTCAGTTTACCAGTCTCCAATCTCTACATGCTTCACCAAGGAGACTGGAGTACTATGCTTGTACTTCCCTCTTTTAGCTATGGTCCAGAAGTTCAGTTCAGATCAGTTGCTTAGTCATGTCCAACTTTTTGTTACCCCATGAACCACAGCACGCCAGGCCTCCCTGTCCATCACCAACTCCCGGAGTTCACCCAAACCCATGTCCATTGAGTCGGTGAAGCCATCCAACCATCTCATCCTCTGTCATCCCCTTCTCCTCCCACCTTCAGTCTTTACCAGCATCAGGGTCTTTTTCAGTGAGTCAGTTCTTCGCATCAGGTGGGCAAAGTATTGGAGTTTCAGCTTCAACATCAGTCCTCCCAAGAACACCCAGGACTGATCTCCTTTAGGATGGACTGGTTGGATCTCCTTGCAGTCCAAGGGACTGTCAAGAGTCTTCTCCAACACCACAGTTCAAAAGCATCAATTCATAGGTGCTCAGCTTTCTTTATAGTCCAACTCTCACATCCATACATGACCACTGGAAAAACCATAGCCTTGACTAGATGGACCTTTGTTGACAAAGTAATGTTTCTGCTTTTCAATATGCTGTCCAGGTTGGTCATAACTTTCCTTCCAAGGAGTAAGCATCTTTTAATTTCATGGCTGCAATCACCATCTGCAGTGATTTTGGAGCCCCCCAAAATAAAGTCAGCCACTGTTTCCACTGTTTCCCCATCTATTTCCCATGAAGTGATGGGACTGGATGCCATGATCTTAGTTTTCTGAATGCTGAACTTTAAGCCAACTTTTTCACTCTCCTCTTTCACTTTCATCAAGAGGCTCTTTAATTCTTCTTCACTTTCTGCCATAAGGGTGGTCTCATCTGCATATCTGAGGTTATTGATATTTTTCCCAACAATCTTGATTGCAGCCTGTGCTTCCTCCAGCCCAGCGTTTCTCATGATGTACTCTGCATATAAGTTAAATAAGCAGGGTGACAATATACAGCCTTGACGTACTCCTTTTCCTATTTGGAACCAGTCTGTTGTTCCACGTCCAGTTCTAACTGTTGCTTGCTGACCTGCATACAGGTTTCTCAAGAGGCAGGTCAGGTGGTCTGGTATTCCCATCTCTTTCAGAATTTTCCACAGTTTATTGTGATCCACACAGTCAAAGGCTTTGGCATAGTCAATAAAGCAAAAATAGATGTTTTTCTGGAATTCTCTTGCTTTTTCAATGATCCAGCAGATGTTGTCAATTCAATCTCTGGTTCCTCTGCCTTTTCTAAGACCAACTTGAACCAACTTGAACATTCATGGTTCACGTATTGCTGAAGCCTGGCTTGGAGCATTACTTTATTAGCATGTAAGATGAGTGCAATTTTGCAGTGGTTTGAGCATTCTTTGGCACTGCCTTTCTCTGGGATTGGAATGAAAACTGATGTTTTCCAGTCCTCTGACCCCTGCTGAGTTTTCCAAATTTGCTGGCATATTGAGTGCAGCACTTTCACAGCATCACCTTTCAGGATTTGAAATAGCTCCACTGGAATTCCATCACCTCCACTAGCTTTGTTTGTAGTGATGCTTCCTAAAGCCCACTTGACTTCACATCCAGGATGTCTGGCTCTAGGTCAGTGATCACACCATCGTGATTATCTGGGTTGTGAAGATCTTTTTTTGTTCAGTTCTTCTGTGTATTCTTACCACCTCTTCTTAATATCTTTTGCTTCTGTTAGGTCCATACTATTTCTGTCCTTTATTGAGCCCATCTTTGCATGAAATGTTCCCTTGATATCTCTAATTTTTGAAGAGATCTCTAGTCTTTCCCATTCTATTGTTTTCCTTTATTTCTTTGCACTGATCACTGAGGAAGGCTTTCTTGTCTCTCCTGACTATTCTTTGGAACTCTGCATTCAAATGGAAATATCTTTCCTTTTCTCCTTTGCTTTTGCCTCCCTTCTTTTCACAGCTATTTGTAAGGCCTCCTCAGACAGCCATTTTCCTTTTTTGCAGAAGTGCCTTCATGCAGAACACTGGGGAGATGGACGCCTCACCTCACTTGTTCCCTTCTCTCAGAGATCACAGTCATGTACTGCATTTTGATCACTGTCTGTAAAAAAGTTGCTTCATACATTTTTTTTTTCCCTCCAGTTTTTAGTTATTTACATTACGAGAGAAATTCAGCTCCAGTTACTCCATCATAGCTGAAGATGGAATTTTCTCCTTAGGTGATTTCTTTAAAGTTTAGTAATTCTTTTTCTGTATGTCAGCTATATTCTTAACTGTAGCTTACTATATAAAATACTCAGATATTCAAGCAATAATGTCAATGACTTTTGAGGAAATAATGAGGAGTTGGGAGCAAAAGACATATAGTTATGTTAGGTAGTAATGGTATTTGAGAAAATATTACAGCAGGACACCTACTGAAGAACAAAATGATTATATTTGATTAATTTCTGAAAAAAAAAAAGGGGTAACTTGTCACAATGATGAAATAAGAGATTTTTGAATGATAAGAGCTAAATAGATATGTATTTCAGGAAAAAGGCCAGTTGATGAAAATAAGTAGGCTGCTACATGAGAAAGTGAGGATTACCAAGAATGAGGCAACCTGACCTTTAGCCAAGGTACTGAACTTGAGTGATACTCAATACAAAAGGATACTTGGCATGGTATGGAAGAGGACACAGTATAGAAATCTATGATGGATGGAAAATTACCAGGCAATCACAACCAAATGTACCACAGAGAAACACCGAACTGCCTAATCTGTGTTAGTAACATTTCCAGTACATCTATGGAGAAGAAGAGGGAAATAAGTGCTCTGAAATAAAGAAATACATTCACATCATTTCTTTTATGTCAGCTCAGGGGCATACAACAATCGCAGGGGAGAAAAGCTCTTTCTTTTCACCACACTGAGATTTTCCCCACAAGCCAAGGTCATCACGATGCCAAGACTGTCTTGCAAAAGCGGTTTGGGAGAGCATTATCAGTGTAAAAATGCCAAGCCACCTGCTTTGCAAAAAACAAGACACCAGTGTTAACTAAAGAAGCCATCTATAGACTTACAATGTAACTCAACTCTAAAAACGTGCAAGGCGGAAATCTGGGGCTAGAAACTATGGAAATAAGGCTAACTCGGGATTTTCTACCTCTCAAGTAGCTCTCAATTCAGAAGAATAAAACTGACATAAAATTGAACAAGTAATTATTTAGAATTTATTTTAGTCTAAAGAGAGAAAGCCACATAAAACATTGTAATTTGTAGAATTTTAAAATTTTAATACAATGAAAAGAATAAAAGCATTAAATTAAGTTTAATAACAGAATGTGATGTGCTTTTCAAACTTATAACTTAGTAAAATAAGAAAAGAAAAGTCAGGTTCAGTAAGGTCTTCATAAGCCACGGGAGATAATATTTTCTACATTATTCCAAGGTTCCAAAGGAAGCATTTAACTCATATATATATGAGTTAGATATATATATATATATATATATATATATATATATATATATATTTCTATAATTTTCTAACTACTGAGAACCTCAAGATGGATTAATTCATTATCTTGACACAGAAACAACTATGACATCATCATGTTGAAAAAGGAAAGTCTAAATCACTGTGATTTATTTATTTATTTACTTATTTATTGTGAACTCATAGCTCCCTAAAGAGGTGGAATTACAGTTAATTTGTTGTAGATATAAAATCTGTTCTGCACACTTAAGGGTTTTCTTCCCTCTTCATCATGGAGAAGTGTATAGGACAATCAGAATGTATTTTATAATAATTGATACAAAAAATGAAAAAAGAGTAATTGTTAAAGCTGAAAAAGTAAAAAATTAAAAAAAAGATTCCTTGTAATGTTAAAATAGTTTAACTATTTTTCTAAATTTATCAAATCTATGATTAGATCTAATAACCTGAAAGGTTTCTGGATGATAGTGTCTCCAAAAACCTACCTCTTGTACATTTTTGTTTGCACTCTTCCAGAGTTTCAAATCGATTCTGATTTCCTTCACATCCTCCATATATAAATTCTTCACATTGTTGAGTGTGAATATTGAAAAAAAATCTCTTTATAATTGCTTTGCATGGGCCATCATCTGCTCTCATTGCACAAAATGAATGTACAAGTTTCAATGGGGGCAACTCAGCATCTATAAGGTAAAAATAAAAGATAACATATTATCCTTCATCAACACTGTAATAATGCTACTTCCTTTTCACTTCCTTTTTAATACATTTTAATTTTAAGGAAAAGTACAACAATAATAAAACAGACTGCAATAAGAAACTATGAAAGTTATCCAAAAGGTAGATAAATATATAAACTCACCAAATGAGACAGGTCTTACCAACTTTATTACACTGTTGGTTATTAACCAACTATTAGGGGAAAATGTTGAAATTTTTAATAGATTCTTATTTTGCTTAAACTTGTACCAGTTGACCATATTTGATTGAGTCATAGAGATGTCTCCCTAATCAATAGTTGCATCATTTTTTACATATAAAACAAATCTTTAAAAGCAACAATATTAGGGCTGGTACATGACTCCAACCAAGCCTTATGAAAAAAATTAACAGGGTGTCTATGTTCATATATATATGTATATATCTTACTACATTAAACTATTCCCTAACTGTGAAAATTTATATAATTTATTACAAATTCCAAGTAATTTATTTTCTTAAAGTAAACACACAGTGTTTCCCCGGTAGCTCAGTTGGTAAAGAATCAGCCTGCAATGCAGGAGACCCTGGTTCGATTCCTGGGTCAGGAAGATCCTCTGGAGGAGGGATAGGCTACCCACTTCGGTATTCTTCAGCTTCCCTTGTGGCTCAGCTGGTAAAGAATCTGCCTGCAATGTGGGGGACCTAGGTTTGATTCCTGATTGTAAAGATCCCCTGGAGAAGGGAAAGGCTACCCACTCCAGTATTCTGGCCTGGAGAATTCCGTGGACTGTATAGCCCATGGGGTCACAAAGAGTCAGACACGGCTGAGCAACTTTTGCTTTTACACTATACACACAAGAACTTCTTTCTATAGAAATTAATATATAGCATTTTAGAGTATTATATATAACTGTACATAAACAAAAAATGACTTATGAAAAATATATAGTTTCCCTTTATCACTGAAGTTACAGTTGCCAATTCAAATTCAAAAATAAGTGAAAGCATTTTCTGAGTAATACATTTTTGCATAATTGTGAATGCTATTTGTATTCCTATATTTACTTAAAGACTGATACTTTTATACTTGACATTCCAAGTTGTTAGAAAGTTGTGAGAAGTTAGAAGGCTTTGCATCAAAGACACTATGTGGTCTGACTGAGAAATAGCTCACCATGTGTCACTGAATTATCATTTTAGGTTTATCTACTCTAGATAGGGCTGGCCAAATTTTGACTTATCAGTTTTATAAATATCTGATCTTATAATCAGATCTCAGGATCCCAGAAGTCATGTCAATAATTTTGAGAAATGAGCTAGCATACAAATATTCTGGCATTTTTGAATTGTATAAGTACACTCCATTATTTCAGAGATTCCTAGGGCTTCCTTGGTAGCTCAGGTGATAAAGAATCCGCCTGCAATGCAAGAGGTCCTGGTTTGAGTCCCGGGTCAGGAAGATCCCCTGGAGAAGGGATAGGCTACCCACTCCAGTATTCTTGGGCTTCCCTGGTAGCTCAGCTGGTAAAGAATCTGCCTGCAATGTGGGTTCGATCCCTGGGTTGGGAAGATTCCCTGGAGGAGGGCAACCCACTCCAGTATTCTTCCCTGGAGAATCCCCACGGACAGAGGAGCCTGGCAGGCTGTACCCATGGGGTAACAAAGAGTCGGACGCAACCGAGTGATGCAGCACCGCACAAGCCAGCAGGGCACTTCTCATATAATATGATGGTCCTGATTCCCAAGTTACAGGTGTTGTGGACCTTTACAGACACCAAATCACTGCCGCAGTGCTTCAGACAAGCACCTTTAAAGAGGACACCTGTAGAATGTGGAAAGCATTACCTGAGTTGCCATATGCTGTATATGTAGGGAAACTATTTCTTTTTTTTTTTTTTTGAAACTATTTCTTATAATAGCTTTTATCAGGTTTTTCTCCTTGATAATTGCCAATGTTTTTGACTTTTCAATATTTGATATTCTTTATCATCATGCCAAATTTTTGTTTTGCATTTTATGTTTCAAGGACAGAAATGCCAGCCTATCTTCACCCTGCTATGTAGTAATCGTGCCACCTGGTGGCGCCAGCGCACCACAAACACAGAAGGGAATTGCCTGCAGTCACGGCCGCGTCTGGGAAGTGAAGACGGCGATAGGTCTACCGAAACTGCTGTGCGCCACACATTTTGCAATTATGTTATTTAATCATGTGAATTAGGCATTTTTTATCTCCACTTTGCAAATTATAAAATAATACTGCAAAAATTAAAT
This sequence comes from Cervus canadensis, assembly GCF_019320065.1. Lineage (NCBI taxonomy): Eukaryota > Metazoa > Chordata > Mammalia > Artiodactyla > Cervidae > Cervus > Cervus canadensis. The sequence continues at coordinate 65,548,424 of NC_057400.1, forward strand.
TCTCAGTTCACACTTTAAGTGATGGCTTTAGATCTGACCCCCAGATAATTTTATATCAGACATCTCACAGCTTCTTAATAACTGAGGGATACAGTCACAGATCTGTGTGACTGAGATTCCTTAATTGACATTTAGATCAAGAACATAAATTGACTTTTACAATGTCTACTTAATAAATTTTTCTAAATTTTACTTTATAAAAATTAAAATAGTTTTTTTTTTCTTGTTTTTCCTTTTTCTAAAGAAATTATATTTTGTGTTGGGATATGGCCAATTAACAATATTCTGTTAGTTTTAGATGGACAGCAGAGGGACTCAACCTATACAGATACATGTATCCATTCTCTCCCAAACTTCCCTCCCTTCCAGGCTGCCACATAACATTGTAAAATGTTTCAATGATGAGAGCAGGTAATGATTTTATAGCAGTTTCCTAAAGAAAACACTAAGAATTATTAGTGCTAGTCAATTATTATTTTATTAACATACTTTACTAATTATGATCTAATAATTCATTTTTGCCATTCACATTTTATGGTATTTCTTACACAAACCCTGCATTAGAATATTCTTTATTCTTTTATGCTGTGAGCTTGCAACCTCCCACTTGAGCAACATCATGCCCGATTGGGGGAGTGATCACATGGCCCCTTTAAACACAAAGCCATGCCACCACTAAAATCGGATGAAAGTCTGTCTTGTTTTCACTTTTTATTTTAGGTAAACCTTTTCAGAAGTTAATAGCTGTGTGCTGATCGCTGATCGTGTATGTCAAGCACCATACTGTCATGGCAGATGTGATAGAAAATTAAGTGTCAGTAACCTCCACCCCATGCCCCCACTTCATGGCACATGCAGACACTCAGACTTACTTATATAAACATTAAAGAACTTCAAGATGCTGTGACCATGTTTAATAAGATACTTAAGCTTCTCTGAGTGGGTAGGGGTCACTTTCCTTCCTGAGACATGAAGAAAGCGTTGACTGTGACAAGGATCTGCCTAAGGCCATACAACTGGAAAACACAATCAGGGCAATGTAACAGGAATTTAATCTGATGTATTGAAATAAACAGAGTTATGGTTCATATTTAATCATTTTCATAATTAATTTCTTGTATTTTATTTTTCACAGTCTGAGGATTACAATTTCACTCTTCCTTCCCCCTATCCTGGGATATTGAAAGGAAGGCTCAAGATAATATTTGGGGATGTGTCAAGTCCTTGGTTGTTAGAATCCTCCTCCTCCTGGAATTTGTTTGGAAACCTAGAACTTTAAGGTAACTTACTGCCTGGGAGTCTACATGCTACTTGACTCTCTCACTAAAAGACTGGTTTCTCTGGAAGGATAGAACACAGACATGTACTCTGCCTTCTGTGTGCTAGGAAATGTGCCAGATGCTTTTATGCAATTTATATAACAACCATCTGAATGTAGTTATTTACATCGCTTATTTATAGATTAGGACACTGGGAGTCAGAGAGTTTATATCAACTCATCTAATTTTGCAAAGCTGCCACGTGACAAACCACAAATGCATATTTAGGCCCATCTGATTCTAAACGTTATGAAATATACTTGCTTTTCTCTAAATGTTCCCTGATCATTTTGTCTCTCCTAGTCCAAAGGAATGTTTTTTAAGAAAGTTTTCACCACAATTTTTTTTCTCATTTTTGTTTTAGCAAGAAGTTTCTCTATTTCATCCTCCCTGCTAGTTGACTTAATTTTAAAATGTCTACTATTGACTTATGACAGAAGCCGTAAAATCTCATAATGTTTTTCAATAAAATACTAGTACATTATTTCACTGAATTTCTATAAAATGATGGTGTGGCCATGCCATAATGTAATAGATGATATCTCCAAAATTGAATTGAGGCTGACACTGTGCTTAATCACTCAGTTGTGTCTGACTCTTTGGAACCCCATGGACTCTAGCCCAGCAGGCTCCTCTGTCCATGGGGAGTCTCCAGGAAAGAATACTAGCGTGGGTTGCCATGCCCTCCTCCAGGGGATCTTCCCAGCCCAGGGATTGAACCCAGGTCTCCCACATTGCAGGCAGATTCTTTACCATCTGAGCCACCAGGGAACCCCAAAAATATTGGAGTGGGTAGCCTATCCCTTCTCCAGGGGATCTTCCTGACCCAGGAATCAAACCAGGGTCTCCTGCATTGCAGGTAGATTCTTTACCAGCTGAGCTACCAGGGAAGCCCTGAGACAGACAAAGGATCATGCTGACACAAGATTAATTGAAAAAACAAGCAAACAAACAAACAAACAAAAAACCTGCATAAGTCTGTGCAGCCAGTCAGCTAAGTGGTCTTCACATCTGGCTTTACAATCAAGATTTTTCCTTATCCAGCTGGATTTGGTCTGTATTTACCCAGAGATTTTAAACTTGGGTTTAATCATTGATGGGTTAATTTTGTTTTCTTGGCTGACTGTGGCAGTAGCAACAACTTCAGGAACCTCCTGATTAACTGGCATGCACTTTCTCAACCTAATTGAGAGAACTTCTTAGACTAGGTGAATACTGGGAACACGTGGACTCTTTCTCCTTCCACTTCCTAAAATGGGATTGCCTGCTTTTCTCTTATTGGGATTTACTTTAATCTCTGTGTTCCTTCGCTACCTACCTCCAGAATATTAAAATTTTAGCCATCCCTTTTTTGAGAAATGAGCAGAATGAAGGATTAGATCTCATCTCATAGTGACGACATTCCTAGTTTGATAAGACACAAAATGGTTTTTAACTTTATCCAATAACATTCCATCTTTAGGAAATTTTCCCAACAATATATATTTTTTTCTAGTGGCATGTAACAATAAGCCTTTACTTTTCACATATGGATAGGATGCGACTGAGTATAAGTTACACGTGGATGCTGTACTTCATTGAGGGTGCACCAGCTCCTGCATTGCTCAAGAGTCAACTGTATTTTACTTTTAAGCACAGAACTTTATGGCAGTAGAATTATCTTCTGTTATCCCCATCTCCTGGTATCCAGCTTGACTGTATTCTCACATTGGACTCATATGAGAAGCTCTTGTTTGAGGAATATAAAGGTGAGAAGAGAGAAAAACTGAATCCTTCAATGCCTGCCATTTCCTTTTCCTTCTCACACTTTCCCCAGTCAAAAGGTGACATCAAGGTTCATAGAGAGCTATATCTATATCATTTTTTTTACTTGCAATTTTCCAGAGATACTTCAAGTTTTCATATACAATCTGAGAAATGAGAGATCTTTTTCCCTAAAGTGACTTTTTTTGTACTAAGGTTTTGGACAAATATCATTTCAATAACACTTCTTTTTCTTCAAGATGAAGAAAAATATATTCATTTTTGGATTAAAAGGATGAATGCTTCTAACACTTTACCTGTTATGTTTGTATATTCTTCATCTTCCTCAGGAACATCATTGAGAAGGGCAGAGGCACAGCTAAGCAGCAGACATACAGAAACCCCCAAAATCTGTTCTTTCTTCATTATGTTAATCATCTCTGAAATATAAAACATAGACATACCTAATAAATAGAGAGTTGATGTAGATTTAGATACAATTTAGTAGGAATCATAAGCATACCTTTGACATTTATGACATTCTATGACATTAATGTGTATTCTCATACATCTCTTCACAAATTCCATAAGTCATATTTAAAACATGTGTATTAGCATTCAATATTGTAGACACACATACATTCAGTGCATATAGCTAATAATATTCAAATACACAGGTGATATTTCAGCTTGAAAATACACACTTAAATAGCAATAACTGAGACATGGGTGATGCTAACCAACATAACTAAGTATGTATTAAGATCCATTTTCATATGCAATTCTATTTGCCACATCTTTTTCATAACTATTCTTTTCTGAGTCAGAACTAATTTTATTTGAATTTTTCTATCGTTTCATGAATACAACTTTCAATTTCTGATTCCTCTTTCCCTTTCCTACCATGTTCAAAAAAGAAACACATTTCCAAATGTTGATCTTTGTTTCCTTTAAAATATATTTCTGTTTTTCCACAGTTTCCTAACCAGATTTTCTATGCGATTGCAGACAGAACTGTTGAAAAAAGAAATGTCTTAACATTATAGCCAGTTGTTTGCCCCAATTTTTCTCCATCAACTTAGGGAGTTATCTCATGCAAAAGAGTTTCACAGAAAAGTGACTTTAAGTGATAAATCAACACATTTACAGTCTGTAGGAAACAGATTTCAGAAGAGTGAGACTTCCTGTTTCAAAATTATTTAAAGATCCATAGCAAAAAAGTAATGGAAAAGCACATTTAAAGGCTATTTTTCCTTTATATTCAAAAGTGGCAGGAAATGTGTAATGTTCACGCAGCATGGGCAGAGAAAGAGAATGCATGCACATTCTCAGTCACTGATGCCATCGGAATCAGGAAGGAAAGAGCAATGCTATGAGGACATGTTCACAAATGCAGGAACTGATATTCCATCAAAAACAATTTAGAGAGCATTTTGTTTATGTCTATAGTGGATCACAGCTACGGTATACATCTTTAAAGTGTAGTCTTAAATAACAAATAAACTAATAAATGACAATTTGTATTAAACTTCATTAAAATCACTAGTGAAATGAATGGATAACGTATTTTCTCATGACACTGCAAATATTAACACATTTTAAAATTATATTTGGTAGCAATGCTATATACCTTCTAAATCATATCATAAAGTACTTTAATCCAGAAATATATATATATATTTAAATGTATGCACAAATATACATATGCAACATTGGCCTTTCACCAATATGGATTTGAACTATGTGGGTTCACTTATACGTGGATTTTTTTCAATAGTAAATGCTATAGTACTACCTGATCTATGGAAATTTTTGGACTTGGAACACTGATATACAAAAAACATGAGCATGAAGGGATCTGCATAAGGAGGGCCTAGTCAAAACAGTATGACTACTTTTCTTCATGGATTAGGTTCACAAAGCTTGAGCACAGAAATGATAGGGAAGTATCCCACTACTGAACCAATATGCTTGAGGTCAAAAGCTGCAGGATATTAGCACATATTTGGTGGACTACAAAAGGGTCAGGAAATATGAATATGTCAAAACACTGTAAATATTAATGTAAATATCTGAGTTTAAGGGTGGAGTGGATAGGCATAGCTTCCAGGAGAAGTGGGTTATTGCTTCCAGAAATAAAAGGGAGTTGAACAGAAAATCTATGAGCATGCTATCTAACAAGCCATAGCTAATTAATGACAGACACAGATCTTGAATTCAAGTGAGCAAACTGCTAGTTCAGTGCTCTTTCTTCTCCATAATATTGCTTCTGAAAAGTGACTGAAAGCATTAAATAATACAATTTCTAAGAGCAATGTAGAAGACTGATTTGGGTGCACCACTGGAAAGGAATAGTACAACATGTTATAACATTCATAAAATTGTAACTTGTGGTGATCAGAGAGAACTGATTTAATTATATGTTATTGTAATTTACTTATTTTTTAAATTTCAAGATGCATTTCACTGCAAAGTGACAAGATAAATAACAAACCCAAACTGAAGCTGTGTACTGATTGACCTACTTCTTATACATCCTTGCACCTTTCTGCACTCTACTGTCTTAATAGCTGACCCCGTTAAAAATATGTATTACCCAATCTAGTATCATACACAAAAATTGATTCAAGAGAATTCAACCATCTAAATGTGAAAGGTAAAACATTAAATTTTAGGAGAAAAAACACAGGAGAATATATTTATGATGAAGTTGGCAAGCATTTTTGAATCAGGATATAGACAGCACCAATTAAACACAATAAAATACTGATAACTATTTCATTAAAATCAAGAAATTCTGTTCATCAAAGGAAATATCATTAAGATATTGAAAAGGCAAGTTGTGAGGAAGTATTTGAAATTCATATATCTTAAGATTATATAATAAAAATGTATAAAGAACTACAAATAAATATTTGATTAAAACTGGATTAAAGATTTGTTAAGGAAATTAAAATGGAGGAAGTCTTATTCAGGCTTCAGAAGCAGGAGAGCAACAGCAGGCCTCTGACCTGCTTCTGACCTGCCTGCCCACCGCCTGCATTCCCAGCCTGCTGGCAAGCACAGCAAGTCAGGCAGCAGTTTAGATAAGAAATGGAGTGGGTCTTGGAATCTTTTAAGCCCCCAGGGCCTGGCCAGCTTCCCACTGTCCCCTCTAGCCCCAGGTCTAAGAAGTCTTATGACTTATAAGGTGAAAGAAACAGCATTGTAAAAGTTAAAGTTAAACCAGAGCTGCATTTTTGAGTGCAAACCGATGACAGTATCAGGTTGTGCCCTGGGGTACAAGCAATTGCAACCCCCCCAAACAGCAGTTTGAAGTCTTGCCAATGGGGTGGATGCACCGCCTAGGACCTTTTCCCAGTTGGGACTCCAGATTAGTGTTAACAAGGGACTTCCCAGCACTGGTCAAGTCTGGATATTGAATGGCGGAATTTGAGGATGTATGCGCTGTTACTTTTCTCTATTGTCTCTACATTTCCTCTTTTAATAATCGTATACTGAAATTAAGTTGGGCTTCCCAGGTGACGTTAGTAGTAAAGAACCTGCTGCCAGTGAAGGAGACATAAGAGATCCAAGTCTCATCCCTGGGTCAGGAAGATCCTCTGAAGAAGGGCATGGCAACCCACTCCAGTATTCTTGACAGGAGAATCCCATCGACAGAGGAGCCTGGCGGGCTACAGTCCATAGGGTTACAAAGAATCAGACGTGACTGAAGCAACTTAGCATGCACACATACTGAAATTAAGGCAAATAATCTATTAAATATCAAAATTATTGTGTGTGACAAGTGGGTTCTTTTGTTAGTGAACACATCAAACCTAAAAAGTAAAACATCAGCAAAACAAGACTGTATAGGAACTTTTCAATAGATTATATACATAGAGCCAATATGCATGGTATACGATGCTCAACATTATTACTCATCAAAAAATACAAATTAGCATTATTGTAGGCGATACTACAACTAAAATGAATAAAAACTGACAATACAAAATGTTGGTTAGGATATGAACTTTTAATTGTTGGTTGGATTATGCTATGGTCTGACTGTGTTTCCCCAAATCTTAATGTAGAATTCTAACTCTCATAGATTTCAGTACTAGGAAGCATTTCAGAGGTAACTAGATCATGAAGGAAGGGATTAGTGTTTTTATAAAGAGATCCCACAGAGGTCCCTTGTACCTTCCATCATATAAAGTCACAGCAAGAAGGCATCAACTGTGAGCCAGGAATAGGATCTTCACTCTTAATAAATCCCATTTAATTTGTAATCTGACATCAGAAGTTGTTCAAGCAAGAGTATATTGCATATATGTGTTGAGTCAGTGACTAGTTGTATTTAATAATATGTTAGACACTAAGGGATATTCAAAAAACTAGAGAAAGCCTTGATTTATGCTCAACTAATTGAATTCTATACACATGTAATGTTAAGTGCTAAGATAAAGTGTGAGAATATCTTTGCATATACTAGGCACATAGTAATGGACAATAAATATAATTATTTACCTTGAATAAAAATAGTATTTAAATACTGGGGCAATAAACTAGAAATTCTAAGTTCAGCACTGCCAGCAATCTAAGTAACCTTTGGAAATACATTTATGATTATGAACCTGATTCATAAAATGCAGGACTTGAAATAGAGTGTCCTTAACTTCCATTTCAGTTCTAAAAATTTATGCATTTGAAGTAACACATTTTACTTACTTTGCAGAATAACTTATAGTTATATTGCATAAATTACATTTTATAGTCTCTTTAATGATAATTTGTACAATCTATTTTATCATTTTAGTCAAGGTATGTTCTTAGAATACCAGTTCAGCAAGATGTTATTAGTTGTTACATGAAAAAGAGTTTTCATAAGCTAATATATATTTACTTCTAAGTTTAACTTTTTATATAGGTTTCTCAACTATAAGACTTTTAACAAACACTTAATATGGTAATGTGCAATGGTGTCCTCTATGGGAGATACATAACTGCTTTTCTAAATTTATATGCCAACTGTCTATTTTCCCATAAAATATTTTAAGAAAATATCTTGAGAGATAATGTTGCAGAAAAGAAAAAGTCAGATTTTCTGAACCAGAAAAACATTAAAAAACATTATATGATTTTTCTATTAACAAAATCCTCAAAAATGGAGAGATGTTAAGAGGCAAAATTATATTTGGAATTAACAGCTAGAATGTTGTAAATCAGATTGAAATTATGAACAGAGGGTTATCAGTGGAATTAAAGATAAAGAGGCAGATATCTTGAACTACTATTGATAAAACTGAGTCATTGAATAGATGCAGAACGTGGACAGAGGATTCAAGTACCTCCTGAGTGAACTGTTGTGCTAGTCATTTGACTTAGTAAATTAATGTAAGCATTGATCAGTATGCATATTAGGGACAAATTTGGTCAGGACAGATAACATTTGGGATTGTTTTCTAAGTGGAGCAATATTAAGGGCAGTTACAGACACTGAGCAGGAGCTGGGAAATGTTCTGCAGTATTCCCAACATCATCATGAGGTAAGATCATTTCAACAAGGAAAAAGGAGTCTAGTAAGTCATTTCCAGCTCCTCTTTCAACTTTATCTCCTGTCAGTTTTTTTTTTTTTTTTTGGTAATTCCTTGACTTTATGGATACTGCCTACTAATCCTTTGGCTCCACTGAAGCTGTTGATTCTTGAGAAAACCATACTCATTCTAGTTTTAGTACTTTAAATTTGTTATTTCTTGTCATGGGAATACTCGTCTACAAGATTCCAGAATGAAAGACTCTGTCCTTTTAGTCGGGACGCTTGTCAGATATCCTCTCTCCAAAAGATCTTCTTTGAGTACCATATCTTAAAAGTAACAACTACCAGTTCCTCTGTTACTGTCCAAATAACTTAAGTTTTTTTTTAAGATTCTTTATCTCTTCATTATTGAATTGTAGGAGTTCTTTATATATTATGGTCATAAGTTATTTGTCAGCTCTGTAATATGAGCAGAGTTGTGTCCTTTCCACATTCATATGTTGATATCTTAACCCGTAGTGCCTCAGAATGGGACTGTATTTGGAGATATAAGGCCTTTGAAGAGATAATTAAGGATAAATGAGGTCCTTGGAGTGGGTCCTAATTCAATATGACTGGTGTCTTTACAAAAAAAGATTAGGACACAGACACACAGAAAGACTGACTACAAATAAACTGAGGAGAGAGGCCTTAGAAGAAATCAATGCAAGTGACATCTTGACCTCAAAGCCAAATTCAGACTTAAATTGAAGAAAGTAGGGAAAACCAATAGAACACTCAGGTATGACCTAAATCAAATTCCTTACGATTATACAGTGGAAGTGACAAATAGACTCAAGGGATTAGATCTAATAGACAGAGTGCCTGAAGAACTATGGACAGAGGTTCACGACGTTGTACAGGAGGCAGTGATCAAGACCATTCCCAAGAAAAAGAAGTGCAAAAAGGCAAAATGGTTGTCTGAGGTGGCCTTAAAAATTGGTGAGAAAAGAAGAGAAGTAAAAGGCAAAGGAGAAAAGGAAAGATATACACATCTGAAGGCAAAGTTCCAAAGACTAGCAAGGAGAGATAAGAAAGCCTTCCTCAGTGATCAATGCAAAGAAATAGAGGAAAACAATAGAAGGGAAAGACTAGAGATATCTTCAAGAAAATTAGAGATACCAAGGGCTATTTCACGCAAAGATGGGCTCAATAAAGGACAGAAACTGTGTGTACCTAACAGAAATATTAAGAAGAGGTGGCAAGAATACACAGAAGAACTGTACAAAAAAGATCTTCACAACCCAGATAATCACAATGGTGTGATCACTCACCTAGAGCCAGACATCCTGAAATGTGAAGTCAAGTGGGCCTCATCACTATGAACAAAGCTAATGGAGGTGATGGAATTCCAGTTGAGGTATTTCAAATCCTAAAGATGATGTTAAAGTGTTGCACTCAATATACCAGCAAATTTGGAAAACTCAGCCTTGGCCACAGGACTGGAAAAGGTCAGTTTTCATTCCAAAGTAAGGCAATGCCAAAGAATGCTCAAACTACCGCAAAGTTGCACTCATCTCACATACTAGCAAAGTAATGCTCAAAATTTTCCAAGCCAGGCTTCAACAGTATGTGAACCGTGAACTTCCAGATGTTCAAGCTGGACTTAGAAAAGGTAGAGGAACCAGAGATCAAATTGCCAACAACCGCTGGATCATCAAAAATGTAAGAGAATTCCAGAAAAACATCTATTTCTGCTTTATTGCTTGTGCCAAAGCCTTTGACTGTATGGATCACAACAAACTGTGGAAAATTCTGAAAGAGATAAGAATACCAGACCACCTAACCTGCTTCCTGAGAAATCTGTATGCAGGCCAGGAAGCAACAGTTAGAAATGGACATGGATCAACAGACTTGTTCCAAATAGGAAAAGGAGTACATCAAGGCCGTATATTGTCACCCTGCTTATTAAGTTATATGCAGAGTACATCAGGAGAAACCCTGGGCTGGATGAAGCACAAGCTGGAATCAAGATTGCCGGGAGAATTATCAATAACCTCAAATATGCAGATGACACCACCCTAAGGGCAGAGAGTGAAGAAGAACTAAAGAGCCTCTTGATGAAACTGAAAGAGGAGAGTGGAAATATTGTCTTAAAACTCAACATTCAAGGAGCCAAGATGGCGGAGGAGTAGGACCGGGAGACCACTTTCTCTCCTACAAATTCATCAAAAGAATAACCGAATGCAGAGCAAACTTCACAAAACAACTTCTGATCGCTAGCTGAGGTCATCAGGCGCCCAGAAAAGCAGACCATTGTCTTCGAAAGGAGGTAGGACAAAATATAAAAGATAAAAAGTGAGACAAAAGAGCTAAGGACGGAGACCCGTCCCGGGAAGGGAGTCTTAGGCGGCCTTGCTTGGGCTAGGGTCCGGGCCTGAGTGCCCTGAGGACAATCGGGGGGAGCTTCTGTGAGGTGCCAACTTGAACTGTGGGAGACCAAAGGAGAGAGAGAAAATTGACCGGCCGGAACACACTGCCGGCCGTTCGCAGAACAAAGGGACGGGAAAGTCCCGAGAAGAGCTCGCAGGCTGCGGACCGGCCCAGCCCCGCCGGAGGCAGGAGGCAGAGGGGAGGGGAAGGTCGCGGCGAGACACAGGGCGCAGGCACCCGACCGGCGCGGGGCGGGGACTGGGGCTGGGGACGCGGAGGGCGGAAGGCGCGCGCACCCGCCTGGCGCCAGCGGAAACTGAGGCTGGGTCCGCGGAAGGGAGTGGGTGCGCCACACCTGGGGATAGCGCGCCCACCAAGCCCCTGGCTGCCTGGACCGCTCTGACGGGGAAGGCACAGAGAGCAGGCGCAGCTTTTCCTTCCGCGCTTTTGTGTAACACCCGAGGGCTGGAACCTAGCGCAGCGCGGGGCGCGCTCCATATAGAACAGCCGGGAGCCTGGGCAGCGCAGACGGAGAAAGCAGCGTCAGCCCCTTCCGGCAGCGCCAGGCCGCCCCCGCAGGGCCAGCCCCTCCCCGCAGCGTCAGCCCCGCCCCGCAGCGCCAGCCCATCCCCGCAGCGTCAGCCCCTCCCAGCAGCGCAACGGAACTAGCTACCTGAATAAGAGTCCACCTCCGCCCGCCTGTGTCAGGGCGGAAATGAGGCTCTGAAGAGACGGGCAAACAGAAGCCAAATAAACAAAGGGAACCGCTTCAGAAGGGACTGGTGCAACAGATTAAAATCCCTGAAGAAAACACCGACTTCACCGGAAGGGCCCTGTAGATATCGAGAAGTGCAAGCTGGAACGAGGAGCTATCTGAAACTGAGCCAAACCCACACTGACCGCAACAGCTCCAGAGAAATTCCTAGACATATTTTTACTTTTTTTTTTATTTTTCTGTTTTTTCTAAGTAAGGAAAAAAAAAAATTTTTTTTTCTTTTTATATTTTTCTTTTTTATTTTTTCTCTTTTATTTTCCTTTAAAATTCCCTATTACTCCCCCATTACTCCTTAACTTTCATTTTCATAGATTTTTACGATTTTTTTAATTAGGGGGAAAAAAAAATTTTTTTTTTCTTTCTTTTTTTTTCTTCTCCTTTTTCTTCTTTTTTTTTTTCTTTCCTTTTTCTCTTCTATTTTCTATTTTTCTTTTTCTCTTATTTCTTTTAAAGTCCTCTAGTACTCCTCTACTACTCTTCATTTTCATCTTCACTACACTATAACCTTACAAAAAAAAAAGAGAAGCCCTATCTTAAAACCGAAGATTATTCCCTCCCAAACTTGACTCTCTGTTTTCTACCTCAGAACACCTCTATTTCCTCTTTTCCCCTTCTCTTCCCCATCCAATTCTGTGAATCCTTGTAGGTGTCTGAGATACGAGAACACTCTGGGAACAGACAGCTGCGTAGATCTGTCTCTCTCCTCTTGAGTCCCCCTTTTTCTCCTCCTTCTCATCTCTATCTCCCTCCTCCCTTTTCTCCTGTTCATGTAACTCTGTGAACCTCTCTGGGTGTCCCTAACGGGGGAGAATCTTTTCGCCATTAACCTAGAAGTTTAATTATCAGAGCTGTATAGTTGGAGAAGTCCTGAGACTACAGGAAGAATAAAACTGAAATCCAGAGGCAGGAAACTTAAGCCCAAAACCTGAGAACACCAGAAAACTCCTGACTACATGGAACTTTAAATGATAAATGACCATCCAAAAGCCTCCATACCTACACTGAAACCAACCACCACCCAAGAGCCAATAAGTTTTAGAGCAAGACATACCACGCAAATTCTCCAGCAACACAGGAACATAGCCCTGAATGTCAACATACAGGCTACCCAAGGTCACACCTAACACATAGACCCAACTCAAAACTCATTACTGGGCACTCCATTGCTCTCCAAAAAGAAGAAATCAAGTTCCACGCACCAGTACACTGACGCAAGCTTCCCCAACCAGGAAACCTTGACAAGCCAAACGTCCAACCCCACCCACTGGGTAAATCCTCCACAATAAAAAGGAACCACAGACCTCCAGAATACAGAAAGTCCACTCCAGACACAGCAATCTAAACAAGATGAAAAGGCAAAGAAATACCCAACAGGTAAAGGAACAAGAAAAATGCCCACCAAGTCAAACAAAAGAGGAGGAGATAGGGAATCTACCTGAAAAAGAATTTAGAATAATGATAATAAAAATGATCCAAAATCCTGAAAACAAAATGGAGTTACAGATAAATAGCCTGGAAACAAAGATTGAAAAGATTCAAGAACTGTTTAATAAAGACCTAGAAGAAATAAAAAAGAGTCAATTAAAAAATGAATAATGCAATGAATGAGATCAAAAACACTTTGGAGGGAACCAAGAGTAGAATAACGGAGGCAGAAGATAGGATAAGTGAGATAGAAGATAAAATGGTGGAAATAAATGAAGCAGAGAGGAAAAAAGAAAAAAGGATCAAAAGAAATGAGGACAACCTCAGGGACCTCTGGGACACTGTGAAACGCCCCAACATTCGAATCATAAGAGTCCCAGAAGAAGAAGACAAAAAGAAAGGCCATGAGAAAATACTCAGGGGATAATAGCTGAAAACTTCCCTAAAAATGGGGAAGGAAATAGCCACCAAGTCCAAGAAACCCAGAGGTTCCAAACAGGATAAACCCAAGCGAAACACCCCAGACACATATTTCAAATTAACAAAGATAAACCAAAGAACAAATATTAAAGCAGCAAGGGAAAACAACAAATAACACACAAAGGGATTCCCATAAGGATAACAGCTGATCTATCAATAGAAACCCTCCAGGCCAGAAGGGAATGGCAGGACGTCCTGAAAGTAATGAAAGAGAATAACCTACAACCTAGATTACTGTATCCAGCAAGGATCTCATTCAGATATGAAGGAGAATTCAAAAGCTTTACAGATAAGCAAAAGCTGAGAGAATTCATCACCACCAAACCAGCTCTTCAACAAATGCTAAAGGATCTTCTCTCGACAGGAAATGCAGAAAGGTTGTATAAACGTGAACCCAAAACAACAAAGTAACCTATCAATAATTACCTTAAATGTAAATGGGTTGAATGCCCCAACCAAAGACAAAGATTGGCTGAATGGATACAAAAACAAGACCCCTATATATGCTGTCTACAAGAGACCCACCTCAAAGCAAGAGACACATACAGACTAAAAGTGAAGGGCTGGAAAATAATATTTCATGCAAACGGAGACAAAAGAAAGCAGGAGTCGCAATACTCATATCAGATAAAATAGACTTTCAAATAAAGGATGTGAAAAGAGACAAAGAAGGACACTACATAATGATCAAAGGATTAATCCAAGAAGAAGATATAACAATTATAAATATATGCCCACATAGGAGCACCGCAAGATGTACGGCAAACACTAACGAGTATGAAAGAGGAAATTAATAGTAACACAATAATAGTGGGAGACTTTAATACCCCACTCACAACTATGGATAGATCAACTACACAGAAAATTAACAAGGAAACACAAACTTTAAATGACACAATGGACCAGCTAGACCCAATTTGATATCTATAGGACATTTCACCCCAAAACAATCAACTTCACCTTTTTCTCAAGTGCACACGGAACCTTCTCCAGAATAGATCACATCCTGGGCCATAAATCTGGTCTTGGAAAATTCAAAAAAATTGAAATCATTCCAGTCATCTTTTTCTGACCACAGTGCAGTAAGATTACATCTCAATTACAGGAAAAAAATTGTTAAA